>NW_011494902.1:9301589-9342646 GCF_000754665.1 Bison bison bison | reverse complement strand
TACCATGTTCATGGATTGGAAGAATCAATATAGTGAAAATGAGTATACTACCCAAAGCAATTTATAGATTCAATGCAATCCCTATCAAGCTACCAACGGTATTCTTCACAGAGCTAGAACAAATAATTTCACAATTTGTATGGAAATTGTTTCATTTTTAACAATATCAGAAATCTGTTTATCTTCTAGGGAAAGAGATCAATAAATAGTGTAATCATATCTTCTGACTCCTAATAACTATATTTCAGAGAACATCCAAAATAGAGCAATGTTTTTTGCTGGTATACGACAGACACATTGATTATCATGGTTATTCCTTTAGAGAAAAATAAGCTAAAACATTTGTTTAGAGTTATAGTTTTAGGTTATCTTTTTTGTTTTAGGGCATTTCAATTTATTGTGGATTTTATGTTTTGAGGTAACCTGGAAAGAATAACAGATAAACTACTTATTTTTAGAGAGCCCTAGCCCATTCCTATACAACCAAAAAGTCAAGTATGGTATCTACCATAGATTTGAACTCCATAAATATCATTTGATGTAAATATGAAACACTATTTTTTTATTAGTAGTAGGTGACAATAAGCTGGTTTTAAAAGAAGCTGTATTATTAGCTTTTAAATTCAGGTCAGATTAACTGTGAGTAAAAATACATCCATATCAGAGTGATTTCTTTAAGTCCTCCTCTTACAAACCCAGTGTTATAAGACAGCTTCTCTGGTGCCTCAGATGGTAAATAATCTTCCTGCAATGTAGGAACCCCAGGTTTGATCCACAAGTTGGGAAGATCCCCCAGAGAAGGGAATGGCTACCCACTCCAGTATTCTTACCAGGAAAATCCCATGGCTAGAGGAGCCTGGCCAACTACAGTCTGTGGGGTTGCACAGAGTCTGACATGACTGAATGACTAACACACATAGGTCTATTCAGTGTTCAGTTCAGTTCAGTTCAGTTCAGTCGCTCAGTCATGTCCGACTCTTCGCGACCCCATGAATTGCAGTATGCCAGGCCTCCCTGTCCATCACCAACTCCCAGAGTTCACTCAGACGCACGTCCATCGAGTCAGTGATGCCATCCAGCCATCTTATCCTCTGTAGTCCCCTTCTCCTCCTACCTCCAATCCCTCCCAGCATCAGAGTCTTTTCCAATGAGTCAACTCTTCGCATGAGGTGGCCAAAGTACTGGAGTTTCAGCTTCAGCATCATTCCCTCCAAAGAAATCCCAGGGCTGATCTCCTTCAGAATGGACTGGTTGGATCTCCTTGCAGTCGAAGGGACTCTCAAGAGCCTTCTCCAACACCACTGTTCAAAAGCATCAATTCTTCGGCACTCAGCCTTCTTCACAGTCAACTCTCACATCCATACATGACCACAGGAAAAACCATAGCCTTGACTAGACGGACCTTTGTTGGCAAAGTAATGTCTCTGCCTTTGAATATGTTATCTAGGTTGGTCATAACTTTCCTTCCAAAGAGTAAGTGTCTTTTAATTTCATGGCTGCAATTCACCATCTGCAGTGATTTTGGAGCCCAAAAAAATAAAGTCTGACACTTAGTCAAGGATAAAGCCAAAATTTTCACTGGATCACTCTACTCTCCATCACCCATATATAATCTTCCTATTAGAATGAAAGACTGGCACAGTCTTGATTACCTTTAGTTTTCTTTGTCTAAAACAGAAGTTTGCTTTGCAAAAACATTGGTCCTGTGGTACAATTTTATGTATTAATGAAGTGATCATGAAGTATTATGAAGTTATATTACCCAGGGCTTAATCATGTTCATATTCTTTACCAGCCTCTTAGTTTCTCTATCTTCACCATTTAATATGGTTTCTAGGGAGGAATACACACACATACATATATACATACTGTATGTTAGTATTAATAGTTCTTGGCACATAATAAGCACTGTATAGATTTCAGTTCAGTTCAGTTCAATTCAGTCATTCAGTCCTGTCCAAATCTTTGCAGCCTCATGGACTGCAGTACAACAGGCTTCCCTGTCCATCACCTACTCCTGGAGGTTTCTTAAACTTCTATCAAGTCAGTGATGCTATTCAACCATCTCATTCTCTGAGGTCTCTTTCTTCTCCCACCTTCAATCTTTCCTAGCATCAGGGTTTTTCCAATGAGTCAGTTCTTCACATCAGGTGGCCAAAGTGTTGGAGTTTCATCTTCAGCTTCCAGTGAATATTCAAAACTGATCTCCTTTAGGATGGACTGGTTGGATCTCTTTGCAGTTCAAAGGACTCTCAAGAGTCTTCTCCAACACCACAGTTCGAAAGCATCAATCTTTGGCACTCACCTTTCTTTATAGTCCAACTCTACTGGAAAAACCATAGATTTGACTAGATGGACTTTGGTTGGCAAACTAATATCTCTGCTTTTTAATATGCTGCCTTGGAAAAAGGAAGACTATGCATAAAAAACACTTGACAAAATTCAAAACCCATTCATGATAAAAAAAAAAAAAAAAACTTCAATAAAATAGAAATTTCCTCAATACAAAAAAAAAAAAAAAAAAATGCTCCCTAGGTTGGTCATAGATTTTCTTCCAAGAAGCAAGCGTCTTTTAATTTCATGGCTACAGTCACCATCTGCAGTGATTTTGGAGCTCAAAAATATAAAGTCTGTCACTGTTTTCATTGTTTCTCCATCTATTTGCCATTAAGTGATGGGACCAGATGCCATGGTCTTCGTATTCTGAATGTTGAGTTTTAAGCCAACTTTTTCACTCTCCTCTTTCACTTTCATCAAGAGGCTCTTTAATTCTTCTTTACTTTCTGCCACAAGGGTGGTGTCATCTGCATATCTGAGGTTATTGATATTTCTCCTGGCAATCTTGATTCCAGCTTGTGCTTCTTCCAGCCCAGCATTTCTCATGATGTACTCTGCACATAAGTTAAATAAGCAGGGTGACAGTATACAGCTTTGACATACTCCTTTCACCATTTGGAAACAGTCTATTTTTCCATGTCCAGTTCTAACTGTTGCTTTTTGACCTGCATACAGATTTCTCAGAAGGCAGGTCAGTCTAGTATTTCCATGTCTTTCAGAATTTTCCACACTTTAATGTGATCCACAGTCACAGGCTTTGGCATAGTCAATAAAGCAGAACTTTTCTGGAACTCTCTTGCTCTTTTAATGATCCAGTGGATGTTGGCAATTTGATCTCTGGTCCCTCTGCCTTTTCTAAATCCATCTTGAATATTTGGAAGCTTATGGTTCACATACTGTTGAAGCCTGGCTTGAAGAATTTTGAGCTTTACTTTGCTAGCATGTGAGATGAGTGTAATTGAGCGGTAGTTTGAACATTTTTTGGCATTGCCTTTCTTTGGAATTGGAATAAAAACTGATCTTTTCCAGTTCTGTGGCCACTGGTAAGTTTTCCAAATTTGCTGGCATATTGAGTGTAACACTTTCATAGCATCATCTTTTAAGATTTGAAATAGCTCAACTGGAATTCCATCACCTCCACTAGCTTTGTTCATAGTGAAGCTTCTTAAGGCCCACTTGACTTTGCATTCCAGGATGTCTGGCTCTAGGTGAGTGATTACACCATCGTGGTTATCTCAGTCATGAAGATCTTTGTATAGGTCTTTGGTTTATTGTTGCCACCTCTTAATATCTTCAGCTTCTGATATGTCCATAACATTTCTGTCCTTTATTGTGTCCATTTTGCATGAAATGCTCCCTTGGTATCTCTAATTTTCTTGAAGAGATCTCTAGTCTTTCCCATTCTGTTGTTTTCCTCTATTTCTTTGCATTGATCACTGAGGAAGGCTTTCTTATCTCTCCTTGCTATTCTTTGGAACTCTGCATTCAAATGGGTATATCTTTCCTTTTCTCCTTTGCTTTTAGCATCTCTTATTTTCTCAGCTATTTTTAAGGCCTCCTCAGACAACCATTTTGCCTTTCTTCATTTCTTTTTTGGGGCATGCTCTTGATCACCGCCTCCTGTACAATGTATGGATTAACAGAATGATATAATGACAGTGATGAGTTGACGATGGCAGTGATGTTGATGATAACTGACAAAATGTTCTTCCCTACAATGAATAATCTCACATTAAAAATTAATTGCAAATTATTCTTTTCTGAATTTGATAGTTGCTAAAAAATATATCTTCATTTTGTATATAACTAGCATTGAAAATGATTTGATAATTTTTTATATTTGTCCTAGGAGGGATGGATAAACACAGTCAGTAACCTCCAGTTTCAGTTCAGTTCAGTCATTCAGTTGTGTTGGACTGTTTGCGGCCCCATGAACCACATCACGCCAGGCCTCCCTGTCCATCACCAACTCCCAGAGTCTACCCAAACCCATGTCATCCAAAATCAGTCCTACCAATGAACACCCAGGACTGATCTCCTTTAGGATGGACTGGTTGGATCTCCTTGCAGTCCAAGGGACTCTCAAGAGTCTTCTCCAACACCACAGTTCAAAAGCATCAGTTCTTTGGTGCTCAGCTTTCTTTATAGTCCAACTCTCACATTCATACATGACCACAGGAAAAACCATAGCCTTGACTAGATGGACCTTTGTTGGCAAAGTAATGTCTCTGCTTTTGAATATGCTATCTAGGTTGGTCAAAATTTTCCTTCCAAGGAGTAAGCGTCTTTTAATTTCATGGCTGTAATCATCATCTGCAGTGATTTTGGAGTCCAGAAAAATAAAGTCTGACACTGTTTCCACTGTTTCCCCATCCATTTGCCATGAAGTGATGGGACCAGATGCCATGATCTTAGTTTTCTGAATGTTGAGCTTTAAACCAACTTTTTCACTCTCCTCCTTCACTTTCATCAAGAGGCTCTTTAGTTCTTCTACACTTTCTGCCATAAGGGTGGTGTCATCTGCATATCTGAGGTTATTGACATTTCTCCTGGCAATCTTGATTCCAGCTTGTGTTTCCTCCAGCCCAATGTTTCTCATGATGTACTCTGCATATAGGTTAAATAAGCAGGGTGACAATATACAGCCATGACCTACTCCTTTTCTATTTGGAACCAGTCTGTTGTTCCATGTCCAGTTCTAACTTTCACTTCCTGACCTTCATACAGATTTCTGAAGAGTCAGGTTAGGTGGTCTGGTATTCCCATCTCTTTCAGAATTTTCCACAGTTTATTGTGATCCACACAGTCAAAGGCTTTGGCATAGCCAATAAAGCAGAAATAGATGTTTTACTGGAACTCTCTTGCTTTTTCAATGATCCAGCAGACGTTGGCAATTTGATCTCTGGTTCCTCTGCCTTTACTAATACCAGCTTGAACATCTGGAGGTTCATGGTTCATGTATTGCTGAAGCCTGGCTTGGAGAATTTTGAGCATTACTTTATTGGCTTGTGAGATGAGTGCAATTGTGTGGTATTTTGAGCATTCTTTAGCTTCGTGGTGGCTCAGAGGTTAAGCGTCTGCCTGCAATGCAGGAGACCAAAGTTCGATCCCTGGGTCGGGAAGATCCCCTGGAGAAGGAAATGACAACCAACTCCAGTATTCCTGCCTGGAGAATCCCATGGAGAGAGGAGACTGGTAGGCTACAGTCCATGGGGTCGCAAAGAGTCAAACAGGACTGAGTGACTAAGCAACTGGTTGTTTAAAAAAAAAAAAAAATTAGTAAAACCAGTAACCTCCAGTCACTGTTTATTGTAAGTCAGGAGTGAAACTTATTTGATAGCTAATTTTTTATTTTTATACCATCAAGAACACAAATGTATAAATTTTATTTGTATATTATATTTGCAAATTTTTAACCTTTATATATTTTACATTTTTTATAATTTTATTAATGTGGTATGGAGTCTTTCACCATCAGTGCAAAGTTATTTATTCGCCTTTTTCTAAAAGGATTTGAAGCAGCTTCATTATTATTTTATTGGTAGTAATTAGATGTATCATGTAATCTATTCTTTCCATTTGTTTCTCTGTTATTAGAACTACCCATGAGTAACAGTATTCACTAGGAAGAAAAGTGGATAGTAGAATGGTACATTTTCTAAAATCCCATTATGACTAACTAAACGTCATGCTTAAAAGTTTGGAATATCTGAGCCATGAGTTTTAGCACCATGTTCCAAATCATTAAGCGTTCCATATAAATTCTTACCAGTGCATTATGTATGTGTATATATATATCCTTAAGGCTACACTGATAAGGGTAATTATTCAATTTTGATTCCTAAACTACCTTGTAACCCTGATATCTCAATATTATAAATATGAAATAAATCCATTCTCACCACCTTAATTTAATGATCAGTGTGTGTTCTAGAATGATTAGATGGCTTATCTATGGCCATGCAACAAAAACATGACAAATTTTAGACTTAACTTTAAATACCTGCTACATCTCCATTCATCTGAAAACTAAGTAGTGTTTTGAAGTAGAAAATTTCTAAAGTCCCTTCCAATAGTAAATATGTGTGGTTTAAAATAAAACATGTGACATAGTTTATGTTTATCCAGCTATTACCTAGACAATTTGTATGTATTTCTCTGAAATCCATCTTGTATATAAAGAATTGATTTTTACCCCCATGAATTTCCCTGCAATGTATGATACTTGCTCTTTTAAGAGTCACCACCTAGTCATCCATTAGTTTAATGACGTGTAAGTAAGTGTTAGTTGTTCATCGTGTCCAACTCTTAGTGATCCCATGGATTATAGCCCACCAGGCTCCTATGTCCATGAAATTCTCCAGGCAAGAATACTGGAGTGGGTTATGATTTCCTGCAGTCTATTTCATCTTCTAAGTTTTGGCACAAATACTACTTACCTGAGAATTCCCCACTCCTCAGAAAATGAAACTTAAAAGTTTTTCCCTGAGCTGAATATGGTCCATTGATTTCTATCTCTGAATCAATAGGTGAAAGAAAGAATATGCAAATCAAACTATGGACACTGTAGTTATTACTCCATTATCAGTGGCTTCCCATGTGGATTACTAGTAAAGAATCCACCTGCCAATGCAGAAGATGCAGGCTGGGAAGATCCCCTGGAGTAGAAAATGGCAACCCACTCCGGTATTCTTGTCTGGAAAATTCCTTTAACAGAGAAGCCTGGTGGGCTATAGTCCGTGGGGTCACAAAGAGCCGTACATGACAGCACACGTTCAGTCGCAGGAGTGATACACGTGATGACAGGATATCTTGAAGGTATATTCAAAGCTACAGAAAACACTGGAATATTTTTTATTTCAGGAAAGGGCATAAAATATGTTGTATCAGAAATCAGAAAAATATTGCTCAGGCAACTAAATGTTAACTGAAGTCCATTCTAAAGGAAAATAATTTTTAACATGATCTTTTTTAGAAATCATGAAGGGACTTCTCTTCTGTAGTCTGTGAAAATGGTTGGAATAGCAATTAGGATTGCAAATTTAAAATTCAGATGCAGACTAAGTTATTTATAGATAGAAATGCCTATGATTTTCTAACCCCCTGAGCTATACAAAATGGATAGATTTTTTTTCTTTAAGAAAATTAAATAATTTAAAACTTAAAATACTGACATGATTCAATCTGTATGTAAAGCATAATGAGATTTCTGAATTTGAATTTTAGTAGTCAGAAGAGGATATGATAGCATTATTCAACAATTGTACATACTTTCTGGCAATTTATTATTTCTAGTATGAAATGCTAGATACATGATAGCAAGCACTATAAAGTAGGTCAGTGCTTGAAAATGCAAATAACTTTAACTCTCCACATTAGATTTTACCATTAAAGAGCTGAATATTCCTGAGCAAAACAAATGGTTCATCTGATCTACCTGGTTTTGAGACGTGAATATGAGATACCATGCTTGGCATATTCCCCATTATGCAAAAGAAATTGTTCAGAATAATATAATTTTATTCATTAATACTCATACCCTTTTCTCAAAAAGTTGATTAGAACCATTTTTCCTGAAAAACTTTAACAAAATATTCAATTAAGTTTTCTTTAATAGGTTTCAGTTTCTAATTGGAGTCCTAGCTTTAAGTCTCCTACCCAATATATGGGTCTGTGTGTACATCTCACACACATACACACATGCATACATAAATTTATTAGTATTCCTATGTAACCACGGGCTTCCCTGGTTCTTCAGCAGTAAAGAATCCTTCTGCCAATGCATGAGACACAGGTTTGATCCCTGGGTTGGGAAGATCCCCTAGAAGGAAAGGCCAACGCTCTCCAGCATTCTTGTCTAGGAAATACCATGGACAGAAGAGCCGAGAGGGCTACTGTCCATGGGGTTGCAAAGAGTCAGATATGACTTGGCAACTAAACAACAACAACAGGGTACCCAGACATAAATGTGTGTACATAAATTTTAGCAAAAACTTCAAAGTCTTGTTTTAGGACATTTGGGTAGTGGTAAAAGTTGATAGTTTTGTTTTTTTTTTTTCTTTCTTCAGTATTATAAATTTACGTGCATGCATGCTAAGTCACTTCAGTTGTGTCTGACTCTTTGCAGCCCCATGGACTGTAGGCCACCAGGCTCCCTCTGTCCATGGGATTCTCCAGGCAAGAACACTGTAGTGAGTTGTCATGCCCCGCTCCAGGTGATCTTCCCAACCCAGGGGTCGAATCAGAGTCTCTTATGTCTCCAGCATTGGCAGGCAGGTTGTTTACCACTAACACCTCCTGGGACGCCCATTATAAATTTAAGACACCATTAAAATCTAAATTGAAACTAAATTGAAATATAATTGCTTGGCTAGAATACTTTTAAAACCATCAGAGTTTATTCGAATCAGTCAACAACTAAAATAATTTATTATGATTACCTTGGAAGAGATCTGAAGCTATCAGCTATTATGTTACTATCAATCTGTGGCTTGATTGTTGTTGATTAATAAGACAGGCACTCAATAATACATACTGATTAGAATTGATGGTTCTAAAATAGTTGTGATCAATTGTCAAAATTTTACTGAACATAAATCTTTTATGACCATATAAAATATAAAATTATGCAATTAATAATACTAAGTTATTGATCAGATTGCATAGCATCTTAAGGTGACCAATCAAGTTGTATTCATTCATACCCAAAGCATTATTTGGGCTTCCCAGGTGGCCCTATTGGTTAAGGACCCGCCTGCCAATGCAGGAGAAATAAGAGACACGGGTTCTATCCCTGGGTCAGGAAGATACCTTGGAGAATGGCATGGCAACCCACTCAAGTATTATTGTCCAGAGAATTCCATAGACAGAGGAGCCTGGTGGGCTATAGTCCATAGAGTCACAAAGAGTTGGCCATGCCCGAAGCATGCATGCAAAGCATTATTAGAGAGTTTTGTTTGTTAGGTTTGGTGATGGGTTCTTGGAATATGATAAAGATAGCAGAATCTTGTCCTCATGAAGTTTATATTCTGTGGAACAAAGACAAAATCAACTAAACTAAAACATACATGCTGCTGCTAAGTCGCTTTACACATGTCTGACTCTATGCGATCCCACAGACGGCAGCCCATCAGGCTCCCCCGTCTCTGGGATTCTCCAGGCAAGAACACTGGAGTAGGTTGCCATTTCCTTCTCCAATGCATGAAAGTGAAAAGTGAAAGTGAAGTCGCTCAGTCGTGTCCAACTCTTAGCGAACCCATGGACTTTAGCCCACCAGTCTCCTCCATCCATGGGATTTTCCAGGCAAGAGTACTGGAGTGTGTTGCCATTGCCTTCTCCAAACACATAAATAAATACAAAAAATCCAATTTTTGAAAGGTGTATTTGGGGAAGTAAAAAAATGGACTTGGAGATAAAAACTTGAATGATATAGGTTTGAGTAAGATGATTAATAAAGGCACATTTGAAAAGAGGAGATTTGAGCTAAGACCTAGGAAATGAGAAGGAAGTAATGTCATCTTACTTATATCTAAGACAACTCTTTTATTTTTTCTGTGGATAATGGATTTGGTGGGAGAAAAGACTATAACAGAAGGAGGCCACATAGAAGGGCTATGCTCCCATAGAAATGGTGGTATGTTGCTCTATTATAGTCTCAATAAAGTGAAAGGTAGTGAGTAGAATCTTGAGGAAAAAAATGTTTGCAAATGGAATGAATGTGACAAATGAGGACAGAAAGGATTCCAGACTGACATCTGGTTCCCTGGATTGTATAATTTGAAGGATACTGAAAATGGACTGCAAGGAGGTCCAACCAGTCCATCCTAAAGGAGATCAGTCCTGGGTGTTCTTTGGAAGGACTGATCCTGAAGCTGAAACTCCAATACTTTGGCCACCTCATGCGAAGAGCTGACTCATTGGAAAAGACTCTGATGCTGGGAGGGATTGGGGGCAGGAGGAGAAGGGGAAGACAGAGGATGAGATGGCAGGATGGCATCACCAACTCTATGGTCATGAGTTTGAGTAGACTCCAGGAGTTGGTGATGAACAGGGAGGCCTAGTGTGCTGCATTTCATGGGGTGGCAAAGAGTTGTACATGACTGAGCAATTGAACTGAACTGAACTGAACTGAAAATGGAAAACTGTGGGTTTGGTTTTAGTTATGCTAAGTCCAGTAAGAGATCCAATGAGAATGTTAGGTTTGCAGTGATGTAGTCAAAGCTTTATCTTAGATCTCTGGACTGGAATTGCATTAAGGAATAGAAAAATTGAGGGGATATCTAAAACCATCAAACCAGGTTAGATTACCAGGGGAAATTAAGAAGGAATTGGAACCAAGCTCTGAGACTAGATTAAAACTATGGCAAGGACCAGCCAATGCATTAGGATAAAACAAGAGAATGTAGAATCACAGAAACTAAGAGAAAAAAAAAAAGTGTTTTGAAAAGGAAGTTTTGGTTATATTTCTAGCATACTGCTGAAAGATCAAGTAAAGGAAAACAAGGGAGTATTCAAAAAAATCTGAAAACAGAAATTCATTAAGGACCTTGAAAAATGCTTAGAGTCATGGAGGGAGAGGCATCATCAGAGAGCATTCAGTAGTTCTACATCAGTGGTTCTCCACTAGGGATGATCTTTCACCCCAGAGGACATTTGGTAATGTCTGAAGACATTTTTGATTCTCAGTGTTGTGGACTGCTGCTGGCATCAAGTGAGTAGAGGCCAGGGAGAATGCTTAACACCCTACAATGAATAAATTAGTTCCGCATAGCAAGGAATTATTCTGACCAAAACACCAGTAGTGCCAGAGTTGAGAAATCTTTTTCTACATAGTAACAGTAAGAGTCTGTCCAGTTAACCTTTAAGTAGCTCTTTTTGTTTGTTACTTCCTTTGATGTAATAATAACTAGTACAAAATAGTTCTGAGATGAATCACCAGTGTAATTACTCTTTTATTGTTCTCTCCTTTTCCTCACCTTTCAGTATCTTTGGCTAGATCCTTTTCTCCTTTGCTTTTAATATTGGAATGCCCCAGGCTCTGACCATGATCCTCTTATTTCTATCTTCCTCACTTCCTAATAGAGTTCATGGTTTAACATAAAATCACATGCTAAAAATTTCCTAATTGATATCAGGCTCTATCTAACTGCTTGCTTTTCCATTTGGATGTTAAAAAAAAAAAATCTCCAGAGTAGCTGCTGCTGCTGCTGCTAAGTCGCTTAAGTCCTGTCCGACTTTGTGTGACCCCATAGACAGCAGCCCACCAGGCTTCCCTGTCCCTGAGATTCTCCAAGCAAGAACACTGGAGTGGGTTGCCGTTTCCTTCTCCAATGCATGAAAGTGAAAAGTGAAAGTGAAGTCACTCAGTCGTGTCCGACTCTTAGCAACCCCATGGACTGCAGCCTACCAGGCTCCTCCATCCATAGGATTTTCCAGGCAAGAGTACTGGAGTAGGGTGCCATTGCCTTCTCTGGTGGCATGCATGCCTAAAAATAAACTTCTCATATGATCCACAAAATCTGCTTCCCCAATGTAATTTAATGGCAACTCAGTTTTTTAGGTGCTCAAAGTGAAAATCTTAGAGGCATTGCTGGCCCCTCTTCTCCTTCCGTAACTCCAAAATCAGACAATATTATTGAATGTACCTTCAAAGTATGTCTAGGAGCTGATTACCATAATATCAGCTTGACTGCAAGGATCTAGTTTTGAACCACCTTCACCTTTCTTCTGAATGAATGCAATACCCTCCTAATTGATCTCTTTGCTATCTTTATGACTCACAAAACAATAACTACAATGCTCTGTATAAAGCGTAAGTCACATCATATCTTCAATTAAAAATGTCCAATGGTTTTCCATTAAAAAGACTGAAATTCTTCTACCATCTCTTAAGGATTTAAAAGATTTGGTCTCCTGTTACTTCTCTGATTATCTTCCACTACTTTCCCCTTTACTCACTCTTCTCCAGGGAAGCTCTGCTATTTCTCAAACCGATCACTACCTACTAAAGTAAGGCCTTTCCTAAAATGGTCTTTTGCCCTAAAATGCCTTTCAGCCAGATATCCTACATGATTCAATTCCTGAACTCCTTCAAGTCTTTGTTTAAATGTCATCTGAATGCATAACTTACTGATAATTGCAATCTATTATCCCATTCCCATCCTGGGATCCTCAATGCCCTGCTCTTTTGCATTTCCATAGTACGTTTTTACTGCCACATAATTTATTCATTTATTATATTTATAACCTATTATCTGTCTCACCTTGCTATAAATAAATATCCAGAAGCAGTGGCAGTTTTCTTTTTTCCTATTCTACTACTATAATACTAGAACTTAGAACAAGACCTGTTATGAAGTAGATACACCTTTTAAATTAGAAGCAATAAATTAATTGAAAATCTTGGGGATACATGACAATAGCATATCAATCTTGAAAGTTATCCTTTACAAGTTATGCTTCTCATCCTTGGTATTACTTTTGTTTCACAAAAGCCTAGATTAAAATTTCACAATCTTTCCTCTAGAGTCCATTGAATAAACCTTGTCTGAGTTTCTGGTATCCCCTTAGTCCCCAGTCCCAAGCCGTTCATTATACCACAGACAAAATAATCTTATAATAAAACCTCAGCATCATATCTCCCTCCTTAAATCTTTCCATTGAAAAATCATGGTCTTACAAACCTCTCTATGATGTTTAGCCTCATCTCCCAACATACCCCTCCCACCTTCTACCATAAGAGTATGCATATACCCTCAAAAACACATTTTTTTCCAGCCATAAATAGACTATGTTTCACTTACAATAATGCAACTTAACTTCACAATCTTTCTTGTTGTTCAGTCCAAAAGTTGTGTCCAAGTCTTTGGAACCCCATGAACTCATCATGCCAGGCTTCTCTGTCCTTCACTATCTCCCACAGTTTGCTCAAATTCATGTCCACTGAGTCACTGATGCTATCCAACCATCAGTCTTTCTCAGCATCAGGGTCTTTTCTAATGAGTCAGCTCTACCTGTCAGGTGGCCAAAGGATTGGGGTTTTAGCTTCAGCATCAGTCTTTCTAGTGAATATTCAGGGTTAATTTCCTTTAGGATTGACTTGCAACCAAGGAATTCTGAAGAGTCTTCTCTAGCACCACAATTGAAAAACATCAATTCTTTGGTTCTCAGCCTTCATTATGGTCCAACTCTCACATCCATACATGACTACTGGAAAAGCCATAGCTTTGACAAGATGGACCTTTGCTGGCAAAGCGATGTCTCTACTTTTTAGTACGCTATCTAGGTTTGTCATAATTTTCCTTCCAAGGAGTGAGCATCTTTTAATTCCATGGCTGCATTTACTGTCTGCTGAAATTTTGGAGCTCAAGAAAATAAAATATGTCACTCTTTCCCCTCTTCTATTTGCCATGAAGTGATGGAACCAGATGCCATCCATGATCTTCATTTTTTGAATGTTCAGTTTTAAACCAGCTTTTTCAACCTCCACTTTTACCTTCATCAAGAGGCTCTTTAGTTCCTCTTCACTCTCTGCCACTAGAGTGCTATCATCTGCCTATCTGAGCTTGTTGATATTTCTCCCAATAGTCTTGATTCCAGCTTGAACTTCAACTAGCCTGGCATTTCACAAGATGTACTCGGCATATAAGTTAAATAAGCATGGTGACAATATTCAGCCTTGTTGTACTCCTTTCCCAACTTTGAATAGTCTGTTATTCCATTTCTGATTATAACTGTTGTTTCTTGACCTGCATACAGGTTTCTCAGGAAACAGGTAAGGTGGACTGTTATTCCCATCAGTTCAGTTAAGTTCAGTTCAGTTCAGTAGCTCAGTCGTGTCCGACTCTTTGTGGCCCCATGAACTGCAGCACGCCAGGCCTCCCTGTCCATCACCAACACCCTAAGTTCACTCAAACTCATGTCCATCGAGTTGGTGATGCCATCCAGCCATCTCATCCTCTGTCATCCCTTTCTCCTCCTGCCCCCAGTCCCTCGCAGCTTCAGGGTCTTTTCCAATGCGTCAACTTTTCACATGAGGTGGCCAAAGTATTGGAGTTTCAGCTTCAGCATCAGTCCTTCCAAAGAACACCCAGGACTGATGTCCTTTAGGATGGCCTGGTTGGATCTCCTTGCAGTCCAAGGGACTCTCAAGAGTCTTCTCCAACACCACAGTTCAAAAGCATCAATATTAAAGTTAGAATCTACTTTTAAAAGACTTTAAAAAAAACCAAAACTTTAAGTACTCAACCTACCATTTTGCAGCCTGTTCTTTCAGATAGCTCTAATTTTCATCTCAGCTGTTGTGCTTGTTTAAATTGTAACTATCAGAAAAAAAAATTAACTATCATAAGGCACCTTGTCTTCTTAATTTCAGGTTACTCACATAGGGAGATGATGTCAAAATTGCCCCCATAAGTACCAACAAATTTTTTTGCTTACTGACTAATGCATAAAATTCATACATAGCAGGAGAAGGCAATGGCAACCCACTCCAGTACTCTTTCCTGGCAAATCCCATGGACAGAGGAGCCTGGTAGGCTGCAGTCCATGGGGTCGCTAGGAGTCGGACACAACTAAGCAACTTCACTTTCACTTTTCACTTTCATGCATTGGAGAAGGAAATGGCAACCCACTCCAGTACTCTTGCCTGGAGGATCCCAGGAATGGCAGAGCATGATGGGCTGTTGTCTGTGGGGTCGCACAGAGTCAGACAGGACTGAAGTGACTTAGCATGGTGGCTCAGACAGTGAAGCGTCTGTCTGCAATGCAGGAGACCCGGGTTCGATCCCTGGGTTGGGAAGATCCCCTGGAGAAGGAAATGGCAGCCCACTCCAGTATTCTTGCCTGGAAAATCCCAAGGATGGCGGAGCCTGGTAGGCTACTGTCCATGGGGTCGCAAAGAGTCGAACACAACTGAACGACTTCACTTCACTTCACTTCAAGGTTTATACAGAATGGATAAGGTTTTAAACTGTTATGTAATGTAGTGTTTAGAAGTTAAACACTTTCACAGATCATCTGACACAAAGCCTTTATTTTTATATGCCACATAATTTATGGGCTTTCTTGGTGACTCAGATAGTAAAGAATCCACCTGCAATGCAGGAGACTCAGGTTCAATCCCTGGGTCAGAAAGATTCCCTGGAGAAGGAAATGGCAACCCACCCCAGTGTTCTTGCCTGGAGAATTCTATGGACAGTGGAGCCTGGTGGGGTACAGTCCATGGGGTCACAAAGAGTCAGACATGACTGAGTGACTAACACCTTCACTTTCACTTTCATCATTTATGGAGAAACTAGGACTAGTTCTTAAACCAACTTTCTGATTCCAAATATGTTATTTTCTAGGTTCCATAATATCTTTTGTTTAGCTGGTAGTCCAATTGAAAGTTTTGACTGAGTTTTGATATTTATGGTAGGTAGGTGGTAGATCATAACAAATAAGTTTAAAGAACACTGAGTATGTTTTAAAAATGATAAATCACATACAATATTCACCCTGATATCCAAAGACAGATTTGTTACTTTCTGGATACTGTCTGAGAATTATGTACTTTTATTTGGTTTCCTTTTCCTATAACAGAGCTTATGCCAGGTTGATGTAGTCCTAGTGTAGACCCTTATGGCTCAGCTGGTAAAGAATCTGCCTGCAATGTGAGAGACCTGGGTTCGATCCCTGGGTTGGGAAGATCCCCTGGAGAAGGGAAAAGCTTCCCACTCCAGTACTATGTCCTGAAGAATTCCATGGACTGTATAGTCCATCGGTTTGCAAACAGTCGGACACGACTGAGCAATTTTCACTTTCATTTTCACTTTAGATAAATACTACAAATTGTAGTAAAATTATTAAAATTGAAATAATCTTTTAAATTAAGCCTTATAAATATTCAGATTGAAATGATCTTTTAAGAATAGATTGCTGATAAAAGCAGAAGTTTCATCCCTGAAGTGGTTTTAGAATTTGTATATATTCTAGCTCTTAAATATAACTTTTTTGGGTTTTGGGGGAAGGGTTTCTCCATTGCTGTATGAGCTTGATTTAAATAACAATTATCTAGGTATTGTAGACTATTACTAAGCTGTGAAATTTAGTAATGTTCAGAATTTGTGTAGTCCTTTATTATTGGGCTTCCCTGGTACCTCAGCAGGTAAGAATATGCCTGCAATTCAGGAGGACCCGGTTTGATTCCTGGGTAAGGAAGATCCCTTGGAGAAGGGATAGGCTACCCACTTCAGTATTCTTGGGCATCCCTGGTGGCTCAGATGGTAAAGAATCTGCCTGCAATGTGGTATTGACTAATTTATGAGAATTTAATCTGATTCACATTTTGTGAACCAAAAACATAAATAATCTTATCATGACAGATGGATACCCCCATCCCCATCCCAGCACACACCCAAATTATTTACAGTGTTGTTATATCTGTGTTTTACTAGCATTGCATCAGGGGATAATTAACTTTATCAAAATGGACAGAATTTTCTTATATGTACACGAAGATGAAAAAATCAGAAACAAATGAAATATGTGGCAACTTCAATCTATCCTTGTGTTAACTATATTTTCTCAAATTATATTGCTAACTATAGGAATTTTGTTTTAAAAAAGACAGTATTTCCACAGTTCAAATGTTTGAATTCTCCTTTTATAGATTTTCCTCTTTCCTCGATTTAAAACAAATGTCTTAGTGACTTATATTTTTAGTTTACTGAAGCTGGCACTGTGACAGATACCTTACAATCTGCAGCTGTAAAGGATTAGTAGTTTAAAGCAGTAACCTCTAATTGTGTTACAATCAAGCTGCCAATTTTTTTGGCAAGATTTAAGCATTTCATTCAGTCAACTAATATATCTCTATAAAGAAGAATGCCTCAGGACTCAAAACTTTGGCTGTGTATTTAGAGAGCTTATTAGGAAAGAAATCATTTGTCTGGAGAAAGCCATCAAAATGTGTCTTCTACTTTGTGCAAAAAAATGAGAAATGCCTTTTGTTGTCTGGGTAACCACACGCCTCTGCAATCTCTTAAACACGACATATTGCATTAGTGCCTCTAGTTCATTGGTCTTTCTGTCTAGAGTGGGAGCCAAAGAGGCAAATTAGAGTTTCATATTCTCTTCGTGCTTCCAATCTGATGTGTTTGGTTGTTTTTCAATCTCTTTTGAGACAAATGGCGTAACCATCCTGTTTTTGTTATTCATTTCAGTCTCCAATCTAGGCCAAGAACCTCAGTTTACTTTTCCTGTGTTTTCCCACTTTTTGTGTTTACCTGATTGATTTTGAACTTCTCCATAAGACCCACCAGCAATTTGCCCTCCACCTTTCAACCAGCATTCATTCAATATGAGGTTCCCTTTTAGATGACTAACATAATCCTCCCTATTGGGCTTCCCTGATAGTTCAGTTGGTAAAGAATCAGCCTGCAATGCAGGAGACCCCAGTTCAATTCCTGGGTCAGGAAGATCCCCTGGAGAAGGACTCCAGTATTCTTTGATTTTCCTTGTGGCTCAGTTGGTAAAGAATCCATCCACCTGCAATGTGGGAGACTTGGGTTCAATCTCTGGGTTGGGAGGATCCCCTGAAGAAGGGAAAGGCTATCCACTCTAGCACTCTGGCCTGGAGAATTCCATGGACTGTATAATCCATGGGGTCACAAAGAGTCTGACACAACTGAGTGACTTTCACTTTCACTTTAAATGCAATCCTGGTCAAGCCATGAACAATAGAAAGGGATTCTTTCTTTCTTTCTTTCTTTTTCTTTTTTTTTTGGACTATTTATTTCTATAGAACTCACTATAAAGATGATTTCCTAATTTGGCCACGGTTTCCCTAACAATAAGACCATCTTGTTTCTGTCTTCTTGTTCATCTTTTGTTCAGTCTTGCTCTTTTCAGTGTTGAGAATCACTGAGCATTCAGTATGTTATGAGTCATTAAGGATGAATACCTAGTAACATCTTCACCTGGTTGCCATAATTCCCTGAGAATCATCTCGTCACTGATGATTCATGACTTTAGGTTGAATTTATTGGGTGTGACCATCCTTTACTCCATATTCTAACTACCTTAGTTGATACGGGAATGACATTAGAGATTCCTTGATCAAGGAACCAGAGAATAACTATATGTATTTAAATGGCTCTATAACTCATCAGTATCTCTTGTGCTCAGCATTTAAAAGTAACATTTATTCTAGTAATGTGACCTAAATTCTATATATCCTCTTAGAATTCACCATTAATAGAATTTTCTCCAGCCAGCTTTTCTGAAAAGTATCACAAAATCAGACTTCTGAATGTTCCATGATCATTAGGAATTTGAGATTTTAACTGTTAGCAGAAGAGGAATATAAATATAGAATGGAAAGATAACCAGCTCTTTTTTGAGCATGAGTGAAACAAAATGAAAATATTAAATTTAAAAAGAGGTACTTTGCATAAAATATGTCCTATTTAGCAAGGATACCACTAGGACAGAAAAATCATATAGTATATTAACATTTTATAAAGGCAAATTTGAGCTTCCTTGTTGGCTCAGTCAATAAAGAATCTGCCTGCAATGCAGGAGACTCAGGTTCTATCCCTGGGTTGGGAAGATCCGCTGGAGAAGGAAATGAGAAGCCACTCCAGTATTTGTGCCTGGGAAATCTCATGGACAGAGGATCCTCATGGTCTATAATCCATGGAGTCTCAAGAGTAGGACACAACTTAGCAACTAAACCACCAACCACCACCAAAGGCAAAATAGGGTATTCTTCTATGTTCGTGCTGTACAAGTACATGGTAAAAGATTGCTCCAGTGGTATTAAAAAAGATAAATATGCTCCAAGAGGCTTTATACAGTTCATAATGGTTATTTTCTCCTATTGTCTCTCATGTTTATAAATTTAAGATTTACATTGACATGTCCATACCATTTGTTGATAAATTTACTTTTAAATACTGCCAAATCAAAAGCAGCAATTACATTTAAGTTAAATGATACTGAAACACTTGAAAATTATTTTGTGGTTTGGCTAGGATAAATCTTTATATTTTACCCATTTATAAATATTATTTGTATGGAGTGTTTAGATAATGTTGTATTTCAGAGTACTTTTCATTTAACTTTAGGTAGCTATGAGATATCACTGGGTAGATGGGTAGTATTTAAAATTAGAGTAGAGAAATAAGGTACTGTAATATTTCAAAAGTTTAGTTTTTAAGTCAATCCGTTAAAAGACTAATAATAAAGGCCATTAGAAATTTCTAAAGGTTCTGTGTTTAATTTGAGCCATATTTTCCTTCCTTATGATCTCAGTAATCACAAAGCAGATGGCAACTTGCAATTCTTATTTCTTGGCATCTCATGTACTTTTTGAGAAGTTCAGTCTGTTTGTTTTTAACCCAAGCACAATTTAACAAAATGTGTTCACTAGTAAAACACAGAAAAAACAGTCATCTGTTAAAAACCCACATTTCCACTTGTTACCAGGTCTTAACGATGCTTTTACACATTGATGACATGTCTAGTTATAATCACCTTCAAATAATTGTTTCTAGTCTTGATATAATACCCCTGAGAATTCCTTCTCACTTTTGGCTATGCACAATAAACCTGAGCATGTCAAATTAATTATTACACTAGCTTCAGCTCAAAGTGATCAAGTTAATTGAAGGGCACAGAGCATACGTTATTTTCCTTGCTGTCTATTCCCAATGAACTCTTTTACCTTTGTCTCACAATAATTCAGTAATATAGTATTACACAGAAAATCCAAGCTAGCAGATTTAATATAAATGACAGAGTTTGTAACTTTCCTCGAAAGACGTTTTAATATAGCATCTCTCTAAATGTGCCTATTTGTATTAACATTCTTTTTCGATTTTAAATCAAATTATATATGGTAAGGATGCAGAGCAACTGTAACTTTATTAAATTGCTGAAAAGAGTGCATATTGGTAGAGATGCTTTGAAAGAAAATTCTAACCCTATCTATTCAAGCAAACATATGTATACCTTAAGCTTCAATAGTTCTATTTCTTATTAAATATTCAATAAAATGAGAGTTCATGTCCACCAAAAGATACATACAGGAATATTCATCATTTGTATTGTAATGGCCTAAAATTATTAACAAACAAAATATATATTACCAGTAAAATGGTAAACAAATTGATATTATTCATGAAATTAAATATTATCCAGAAATAAAAACAATTAAACTGACATACACAACAGTATGGATACATGGACATGATGTTGAATCAAAATCAGGCATTGAAGAGTACGATGATATTTATGTGGATTTGTTTAAACTGATCTATGACATTAGACATTATTATTATGCTTATTCTAAGAGAAATACTAACTGGTAGACATCATAAGTGAACCTTCTACAGTTCTGGAAATATTCTAACAGGGTGGTAGTTAAACAGGGGCAGTTCAGTTTAGTTCAGTTCAGTCCTTCAGTCGTGTCCGACTCTTTGAGACCCCATGAATCACAGCATGCCAGGCCTCCCTGTCCATCACCAACTCCTGGAGTTCACCCAAACCCACGTCCATCGAGTCGGTGATGCCATCCAGCCATCTCATCCTCTGGCGTCCCCTTCTCCTCCTGCCCCCAATCCCTCCCAGCATCAGAGTCTTTTCCAATGAGTCAACTCTTCACATGAGGTGGCCAAAGTATTGGAGTTTCAGCTTTAGCATCATTCCTTCCAAAGAAATCCCAGGGCTGATCTCCTTCAGAATGGACTGGTTGGATCTCCTTGCAGTCCCAGGGATTCTCAAGAGTCTTCTCCAACACCACAGTTCAAAAGCATCAATTCTTCGGCACTCAGCCTTCTTCACAGTCCAACTCTCACATCCATACATGACCACAGGAAAAACCATAGCCTTGACTCTGTGGACCTTGGTTGGCAAAGTAATGTATCTGCTTTTGAATATGCTATCTAGGTTTGTCATAACTTTCCTTCCAAGGAGTAAGCGTCTTTTAATTTCATGGCTGCAATTCACCATCTGCAGTGATTTTGGAGCCCAAAAAGTAAAGTCTGACACTGTTTCCCCATCTATTTCCCATGAAGTGATGGGACTGGATGCCATGATCTTCGTTTTCTGAATGTTGAGCTTTAAGCCAACTTTTTCACTCTCCTCTTTCACTTTCATCAAGAGGCTTTTTAGTTCCTCTTCACTTTCTGCCATAAGGGTGGTATCATAAACAGGGGCAGTGATAGGTAAAATTCCAATGAACTATATTCTTAGGACTTGTGAAATTATATACCTATTAAAAGTAAGAATAAAATATGTTTAAAAATCTATATTATAATTAATACCTGATCATATTTGATTCCCAAATAATCTATATTATAATTAATACCTGATCATATTTGATTCCCAAATAATCTCAATATATAGATATAGAAAACTCCACCAATTTGCTTTTGCAAATACTGTGATTTGTTGTTTTGTTTTCTTTTAGTGTCCTGAATTTAGAAGGCCCAGGGACATTGCAGTTGACTGGGTTGCTGGAAATATTTATTGGACCGACCATTCTCGAATGCACTGGTTCAGTTATTACACTACTCACTGGACCAGTTTGAGGTACTCTATCAACGTAGGGCAGCTGAGTGGCCCCAACTGTACCAGACTCCTAACAAATATGGCTGGAGAACCCTATGCCATTGCTGTAAATCCTAAAAGAGGGTAGGTTAATAACATGGTTATTGATGTTTCTTGATATGACTATCCATTTTTAGAGATTGTCCCACCTGTTTTCTATAGTGTTGTTTTTGGATAAGTGTTCAACATAGAGTCACAAGACTTGTGAAAATCCCTCTACTCCTTCTGTAAAAAAGAATGTTCTTTTCATACCAAATGGTGGTGAAAAATTTGTGTTTTTCTCTGAACAGTTGTATAAATGTACTTTATACATTTAGTGTCTGTATATGTTGTATATACATTCAGATTAATGAAACTGATGTGAAAAGTGTAACCACTATTGTTAATCTAAAACTAATCTTTTGAGATGTTATATATAATGTTTAACCATTTTAAGTGTAGAATATTAGTGATTTTGGCTATTTCTGGTAATAAAAAATGAAAGCATATGTATAAACAGACTTTAAAAATGTAATACAAATATGTCCTTTATTTTACTTGATTTGTTTTTATTTTTTATTATTTTATTTTTCATTTATAAGCAGTGGCCAAAAAGAAATAGGGAAATGTTAAATAAAACTCCTAATCATCCATAAAGTGGACCATTAGATCCTGAGTAAAAAGAAGCAATTGTTTACTTAATAGAATTAAGCAGTGTGGTATCTTCTAAGTTAGAAAATTATTTCTGTTTGAGGAAATAGTTACTTTATCATAAAAGAAAACATACTGATGTATCAACCATAGTAAAATGAATTCTGTCACAATAAGAAGATGGTTTCAAGTGTTAGGATATTCTTCTTCTAAAGAAATTTTCAAAATTGAGCTTTGGGAATCAAGTGAACCACATTTTATCCTGTTAAACAGTAACTCTAAAATTTTAGTAGGAAATATGGGCTTCCCTTGTAGCTCAGTTGGTAAAGAATCTGCCTGCAATGCAGGAAACCTGGGATTGATTCCTGGATCAGTAAGATCCCCTGGGGAAGGAAATGGCACCCACCTCAGTATTCTTGCCTGGAGAATTCCATGGATAGAGGAGCCTGGTGGTCTACAGTTCATGGGATTGCAAAAAATCAGACACAACTGAGAGACTAACACTAGTGTGAGTGAGTGAGTGAAAGTCGCTCAGTCGTATCCGATGCTTTGCAACCCCGTAGACTATACAGTCCATGGAATTCTCCAGGCCAGAATACTGGAGTGGGTAGCCTTTCCCTTCTCCAGGAAGTTTCCCAACCCAGGGATTGAACCCAGGTCTCCTGCATTGTAGGGGGATTCTTTACCAGCTGAGCTATCAGGGACTAGTGCATGACTATTTAAAACCTTGATTCCACAGCCCTCTCTTGGAGGTCTTTACTCTGCATATTTAGAGTTAGTCCCTTTATCAGGGACTCTAAGGTGATTCGAATGCACAGGATCTTTTCAGACCTTGTTTGGGGCTATGCCAGCATTGTCACCAGGCTAATCAACTTGACCTATCTCTTCAGGATGATGTACTGGACTGTTGTTGGGGACCACTCCCACATAGAAGAGGCCGCCATGGATGGTACACTGAGAAGAATTTTAGTACAAAAGAATTTACAGAGACCTACAGGTATGACATGTATCCCATACTGTCTAAAATATGAAATAGCAGGGTGAGACAAATTAAGAGAGTAGCATTGACATTTATACATTACCGTGTGTAAAATAGATAACTAGTGGGAAGCTGCTGCACAGCACAGGGAGCTCAGTTCAGTGCTCTGTGATGACCGAGAGTGGTGGGATGGGAGAGCTGGAAGGAGTGATCAAGAAGGAGAGAATATGTGTGTATATATATATAGCTGATTCATGTTGTTGTACAGCAGAAAGTAACAAAACATTGTAAAGCAATTATACTCCAATAATATAAAATGACATGAAATACTAAGCTAAATATTACAATGTTGCCATGCTTTCTGGTTCCATTTGGCAATGTAGTCATTTTTGAAAGCAGACAAAATAATTTATAGCATGACTTTATAAAAGTCATTAACATTGCATGTCACAGTTTTCCAACTTGAAACTCAGGTTCTTATCATACTTTTGGTGATATTATGGGGATGTTATTTGAAAATTACCTAAGTTATAAGGCTATCAGGATTTCACCTGCATGAAATTTTGACAGTTTATAGCACTGTATTAGGATGTTTTTACAGCTATATGTTAATGATATTGGGAGAGATGGTAAACTGCTAGAGGATGAGAGACTAAATGGACAGAGAGATGGTAATATGCACATAATTTTTGTGAAAGAGAGGTATGAAAGACATTCACAGCTTCTTTCAATCTAGCTTAAATCTCCTTTCCAGCACGTCATCTAAATCACCAGTCCACACTCTGTACTTCCCAGACTGCTTCAGAACTCAGCTTTTTTTTTTGCATTCCTATTCTTTCTCCCATGCCTTTTTCCTCTCACATCCCTCTTGTACAGTACCCTTCCAACTTCTATGAACTTAGCTGAATCTTACCAATCATTTTTGCTCTTTTTTTTCTAATTTTTTTGGCCTCATGGCATATGGAAGCTTGGTTCCCCGCTGTGCTGTGCTCAGTCACTAAATTGCATGAGGCTCTTTGTGATTCCATGGACTGTAGCACACCAGACTTCTCTGCCCATGGAATTTTTCTGGCAAGAATACTGGAGTGGGTTGCCATTTCCTTCTCCAGAGGATCTTCCCCAACCAGGGATCAAGCCTGCGTCTCTTATGTCTCCTGCATTGGCAAGCTGATTCTTTACCACTGAGCCACCTGGGAAGCGCCTTAGTTCCCCAACCAGGGATCAAACCCACAGCCCCTGCATTGTAAGCACCAAATTTTAACCACCAGACCACCAGGGAAGTCCCTGAATTTTATCAGTCTTGTAAGGTCTAAATTTAGTCCTTCCTCAATAAAACATGTTCACAATGTAGAAGCCTCAGATATTTTTGCTCCCTCCCCACTCACCCACTACATCTGCATCAGAAGGACAGCATACATTTTCTATAGCACATGTTATTTAACAGTGAGGCTTTGCAGTCTCTTTCACAGTAGAAACTTTATATTTGGTGTGTGTATATATATATATTTACTTTCAATGTACCTACTGCCTTTTCCTCCAAATAGATTGTTTTTACCCATACAGAAGGTAGGAACGCTTGGGATTGAGTTAATTTATATAGATGTGTCTCTTGTCAGTGATTTAACAAACACTAATTAAAGACTCACCTGGTGGCAGAAATTGTTCCAAATGCTGAAGAAATAGTTCCTGCCCTTGTTGAGAGAATTCCGATTCTCATGAAACTGACCTTCCTATATAGGACAGAACATGTAGGATACATCATGTCAGATGTATGTAAAAAAAAATATAGGGAAAAAAAAAACATGAGGGATGCCTAGTTTGAGAGAGTACTATTTTAGTTATGATTATCAGAGACGTCATCTCTAGAAAGGTGATATTTGAGAAGATAACTGAATAAAGATAGATAGCAAGCTATGTGATTATGTGAGGAAAGAGCTGTCCAAGCAGAAAGAGTGTAAGTTATGAGTTAGGAATGAATCTAGCACGTGAGGAAAACAGCAGTGATGTTAGGACAGTGGGCCCTCCATATCCATGGTGGGTTGAATTTGCTGAAGCTGCTGATTCCGAGGGCTGAGTGTAATATGCCATTTTATGTAAAAGACTTGAGCATCAGTGGGTTCTGGTACCCACAGAGGATCCTATAACCAATGTCCTGTGGATACCATGGGATGATTGTATGCCTTGAAGCATATGAGCAACTGGAGACTGAGCATATAAGCTTATCCTCACGTGCTCATATTCTCATGAGCGTGTGCTCCACATGAGCATATGGAGAACAGGATATGTGGGAATGACAAGCTGACCAGAGGCAGATCATCTAGGACCTGAAACATTCTGATAAGGATTAGATTCTGTTCTGGCTTTAAGGGGGGACATTTGAGGATATTGAGGAAAGTGGCATAATCTGTTCAAACACAATTTTAAAGAACTTTTGACTAATTTTAGACTTATATAAAATTCAGACAGTTGATTAAAAAAAAAATGTCTGATTTAACATCTTACATAGTCATAGTAAAGGCTTCCCTAATAGTTCACTTGGTAAAGAATCCACCTGCAATGCAGGAGACCCCAGTTTGATTTCTGGATCGGGAAGATTCGTTAGAGAAGGGATAGGCTACCCACTCCACAGTATTCTTGGGTTTCCCTTGTGGCTTAGCTGGTAAAGAATCTGCCTGCAATGAGGGAGACCTGGGTTTGATCCCCGGGTTGGGAAGATCTCCTGGAGAAGGGAAAGGCTACCCACTCCAGTATTCTGGCCTGAAGACTGTATAGTCCATGGGGTCAGACATGATTGAGTGACTTTCACTTACTTTCACTTTCATAATCATAGTATGAGTGAGTGAGTGAGTGAGTGAAGTCGCTCAGTCATGTCTGACTCTTTGCGACCCCGTGGACTATAGCCTACCAGGCTCCTCTGTCCATGGGATTCTCCAGGCAAGGATACTGGAGTGGGTTGCTATTTCATTCTCCAGGAAGTCATAGTCATAGTATACATGACATTGTTTTCATTTTAAAATATGACTCAGGAAGCAATGTATAGAATTGCCAGTCTGAGATCCTTAGGAGGGAGCCTGAGACAGGGGTTCTTGGGAAGTTTGTTTATGAAAGGAATGCTATTCCCTGGTTATCATGTGTTGCAGTTGTAGACATGGCCAACCTAAATCAATGAGATGGAGGTGTGTGTGTGTGTGTGTGTGTGTGTGTGTGTACTCAGTTGTTCTGCTCTTTGCAGCCACATGGAGTGTAGCACACCATGCTCCTCTATCCATGAAATTTTTCTGGCAAAAATACTGGAGTGGGGTGCCATTTCCTAATCCAGGGAATCTTCCTGACCCAGGAATCGAACCCATGTCTCTTGCATCTCCTGCATTGGTAGGCAGATTTTTTTTATAACTAGCACCACCTCGGAAATCCTCAGATGAAGCTATCTCACAGATTATTGGAAGTCTTAGTTCTGGAGCTCAAAGCAGAACTAGACACTTGGTTTGGGGAATTAGCAACAGAAAGTTGATAACTGAAACTTGCTGGAGTTGTTAAGAGGGATGCTGCTGCTGCGGCTGCTAAGTCGCTTCAGTTGTGTCCGACTCTGTGTGACCCCATAGACGGCAGCCCACCAGGCTCCCCCATCCCTGGGATTCTCCAGGCAAGAACACGGGAATGGGTTGCCATTGCCTTCTCCAATGCATGAAAACGAAAAGTGAAAGTGAAGTCGCTCAGTTGCGTCTGACTGTGAAACAAAGAAGCTTCCTAGGGCAGAAAGGGCAGAAATGTGTGAGATGGTTATGTTTAGAAGAGTTAAGGTCAAAAGTGCAGACAACAGAGGTGTTTGAGCAATAGGAGCAAAGCAACAGAATTCAGTGTCACAGTAGTTGACAGAAAAGTTTCAAAAGGAAGATAATATACCCAATTGGACATAGCATAGTGCCTTACACAGAATAAATACAGAGTAGTAGAAAGAGTCTTAGCCTTGAATTTAATTGGCTTGTGTTAAAATTGAGCAACCTGTATAAACTTTGAGCACTGAAGTCCTCACTTGTAAATTGCATGTGACAATATTTACCTTATGGAGAATTGATATAATTCATTTAAATCAGATATTAAAACCAATGTAAATTAATTGGTATAATTTCTTGAATATCTAAGAGGCTAAGAATAACTATAGGAATAATAAGCCATGTATTAATACTAAAACCTTACATTTGTATCTTGTATAAGACATAAGATATATCCACCATAACTCACTCCTCCAGGGGATCTTCCAACCCAGGGATTGAACTCAGGTCTCCCACATTGCAGGTGGATTCTTTACTGTGTGAGCCACCAGGGAAGCCCATAACTCCTGAATATCAATTTTTAAAAAATTTTTATCCACGTTTATAAATATCATTTAGTATACTTTGTTGACTAGTATTCTCATTTTATATGTTCAAATTCTAAAAGATTTTTTAAAATCCATATGCTACATGTAAAATCTATTGCTGTATCTATTGAGCACCTGCTTATTGAATTTCCTAGTATTGGAAATGCTAGTCTTGTATTATTAGGGAGGATTTTATTCCATCAAGGAGAAATATCTCTATTATCTTTTCATCTGTCTTAAATTTATAGTGATTAATAACTTCAGTAATGCAAGCCAAATGTTACTGATATACAAATAAATAAAAAATAATATCAGAAGATTTTTAGGAAATAATAGATAATTTAGATTTCATGAATAGCATAATACTAGAAAGTAACAAGGGAAAGTTGGTGATCATTCTGTATATATATACACACACACACATATATATATATACATTATATTAATATGCTAGAGAAAATGTGCACTTATCCAAATATATTTTATAAGATTTCCTTCCATACAAGTACATTAATTGCTTATGGTTCCTTAGAAACATCATAGGTTTATGTATACCTATATTATCTCTTTTCTTGGTGTATGTTTATAAATATTTGCCCTGACTCCAAAGTTATGAAACTGAAATCAGTAACTATAATAATACCTCTTTTTCTCTCCAAGTGTAATGTCTTATTATTTACATCTAGGGTTAACAGAAAACGCGATTTTTCCTTTACACAGACATGAAGACTATGTGCACTAGGATACAGTGCATTTGGTTATGCTCTGTACTCAATAGAGTGTAAGTGATACTAGTATCATGAACAGCACTAGGAGTAGAAATAAACGTCTCTATCCCTTTAACTCCTGTGCATTTAAAGGTTAGAATTGTACTATCTGATTGTATAGGCACACCACCCAGGTAGCCCTGTGTTTATTCACCACCAGCACTGCCATTGCTTACTTTCCAAAATCAAAAGAATACCCCAATTCTCTGGGCATCGAAAGCACTGCTTATCTCCATACTTGGTTCTCAATCACCTATTGCTTTAATGATATATAATCATTGACTCGTTAATGCTTTAATGTATAATCTATGTGCCCAACAAGATCATAAATAGCTTAAACCAACACCATTATGAATATTCTTGATATATCCCCTATGGAATATTACCTATAATTAGTATATGTTTAGTCACTGAGTCTTGTCCAAATCTTTGTGACTCCATGGATTGCAGCATGTCAGACTTCCCTGTCTATCACCAACTCCCAGAGCTTACTCAAAATCATATCCATCAAATTGGTGATACCATCCAATGATCTCATCCTCTGTCATCCCCTTCTCCTCCCACCTTCAATCTTTCCCAGCACCAGGGTCTTTTTTAATGAGTCAATTGTTTGAATCAAGTGGCCAGAGTATTGGAGTTTCAGCTTCAGCATCAGTCCATCCAATGAATATTCAGGACTGACTTCCTTTAGGATTGACTGGTTGGATCTCTTTGCAGTCCAAGGGATCCTCAAAGTCTTTTCAAGCACCACAGTTCAAAAGCATTAAATCTTTGGTGCTCAACTTTCTTTATAGTCCAAATCTCACATCCATACATGACTACTGGAAAAACCATAGCTTTGACTAGATGGACCTTTGTTGGCAAAGTAAAATCTCTGCTTTTTTACATGCTGTCTAGGTTGGTCATAGCTTTTCCAAGGAGCAAGTGTCTTTTAATTTCATGGCTGAAGTTCCCATCCACAGTGATTTTGGGGCCTCAAAAAATAAAGTCTCTCATTGTTTCCATTGTTTCCCCATCTATTTGTCATGAAGTGATGGGACTGGATGTCATGAAGTGATGGGACTGGATGCCATGATCTTCGTTTTCTGAATGTTGAGTTTTAAGCCAACTTTTTCACTCTCCTCTTTCACTTTCATCAGGAGGCTCTTTTGTTCTTCTTCACTTTCTGCCATAAGGGTGATGTCATCTGCATATCTGAGGTTATGATATTTCTCCCAGCAATCTTGATTCCAGCTTGTGCTTCATCGGGCCCAGCATTTCACATGAGCATATAAGTTAAATAAGCAGGGTGACAGTATATAGCCTTGACGTACTCTGTTCCCAATTTGGAACCAGTCTGTTGTTTCATGTCCAGTTTTAACTGTTGCTTCTTGACCTGTGTGCAGATTTCAGAAGGCAGATCAGGTGGTCGGGTATTTCCATCTCTTGAAGAATTTTCCACAATTTGTTGTGATCCACACAGTCAAAGGCTTTGGCGTAGTCAATAAATCAGAAGTAGATGTTTTTCTGGAACTCTTTTGCTTTTTTGATGATCCAACAGATGCTGGCAATTTGATCTCTGGTTCCTCTAACTTTTCTAAATCCAGCTTGAACATTTGGAAGCTCATGGTTCACATACTGTTGAAACCTGGGTTGGAGAATTTTGAGTATTAATTTGCTAGTGTGTGAGGTGAGTGCAATTGAGTGGTAGTTTGAACATTCTTTGTCATTGCCTTTCTTTGGGACTGGAGTAAAAACTGACCTTTTTCAGTCTTGTGGCCACTGCTGAGTTTTCCAAATTGGCTGGCATATTAAGTGCAGCACTTTCACAGCATCATCTTTTAAGATTTGAAATAGCTCAATTGGAATTCCATCACCTCCACTAGCTTTGTAGTGATGCTTTCTAAGACCTGTTTGACTTCACATTCCAGGATGTCTGGCTCTAGGTGAGTAATCACACCATTGTGGTTATCTAGAGGTAAGCCATGAAGATCCTTTTAGTTTAGTTCTTTGTATTCTTGCCACCTTTTCTCAATATCTTCTGCTTCTGTTAGGTCCATAAAATTTCTGTCCTTTATTGTATCCATCTTTGCATGACAAGTTCCCTTTGTATCTCTAATTTTCTTGAAGAGATCTCTAGCCTTTCCCATTCTGTTGTTTTCCTCTATTTCTTTGCATTGATCACTGAGGAAGGCTTTCTTATCTCTCCTTGCTATTCTTTGGAACTCTGCATTCAAATGGGTATATCTATCTTTTTTCTCCTTTGCCTTCACCTCTCTTCTTTTCTCAGATATTTGTAAGGCCTCCTCAGACAACCATTCTGCCTTTTTGCATTTCTTTTTCTTGGGGATGATCTTGATCACCGCCTCCTGTACAATGTCAGGAAGCCCTGTCCGTAGTGCTTCAGGCATTCTGCCTATCAAATCTAATCCCTTGAATCTATTTCTCACTTCTACTCCACAATTGTAAGGGATTTGCTTTAGGTCATACCTGAATGGTCTAGTGGTTTTCCCCAATTTCTTTAATTTCAGTCTGAATTTGGCAATAAGAAGTTCATGATCTAAGCCACAGTCAGCTCCTGGTCTTGTCTTTGCTGACTGTATAGAGCTTCTCCATCTTTGGCTGGAAAGAATATGATCAATCTGATTTGGTTTTGACCATCTGGTGATGTCCATGTGTAGAGTCTTTTCTTGTGTTGTTGGAAAAGGGTGTTTGTTATGACCAGTGCATTCTCTTGGCAAAACTCTGTTAGCCTTTGACCTGTTTTGTTTTGTACCCCAAGGTTAAATTTGCCTGTTACTCCAGGTAGCTCTTGACTTCCTACTTTTGCATTCCTCCTATAAAGATGAGGACAACTTTTTTGGGTATTATTTCTAGAAGGTCTTGTAGGCCTTCATAGAACCGTTCAACTTCAGCTTCTTCAGCATTACTGGTCGGGGCATAGACTTGGATTATTGTGATATTGAATGGTTTGCCTTGGAAATGAACAGAGATCATTCTGTCATTTTTGAGATCGCATGCAAGTACTGCATTTTTGACTCTTTTTGACTATGATGGCTGCTTTATTTCTTCTAAGGGATTCTTGCCCACAGTAGTAGATATAGTGTTCATCTGAGTTACATTCACCAATTCCAGTCCATTTTAGTTCAGTGATTCCTAAAACGATGTTGATGTTCACTCTTGCCATCTCCTGTTTGATTACTTCCAATTTGCCTTGATTCGTGGACCTAACATTCCAGGTTCCTATGCAATATTGCTCTTTATAGCATCAGGCTTTACTTCCATCACCCATCACATCCACAACTGTATGTTGTTTGTGCTTTGGCTCCGTCTCTTCATTCTTTCTGAAGCTATTTCTCCACTCTTCTCCAGTAGCATATTGGGCACCTACTGACATGGGGAGTTCATCTTTCAGTGTCATTCCTTTTTTCATTTTCGTACTGTTCATGGGGTTCTCAAGGCAAGAATACTGAAGTGGTTTGCCATTCCCTTCTCCAGTGGACCATGTTTTGTCAGGACTGTCCACCAAGACCCGTCCATCTTGGGTGGCCCTACATGGCATGGCTCATAGTTTCACTGAGCTAGACAGGGCTGTGGTCCATGTGATCAATTTGGTTAGTTTTCTGTGATTGTGGTTTTCATTCCCTCTGCCCTCTGATGGATAAGGATAAGAGGCTTATGGAGGCTTCCTGATGGGAGAATGACTGGGGGAAACTGGGTCTTGTTCTTATGGGCAGGGCCATGCTCAGTAAAACTTTAATCCAATTTTCTATTGGCGGGTGGGGCTGTCTTCCATCCTTGTTATTTGACCTGAGGCCAAACTATGGTGGAGGTAATGAAGACAATGGTGACCTCCTGCAAAAGGCCCCATGCATGTACTGCTTCACTCATTGCCCCTGACCCCTCAGCAGAGCACTGTCAACCCATGCCTCTGCCGGAGACTCCTAGACACTCATGGGCAAGTCGGGGTCAGCCTCTTATGGGATCATTGCTCCTTTCTCCTGGGTTCTGGTACACACAAAGTTATGTTTGTGCCCTCCAAGAGCCTGTTTCCCCAGTTCTATGTAAGTTCTAGTGGCTCTATGGTGGGGTTAATGGCGACCTCCTCCAAGAGGGCTGATGCCATACCCAGGTCTGCTGCACCCAGAGCACCTGGCCCTGCAGCGGCTCACTGCTGAACTGTACCTTTGCAGGAGACATTCAAACACAGTTCTAGCTTAGTCTCTGTGGGGTCTCAGGGTCCTGGTACACAAGGTTTGAGCCCTCTGAGAGTCTCTGGTGGTTAACGGGTTTGATTCTAATTGTGATTTCTCTCCTCCTACCATCTTGTTGGAGTTTCTCCTTTGCCCTTGGACTTGGGGTATCTTTTTTGGTGGGATCTAACATTCTCCAACTGATGGTTTTTCAGCAGTGAATTGTAGTTTTGGAGTTCTTGCAGGAGAAGATAAGTACATGTCCTTCTGCTCCGCCGTCTTACACCACTCTCCTCAAGACTAACTATGTGTTGAATGAGTGAAGATATGAATGCATACCATTTTTAATACTCTAACCTATGTTATGGTATTAAGTTCTCTTTTCACAAATGTTTTAGGCCCAATATTAAATGCAAGAAGCATAATCTATATTCTGATTCAGTCAACTGTGTGGTGGGTGAGTAGGATGTACCATGAGAGTAGGAACATGATCTGTTTCAATCTTTGTTACATACTAGGACCTGACAGTGTGTGGTGCAAGGGAGGTACCTTACAAATATGTATTAATTAATTTCTTTTAAAAATGAATGCTTTTCATTTTTCCCTCCAAGAGAAGGGCATGTAAAATTATATGAGTTTGGTTTAATACCATATTATTTGATATACAAAAGCTTATTTATGTTACTTCTAGATCCTCTCAGATTGTGGCAGTTTCTGACTAAACAGAAAAATAAAGAAGTACATACTGGTCTGGTACAGTCATAATTATTTGATCCACTCAGCAAATTCTTTGTCCTTGGCCAACAAAAGATCTCTAATTAAATGAGATAGATTAAAAATTTAAGGACTATTGTTCAATTCCTTGACACATTATCTTGCTAACACTCATAAATAACTGTGTGTATGTGTGTGTGTGTGTGTATGTATGTATGTATATATATATATATATATATCAGTTCAGTTCAGTCGCTCAGTCATGTCTGACTCTTTGCGACCCCATGAATCACAGCATGCCAGGCCATCCTGTCTATCACCAACTCCCAGAGTTCACTCAAACTCATGTCCATCGAGTCAGTGATGCCATCCAGCCATCTCATCCTCTGTCGTCCCCTTCTCCTCCTGCCTCCAACCCCCCCAACCCCCAGCATCAGACTCTTTTCCAATGAGTCAAATCTTCACATGAGGTGGCCAAAGTGTTAGAGTTTCAGCTTCAACATCAGTTCTTCCAAAGAACACCTAGGACTGATCTCCTTTAGAATGGACTGGTTGGACCTCCTTGAAGTCCATGGGACTCTCAAGAGTCTTCTACAACACCACAGTTCAAAAACATCAAGTCTTCGGAGCTCAGCTTTCTTCACAGTCCAATTCTCACATCCATACATGACCACTGGAAAAACTATAGCCTTGACTAGATGGACCTTTGTTGGCAAAGTAATGTCTCTGCTTTTTAATATGCTATCTAGGTTTGTCATAACTTTCCTTCCAAGGAGTAAGCATCTTTTATTTCATGGCTGCAATCACCATCTACACTGACTTTGGAGCCCCATGAAACAAAGTCTAGCACTGTTTCCACTGTTTCCCCATCTATTTCCCATGAAGTGATGGGACTAGATGCCATGATCTTCGTTTTTTGAATGTTGAGCTTTAAACCAACTTTTTCATTCTCCTCTTTCACTTTCATCAAGAGGCTTTTGAGTTCCTCTTCACTTTCTGCCATAAGAGTGGTGTCATCTGCATATCTGAGGTTATTGATATTTCTCCTGGCAGTCTTGATTCCAGCTTGTGTTTCTTCCAGCCCAGCATTTCTCATGATGTACTCTGCATATAAGTTAAATAAACAGGGTGACAATATACAGCCTTGATGTACTCCTTTTCCTATTTGGAACCAGTCTGTTGTTCCATGTCCAGTTCTAACTGTTGCTTCCTGACCTGCATACAGGTTTCTCAAGAGGCAGATCAGGTGGTCTGGTATTCCCATCTCTTTCAGAATTTTCCACAGTTTATTGTGATCCACACAGTCAAAGGCTTTGGCATAGTCAATAAAGCAGAAATGGATGTTTTTCTGGAACTCTCTTGCTTTTTCGATGATCCAGCAGATGTTGGCAGTTTGATCTCTGGTTCATTTGCCTTTTCTAAAACCAGCTTGAACATCTAGAAGTTCATGTATTGCTGAAGCCTGGCTTGGAGAATTTTGAACATCACTTTACTAGCATGTGAGATGAGTGCAATTGTGCGGTAGTTTGACCATTCTTTGGCATTGCCTTTCTTTAGGATTGGAATGATATGTATGTGGGAGAAACCGAGTGGCTCAGTGGTGAAGAATCTGCCTACCAAGTAGGAGATGCAGGTTCAATCCCTGGGTTGGGAAGATCTTATGGAGAAGGGATCTTCAGCACACTCCAATATTCTTGCCTGGGAAATCCCATAGACAAAGGAGCCTTGTGAGCTATAATCCCGGTGTCACAAAGAGTCTGACAGGACCTAGTACCTGAGCACAAAAACTCACACAGAAGCACATATATGTGTAAAAATAACTTTAACATAGACTAATATCCAAAATGTTTTATAGGTAACCTCTCTCAGAAATTACTTAAAAAATTTTTTTAAATAAATTAGACATAGTGGTAAATATCTTTAGCTTCTTTTTGGACCCCTTTTATCACCTCTTAAATCAAGAATAGGGTATTGCACACTTGCTTGTTATTACTACCTTACAAATCTCAACTTTGCTATAACATGAAAGCTACATAATCTCTTTCTCCCTTTCTGAAAACATAATTTATTTCTCTTCTCCAGGTCTTCTCTCTTAAATATCACATTGGTATTATGGCCAGTTCTCATAGGATTTTGTTTCTGCCATTTTCCATCTTCTTTTTAGACCACAGTGGAAATAAGGGAACTAGTAGAAGGATCTTGGAAAAATTTAAAGTTAAAAGTTAGATTAAAAAATCCCTAAAATGTAAACTTAGTCTTGATATCATGGAAGATGTTAAAAAAAAATGATTAGAGCCATTATCACGTGCTCCTAAAACTTATCAGGACTTTTTTTTTATAAGACTTTCAAATTGTCCTTCTATTATGCTCAATTAGAACAAGTAGACATTTTATTTTAAATTTTATGTACTTTCACTGACTTGGTTCCAAATATTCACCATTCCCAGTTCAGATAAGAATGACTTTCCTGGAAATTTATTTTTTTCCCCACTTTATTTTTGCTTCTTTATTAAAGACAAAAAAGATGTAATATTTTAAAGATATAGAAATGGACTTGTTCTTTCATATAAACTTGACTTACCTCTGTAACAAAAAGTTAGTTTACTTCTTCTTTAACTTTTTAATTTAAAAGACTGTCTCTTTTATTAAATGCTTAGGGAGAAATCAAAGTCATTGATTTGTGGATTTCAGTTCAGTTCAGTTCAGTCATTCAGTCTTGTCTGACTCTTTGCGACCCCATGAATCGCAGCACATCAGGCCTTCCTGTCCATCACCAACTCCTGGAGTTCACCCAAACTCATGTCCATCGAGTCAGTGATGCCATCCAGCCATCTCATCCTCTGCTGTCCCTTTCTCCTCCTGCCCCCAATCCCTCCCAGCATCAGAGTCTTTTCCAATGAGTCAACTCTTCGCATGAGGTGGCCAAAGTACTGGAGTTTCAGATTTAGCATCATTCTTTCTGAAGAGATCCCAGGGCTGATCTCCTTCAGAATGGACTGGTTGGATCTCCTTGATTTAGGGGAATATAAATCCCACTCATCTAAAAGCTTGTGGTAAAATTTTTGCTTAGATGTAATTTCATCCAAAATAGTACAGTATGGGACTATAGCTGTATGTGTCTTAAGCCTAGACTAATACTGCAATGTATGACACATTTGAAAAAATTTTACTGCTGTTGAATCTGAAAAAACAATATTGGTAATTAAATTAGATTAATACCTATTGTTTTCTTCATTTCTATGATTAGCAAATTTAATATTTAAATGTAAAGATCAATTTGGTTGAGAACAACTTTTTTTTTTTTTTAATCTACCACTTTATTGTATAACACTGGTGGAAGGAAAAGAAAAGCATTTTAAATCTTTTGTAGACAATGATTTTGAAGTAGAATGGTGGCAGCAAGAAGTTGGATCATTTTATGTTTCACGTTACTCATAATTACACATGAAAAAGCTAAGACCTAATATCCACCATAAGTCCAAATAGCAGATTAATCATTGAGCAGAAACTAGTAAAACATGGGCCACTTGTTTTAATTGGTAAGTCATTTCTTAGAGGTTTATTGGACATAGAACATTTTTATATTACACCTGAGAAATATTTTTATTTAGTTTAATTATATTTGGGATAGACACATACATTACTGAAAAATTATTTCCAAATGATTTTCACCATGATATGTTTTCATTTTGATTGTTAAATTATGATCCATCTACAAGAAAGAACAATTAGTGTAAACTCAAAAATACTTTTCACTCAGTTGCCTTGCCTTTAAGATGGCATTCAATTTCCTCAATTTTTTTTTTCATTGAATGATCTCATTCAGAAAGCTTTTTAGCATGCAGATGTCAAAGGTAATTTGACTGCCTTGTAGTTTCAAAGTGTGTCGTACGTCATATCTATAGTCTAGCTACGTTGTAAAAATTGAATATCTACAGCAACAAAGATTTATTATAGAATTCATATGTTATGGGTCTTACTTTTCTAAACTGAAGGAAGTTTACCTAAGGAATTCTAAGCGTTGATGATATTTGTGCAACAAGACACTGACTAGATCCCAATTATATTATGAAATAAAAAATTGAATAAATAGAAAAACATTATTTTTTACTGCATGTCATTTTAGTCCAGTGGTATTCATTAACAGATACTGATAAAAAGAGATACATGACAGTCTCAGAGCAAATTAATGATTAGAGTAAAAAATTAGAGTGAAAAATGTAAGTACAATGAGAAACTTAATTAAGGAATTTACTATTCATTATTCTCTATTGTAAACATCAATCTTTAATCAATTTAAACTTCAGCCTGCACACAGGTGTCTCATAACACTATAGACCAACTCAAGGTGGTGAAAATATCTTATGATTAAGCTCATGAACCTTTTATTTTCTGCAAAATGCACCTTCATGAAAAGATTCAAAATATAGCTAATTACCTGGAATTATTTGAAACAATGGTTGGATAAATGGTTTAAATGATGAATTAATTCTGTGTGTACTATAAAGATTAAAAAAAAAAAGTCACAAGAAAGTCTTCTAGAAAACAACCATAATTAAGAAACCAGTAAGAGTAGAAGGGAGGGGTATTTAGGATGGCTTTTCCTACATGAAGTAAAAATATTTCCTGCTACACTGTATTACATAAATTCTGTGTGATTTATTAACACATATTTCAGATAGAGATTAAGTTATTTCATTTTTTTCTGATTTTTGCACTATCATGATATAGACTAGGTAATTTCTAAGCTGTTTAAAACAAATTTTCAATTATAACAATACATTAAAGAGAAGAAACATAATTTTAAATAATCTCAAATGTATTGCTGTCATTTGTCTGTGCGTGTTGATTTTACAGGTCTGGCTGTGGATCATTTCAGTGAACGGATATACTGGGCTGATCTTGAACTCTCTGTTATTGGCAGTGTTCTGTACGATGGTTCTGATTCTGTAGTCTCTGTGACCAGCAAACAAGGTTTGTGAAGTGCTTTAGTTTCTGCCTTTAATTACCACTGAGCATATTAAATAATGAAACATAGATACAATTATGAAAGCCTTACATTCTATATTTCCTCAATTTATGTCTCTTTTCAACTTACTGTGTAGTTTTGTGTGTGTGTTTGCATGGGTACTCAGTCATGTCCAACTCTTTATGACCCCACAGACTGTAGCCTACCAGGCTTCTTTGTCCATGGGATTCCCAGGCAATAATATTAAAGTGGGTTGCCATTTCTTTCTTCTGGGGATCTTCCCCATTCAGGAATCAAGCTCATGTCTCCTGCATCTCCTGCATTGGCAGGTAGATTCTTTACCACCTGGGAATCTCATTTCAACTTGTAGCTCTTAATATTCATCGCAATTTTCATTCCTACTACTAAGAATAACAAAGAGGCCACACCAGAAGAACTTCTTGACTCCAGGACAAATATGATGCATTGCTACTGGATTCAGAAAATATTCATTCTGTTTGTTGCTTCTGTGGATGTTCTTTTCTGAGCAGAAGACTTCGAGTAGTCAAGATTAGTGCCTGGGAACACTAATTTTTATTTCAAATTACAGTGATAAGTAGGAAATGAGTTACTTTATAGTAAAACATCATAGTAACATTTATTAGTATAGGTAATTGATAGGGACACTCTCATCCATGTGAAAAGCAATGTGTAAAAATTGAGAGTGTACTTCTTCTATAAATGACTGAAGAATCTACTGGTGCTCTTCTTTCATGGCACCCTTTTTACCTCCATCTCTATGTCTATCTTCTGTTTTTCACTCTCATTTTTTACTCCCTTCTGTGACTCACACTTTCCTTGCCAGGGAATCTCAGTTCTTTCTGCTTAATTTATTTCCCTTCATTTTCTCTTTCTCTTTCTTACCAAAACCCCTTAGCTATTTACCACAATTTGTTCACAACTTATACTAGAAGTTTTATATTTGCATACTAATTTACAAGTAAGTAAATAAGTTTTACTTACTTACTGCTTTGCTTCCAGTTTTTTTTTTCTTTCTTTCTTAAGCAAAAGCAGAGAAGCTGCTAGAAGAATAATTGCATTGAATTTTCACTGTGCCCTTACTAGAAGAGTGTGTTTTTTGTTTAATAACACTAAATGGAAAAAAAAATTCAACATTCATATAATTGATTACAAAAATTAACCCATTTTAGCTCAAATGTATATTTTACTATTTCAAGAAACAATAAAGAAAAATACATATTAAAAGGCATTTTATGTTCTACAACATTTAGATTATAAGTAAAATATAAATGTTGCTATTTCACTTTTTATAAATTTCAGTACCAAAGTTATATATTTTTATTTAAAAATCTCTAAAAATCCATTTTGTAAAATGTGAGAAATTATTATTACTGTTATTCTCAGCCACACTAATTGTATATATGATTGACATTCACCAATTTGTTTTCTTTATACTATTTCTAAAATAGACAATAGAATGTCAGATTTAGGGGGATTATTTTACTATTCAAAACCAATTTATGATTGATAAAATTAATGTTCAGACAATTAATTTGACCATTAATTTTATACAGTGGTGGTGACAAATAGATTCAAGGGATTAGATCTGCTAGACAGAATGCCTGAAAACTATGGACAGAAGTTCATAACACCATACAAGAGGCAGAAACCAAAACCAACCCCAAGAAAAAGAAATGCAAGAAGGCAAAGTGGTTGTCTGAGGAGGCCTTACAAATAGCTGAGAAAAGCAAAGAAGTAAAAGGCAAAGGAGAAGAGGAAAGATATACCCAACTGAATGCAGGGTTCCAGAGAAGAGCAAGGAGAGACAAGAAAGTCTTCTTAAATAAACAATCCAAAGAAATGGAGGAAAACTACAGAGTGGGAAATACTAGGGATCTCTTCAAGAAAATTGGAGATACCAAGGGACCATTTCATGCAAATACTGGCACAATAAAACACAGAAATGGTAGGAACTTAATGAAGCAAAAGAGATTAAGAAGAGATGGCAAGAATACACAAGAACTTTACAGAAAGCTTCTTGATGACCTGGATAACCATGATGGTGTGTGTGGTCACTCAACAAGAGCCAGAGAGCCTAGAGTGTGAAGTCAAGTGGGCTTTAGGAAGCGTCTTTACTAACAAAGCTAGTGGAATGGAATTCCAGCTAGGTGATGGAATTCCAGCTGAGCTACTTCAAATCCTAAAAGATGATACTGTTAAATTGCTGCACTTTAAAATCAGCAATTGGAAAACTCATTAGTGGCCACAGAATTGGAAAAGATCAGTTTTCAATCCAATCCCAAAGAAAGGCAATGCCAAAGAATGTTCAAACTAGCATACAATTGCACTCATTTCATATGCTAGCAAGGTAATCTTCAAAATCCTTCATGCCAAACTTCAAGAGTGCGTGAACCATGAAATTCCAGATGTTCAAGCTGGATTTAGATAAGGCAGTGGAACCAGAGATCAAATTGCCAACATCCACTGGATCATAGAAAAAGCAAGCTGCTGCTGCTGCTAAGTCGCGTCAGTCATG
>NW_011494902.1:9291550-9301489 GCF_000754665.1 Bison bison bison | reverse complement strand
TGCTGCTGCTAAGTCGCGTCAGTCATGTCCGACTCTGTGCGACCCCCATAGACGGCAGCCCACCAGGCTCCACCGTCCCTGGGATTCTCCAGGCGAGAACACTGGAGTGGGTTGCCATTTCCTTCTCCAATGCATGGAAGTGAAAAGTGAAAGTGAAGTCGCTCAGTCGTGTCCGACTCTTCACACCCCATGGACTGCAGCCCACCAGGCTCCTCCGTCCATGGGATTTTCCAGGCAAGAGTACTGGAGTGGGGTGCCATTGCCTTCTCCAGAAAAAGCAAGAGAGTTCCTTAAAAACATCCACTTCTGCTTCATTGACTATGCTAAAGTTTTTGATTGTGTGGATCAAAACAAACTATGGAAAATTCTTCAAGAAATGGGAATACCTGATCACCTTGCCTGTTTACTGAGAAACCTGTATGCAGGCCAAAAAGCAACAGTTAGAACCAGACATGAAACAATGGACTGGTTCCAAAGGGGGAAAGGAGTAGGTCAAGGCTGTATATTGTCACCCTGCTTATTTAACTTTTATTCAGAGTACATCATGTGAAATGCCAGCTGAATGAATCACAAACTGAAATAAAGATTGCCAGAAGAAATATAATTGACCTCAGATATGTAGATAACACTACGTTAATAACAGAAAGACAAAAGGAACTAAAGAGCTTCTTGATAGAGATTAAAGAAGAGGGTTGAAAAGCTGGCTTAAAACTCAAAATTTAAAATATTATGATCATGGCATCCAGTCCTATCACTTCATGGCAAATGGAGAGAAAGTGGGGAAGGTGACAGACTGTATTTTCTTGGGCTCCAAAATCACTGCAGACAGTGACTGCAGCCATGAAATTTAGACTTCCTCCTTGGAAGAAAATCTATGACAAACCTAGACAGCATATTAAAAAGCAGTGGCATCACTTGGTCTATAAAGGTCCAGATAGTCAAAGCTATGGTTTTTCCGTTATCATGTATGAATGTGAGTGTTGGACCAGAAAAAAGGCTGAGTGCTGAAGAATTGATACTTTTGAATTGTGGTGCTGAAAAAGACTCTTCAGAGTCCCTTGGTCAGTAAGGAGATCAAGCCAGTTAATCCTTAAAGAAATCAATCCTGAATATTCATTAGAAGGACTGATGCTGAAGCTGAAGCTCCAATACTTTGGCCACCTGATGCAGAGAGCTGATTCACTGGAAAAGACCCTGATGCTGGGAAAGTTTGAGGGCAGGAGGAGAAGCAGGGGGACAGAGGATGAGATGGTTGGATGACATCACTTACTCAATAGACACAAGTTTGAGCAAACTCCAGGAGATAGTGAAGGACAGGGAAGTCTAGTGTGCTGCAGTCCACGGGGTCACAAAGAGTAGGACACAACTGAGCAGCTGAAATACGAGAAAATGAGACTTTTGTGAACTGTTTTTGTGCAGTGGTTATCAATGTTATGTAAGCTTTATGTTTGTTTGCAAACTGTACAACAGAAAAGATTACTCTGTATTAATAAGCTCCCCAGGAAATGCTTTGTGATGGTAAAATTGATTAAAGTGATGATGGAAATGTTTGGTATGTTCTTAGTGATAAGTTTAATATCTCACATTTTTACTGCTAATAAATCAGTCATCAATTTTATAGCTAATATTAAAAATATTCTAATTCTGAAAGTTTTTATGAACGGGAATAAGATTTTTGATATGATCTTGGATAAGTTTAGTTTTCTTAAGACTGACTGACTGACTTTACATTTGCAACTTTTATAACTCCACTTTTAAAAAATTCTAGGTTTGTTACATCCACATAGGATTGATGTCTTTGAAGATTATATATATGGAGCAGGTCCTAAAAATGGTGTGTTTCGAGTACAAAAATTTGGCCATGGTTCAGTAGAGTACCTAGCTCTAAATGTTGACAAAACAAAAGGTGTTTTGATTTCTCATCGCTATAAACAACTAGATTGTAAGTATAATATTTTATACTATTTTCTATCTTGGCAAAGTTACTTTCTTATGATTCTCAAAATAAAGAATTTTTAAATTCAAAACTCTTTTCGTGGCTTAACTCCAGTAAGTTAAGTCACTTTAATTTTGATTGCACCAGACTTTTCAAATTATCAAAGGCAAGATATAAATAATGCAAAAGTTTCTATTTCCGCTATAACAGATATGAAAATTTCAGGATTTGGTTGTGTTTTCTTGGAATTAGAATAAATTTGTTATAAAAATTTCTCTCATACTATGTTTTTCTTTCTAAATTCTTAATAAAACCTGATATGTCTATAGTTAAACCATGCAAGTAAGGAAATTTATCATTAGCCTTTTCACTCACTGATAACCAAGTAACAATTATAGATCTAACATTTCATCTTTAAAGGTATCTGAGGATATTGTTCCCAAGAATTATATTTTCTCTGATTGTTTATGATTTTTACTGCTACTTTCTCTCCTAAAAAGAGAGAAATATTTGACATTGGTATCTTGAAAGATATGTTTCAAGCACAGCCATAAAAATATTGAAGAGCAAAGAAATAAAATGTAGCTGAAATTCAAGTGATCTGAGTTTATGTATCAGTTCACCCTTCAAAATATTGTTTAAGATTTACTTCTATTAATAATTATCCCTTATGGTGAATAAAAAGGATTTAATTTCATTCAGTATGATCTGGAAAGGTAAGAATTGTATCAAATGAGTTCTGGAATCAGGTTAAAACAACATATACTTCGCTAAAACCTTCTTCTATTCACACTTTTGCTGCTCTTTACCAATGATCTGACACATATCGTTCCAAGGTTAATATGAGGACATCACCCTCTCAACCTCTAGTTCTGTCTGATTCGTATTCATGGTCAAATATTCCCACCTTCATAAAAAATCTATAAAGTCTGCCCTAAGTATAATAGGTACTTGAGTAGTGGTTCTTACACAATGAAAGTGACTTTCATAGTCACCATTTCACTTTCTTAATGTCATTTCTGTTTCATTCTAAAGACAGATTCTGTACAGAAAGCCCCAAAGCAGCTGTAGCTATAGAGGATACTGATTGGATAGAAATTTAGACAAAAATAAATGTGGTACCCATTTATCCATGCACACATCTGATGGAAAGGAAACCACATTAGACATGTTTTCTAGAGAGAAAAAACCATGTTTTGTTTGTGTTCTAACAGACAACTACATATGGATTGTAAGCCTTTATAAATATCAGAGGGAGTTGTTTATGTCTGTTAAACAGGTCTTGAAACTATTTAAAATGAGAATTAGATCCCCAAGACTTCAGTTGGCTTGACTTTTACAATAATCCTAACCTGTACTTCTGTGTCTCAGATCAACTCTTTTGCCAAAGGAAAAGTGACAAATTATGTGTTTGATTTTCCTCTCCCTCATGGAAAATGTAAATTAAGATACATTTTCTATTAATAATAGATGCTGGGTTGTTTTTATTTAGTCACTAAATCATGTCTGACTCTTTTGTGACCCCATGGAGGCATGCAACACCCTAGGCTCCTCTGTCCATGGGATTTCCCAGGCAACAATGCTGGAGTGGGTTGCCGTTTCCTTCTCCAGGGGATCTTCCCGACCCAGAGATCAAATCCGAGTGTCCTGCATTGGCAGGCGGATTCTTTATCACTGAGCCAGCAGGGAAACCCTTAGACATTGGTTAGTAATTTCTTTTCATCTATAAAGGAGTACTGGAATATTGAAATAATATACTCCTGGTAAAAAAAAAAAATTGATGTTATTTCTTTTCAACATTGCTAATTCATCATCTAACCTTGTTGAATTTTATGTTTTTGAAACCTATTGTATTTATAGTTATGTTCTTTTTTTGTTTTGTTTTGATCAGTACCCAATCCATGCTCGGATCTAGCATGTGAATTCCTCTGTTTACTGAATCCTTCTGGGGCCACTTGTGCATGCCCAGAAGGAAAATATTTGATTAATGGTACCTGCAATGATGACAGCTTGTTGGGTAGGTAAACTTCATTATTCTGTAAATAATGAATTACTGTGTAGAATAAATGTTCACAACTACTGAAACTGAGCAGAATTAGCTACTCAGTAATCACTGATATCATTTCCATGATATCACTGGTTCGTGAGTGCCTATATAAGCTATTATTTTCTCTGATAATGACTTCCTATTAGTTGATTGTACATTTATTACAAAGCTGCATTGAGCACCTACCATGCATGAAAGAGTAAATTAAGAGACCTTTTTATATAGCTCTTGTATCAGTTAAGATCATGATATTTCTGAGGGTACCATTCAGCTGTTAGTTTAAACCAAACTACCAAATCCATTTATCCATTTAGTAACTTTATATTTAACAACTTCTGTGTGCCAACACTTATTTAGAAACTAAGACTTAGTTTCCTCTGTAAAGTCTGATTAATAATAAATACTACTACTCTTATTAATAATAAATATAATAAACATTTTGAGAACTTATGAGCAAATATAGCATTAATTTAGAAACCAAGAACTAAGTTAGAAGCAAACTGCAAATGTTTCAGTTTATGCTTTAGAAGGTACCGGTTGGAATAAACATTTAAAACCTGAAACATTATTTCAGATGCTGGAGTGTATTAAATAGCAAAACATAAAAAATCAAAAACAAAAATAGTGTGTTGAAAAGGGTGGGGGAAGAATTGTCTCTGGGATATCCAGACAGACTTTCAATAGTTTATTCATATTCAAGACATTAGCCATAATGGGAAAAAATGCTAAAAAAAAAGAAAATCAACACATTGATTTTATGTCACAGACAAAAGCACAGTGCTCCATAATCACTTGCAGGTCACAGCAAACGTTTTTCCGATGAGACACACACTTAGGATCTCTTCATAGCAGGGCTTCCTACCTGTTGCATTAATATTTCTCTGTTAGAATGAACTCTTTGTGTGAACACAGAATCTTTGTTCTCTGTCAGCATCTCTATGCCCATACCATTGTCTCCTTGTTCTCTGATGAGCGTTATATGCCATCTAAACACTTTTGCATTTCCTAAGGCACTCAGTGTCTAAAACTGTCATAGCTTTTTTATTTAGTATATATTTTAAAGTACTGAATATCCATAGCTGAAGATCTTCCAAAGATGAAATGACGAATGTCACAAACACCAATAAATAGATCTTTATGGGAATGGTGATATAAGCTACAGAAGAGACAAAGTTCAAACTGTTAGGAAAAATTTGATGATTATCCAGTTAGAGATAAGATTAGAATTTCCTATAGAATATGACCTTAGAATAAGATCTGCAAAGACAGATTAGATTTAGGTTAGGTAGGAATGAATGAAGAGGACATTGAAACAGAAGAAACTGTCTGAAAACTCACGAAACCATTGAATGTAAAGAAAATAACGAGTCATTTATTCCAGTTAGTATGTCTGATGTGCAAAGTCTGCTGTTGGATGGTAGGTTGGAACATGCTTAATGGAAAGCTAAATGTGAATCTTGATTGGTCTTTTGGAAGAGTATTTTAGTGCCAGTCATTGAAAAGGGGTGTTCTCCCTAGTACTAGGAGGAACCCTTCCTCTTTACCATTTCTCCCGGTCAGAGTTTGCATGATCTCAATTGTGATGACAGAATAATAGAATTATATGCACATGTTCAAACATTATCTGGTGCATTTTTCACTCACTACTCTGACACAGTCATGCAGGTGAACTGTGTATGGCCACGAGTTCTACTTCAGTTCAGTTCAGTTGCTCAGTTGTGTCTGACTCTTTGTGACCCCATGAACTGCTGCATGCCAGGCTTCCCTGTCCATCACCAACTCTCGAAGCTTGCTCAAACTCATGTCCATCCAGTTGGAAATGCCATCCAATCAACTCATCCTCTGTCATCCCCTTCTCCTCCTGCCCTCAATCTTTCCCAGCATCAGGGTCTTTTCAAACGAGTCAGCTCTTCACAACACGTGGCCAAAGTATTGCAGTTTCAGCTTCAACATCAGTCCTTCCAATGAACACCAAGGACTGATCTCATTTAGGAAGGACTGGTTGGATCTCCTTGCAGTCCAAGGGACTCTCAAGAGTCTTCTCCAACATTAGAGTTCAGAAGCATCAATTCTTTGGCAATTGGCTTTCTTTATAGTCCAATTCTCACATAATTGCAAGACTCCTGGAAAAGCCATAGCTTTGACTAGATGGACATTTGTTGGCAAAATAATGTTTCTGCTTTTTAATACACTGTCTAGGTTGGTCATAGCTTTTCTCCCAAAGAGCAAATGTCTTTTAATTTCATGGCTGCAGTCACGATCTGCAGTGATTTTGGGGCCCCCCAAAATAAAGTCTCTCACTGTTTCCATTGATTCCCCACCTATTTGTGAGTTCTACATAACATCTCGGAAACAGATTCTTCAAAATGTCAACAACTCCTTCCTTGTAGACGATGTACCACATTTTCACTAGTTCCAGACAACCATAAGCAGTGTTCTCAAAGAGCCTCCTGTGCACTGTCTACTTACACTGCTGTTGGGGTGGGAAAGACTCCTGGGAGAGAGATTTGTACTCTGCGTGGAAGCACACAACTTATGCTACTAGTGTGACGTTTACATTGATTTGGGTGTTAGAAGTTTTTTGTTTGTTTTTTTTTTAAATTACCAAGTTGCAGACAGCTTTTGTTGTTTCTCTTTTATAAATAAATAAGACTGTCTCTTCTATATAACCTCCCTTTTGCCCCTTTACTTAATCTGAATGTCCTTGTAGTTGTTTAGTCACTAAGTCATGTCTGACTCTTTTGTGACTCCATGGACTGTAGTCCCCCAGGCTCCTCTGTCCACAGAATTCTCCAAGAAGAATACGAGAGTGAGTTGCCATATCCTTCTTGAGTACATCTTCCCAACCCAGGGATCAAATCTGCATCTCCGACTTGGCAGGCAGAGTGAGCCTGCCTCACTCTGAGAGCCATTGAGCCATGTGGGAAACCAATAATACAAAAAATTAATTCAATAATCCAAAATCAACAAATACATAGGAAGACACTCAAAATTCTCCAAGCTAGGCTCCAACAATACGTGAACCATGAACTTCCAGATGTTCAAGCTGGTTTTAGAAAAGGTAGAGGAACCAGAGATCAAATTGCCAACATTTGCTGGATCATTGAAAAAGCAAAAGAGTTCCAGAAAAACATCTACTTCTGCTTCATTGATTTTGCCAAAGCCTTTGACTATGTGGATCACAAAAACTGTGGAAAATTCTGAAAGAGATGGGAATACCAGACCACCTGACCTGCCTCTTGAGAAATCTATAGGCAGGTCAGGAAGCAACAGTTAGAACTGGACATGGAACAACAGACTGGTTCCAAATAGGAAAAGGAGTACGTCAAGGCTGTATATTGTCACCCTGTTTATTTAACTTATATGCAGAGTACATCATGAGAAACCCTGGGCTGGAGGAAGCACAAGCTGGAATCAAAATTGCTGGGAGAAGTATCAATAACCTCAGATATGCAGATGAAAAATTGAAGTATGGAGAGGTTCAATTGACTGTCTAACAATACTTAATAATGGTAGTACTCTAAGGTGGACCTAGGCATTCCACAGTCTTCATCATCATAATGCACTCTAGTGCTTCCAATCCACCCAAAGTATCCATGTCCAGAGTAATTGGAAAATACTAGAAATAACCTGCAGAAAGTGCCCAGCACAATGCCTTGCAAAAAGCAGACATACAGCACTCTAATATAAACCTGTCATGAAGGTCGCAAAAAAAATTAAGTAATTTTTTTTTGGTAAAGAATCTGCCTGTAGTGCAGGAGACTCAGGTTCAATCCCTGGTTCAGAAAGATGCCCTGGAAAGGGCATGGTGATCCACTACAGCATTCTTGTCTAGATAATTCCATGGACACAGGAGCTTGGTGGGCTACAGTCCATGGGTTCACAAACCGGCAGACATGACTGAGTGACTAACACTTTCACTTTTCACTTCCCAAGTTTTAAATGAGGAAGCATTTTATCTAAATACACACTTAACCAAAATCTTAAACTCTTTTAGAAATTTTAGTTTTATGTTTTCAACCCGACCTGAAAGGCATGATTACAGAAAACACCTCAACATTTATTTTGTAATTAAAAAAAATCTTATATATTAAATAATGCAAGTGTTAAAATTATTCACATTGGCTTTTATATATATAAGCTGTGGTAATGGATGACTTGGAACACTTTGGTTAAGTATATAAATAAATGGAGTTTAGAATTATTGATTACTATAGATAAAAGCCAATTAATTTTTCCTGACATTTGATATAGCTAATTTTTTCAGCTGTTTATAATTGCTTGCCTTTCTTTAGCTGCTATTGTTAAATGATGAGCACACTGAGTATTTTTAATCTTCATGTAGGAAATTTGAAATTCAAATGTTACCCATTCTTGGAGAAGTATTCAGTTACTCTTCCCTACAGTTGATTATAATTGCTGGAGCTTGGCTTCTGGGGGCAATTTAGATATTGACAAAAGCAGCTTCCATTTTCATTATAGAACTATTACAGTTAGGTTTTGAAAGACTGTAACTCCACTTTCATTTCAACAGGCAGTGTTATATGTTTAAATTTCTGGTGCCTAATGAGGCACATTATAGAAATGCACATATCCTACCATGTAGAGATTCTGAATATATATGTGTTTTGCATAGACCATCCATCAGTGAAACTGCTCTCTCCCATAGTAATCCTAGGTGTGATCATAATACCTTTAATAGTTATCTTCACTATTCACATTCACAACTCCACTTAGGATGTTTCATGCTAAAAGAGTTAGAAATGTTTCGGTAAATTTTATTCTAAGTAAATGTTATTCCCACTCCAGATCTTTCTTGAGAGTTTGATGTCTATATTCAACCCTTGCTAGAGATTCCCACTTCATTTAAATAGGTATTTCCAATTTAATACATTCAGAGATAAAACACTTTAGGTCCTATTGCCCCTTAGTTTGAAACTAAAGGATTATCTTAGTTTTTCCTTTCCCTCTGATGTGATTTTTATCTTCTAGTTATTTTTAGAATGTGTCTACTTTTATCTATCCTACATTATTTTAAAGCCATCATCTTATCCAGCCTGGACAATTTAAACAGAATCCTAATAGTCCCCGTGCTTTCAGTTTAACCACATCATTACACTCATTCTTAGACATTCTAGACTTTTCAAAGACTTAACACTACTTTTGAGGAAAAGTCCAACATCCAAGAATCTCCTGTGACACACTGCTTATCTCTTCAAATTCACTTGTCTTTCAATTCCTTCCCTCACACTCTGTAATCCAGTCCAGTCTTAGTAACTTTCACTGAGTCCCTCCAATGCTCACCTTCTGGCTTTCATAGATTCCATTCCATGTGAGCTGGATTCTCAGTGCACCTCATCTGCACTCAGAACATAATGCTCACTAAGATTGTCACTTGGTAATTTACCAAATGAGTGCCTCAATTTCCTGTTGAAATTTAGCAATACACCTTGTAGACCCAGATTGCAGGTCTCCATCCTTGAACTATTCCAGTATGGTTAGAACTCAGACTCTCAATTGTGTGTATGTGTATGGTATTTACTTATGTACTTCAAAATTTACAAAGCTCTATAATTTTACTTTTACTTTCAAGTGTCTTATTTAATATTCACAACAAATCTATGAGTTAAGTTGTACATGTGTCATTAAGGCTACCTTAAAGTAGAAATAACTAAGGCTTGGAGTGTTTAATTTATGCATAGTAAGGATCAGATCAGATCAGATCAGATCAGTCGCTCAGTCGTGTCCGACTCTTTGCGACCCCATGAATCCCAGAACGCCAGGCCTCCCTGTCCATCACCAACTCCCGGAGTTCACTCAGACTCATGTCCATCGAGTCAGTGATGCCATCCAGCCATCTCATCCTCTGTCATCCCCTTCTCCTCTTGCCCCCAATCCCTCCCAGCATCAGAGTCTTTTCCAATGAGTCAGCTGTTTGCATCAGGTGGCCAAAGTA
>NW_011494902.1:9291248-9291450 GCF_000754665.1 Bison bison bison | reverse complement strand
TTTTCACTTTCCACTTTCACTTTCATCAAGAGGCTTTTGAGTTCCTCTTCACTTTCTGCCATAAGGGTGGTGTCATCTGCATATCTAAGGCTATTGATATTTCTCCCGGCAATCTTGATTCCAGCTTGTGCTTCTTCCAGCCCAGCGTTTCTCATGATATACTCTGCATAGAAGTTAAATAAGCAAGGTGACAATATACAGC
>NW_011494902.1:9286216-9289895 GCF_000754665.1 Bison bison bison | reverse complement strand
CCCTGTCTCCTATACAATGTCACGAACCTCATTCCATAGTTCATCAGGCACTCTATCTATCAGATCTAGGCCCTTAAATCTATTTCTCACTTCCACTGTATAATCATAAGGGATTTGATTTAGGCATGCCTGAATGGTCTAGTGGTTTTCCCTACTTTCTTCAATTTAAGTCTGAATTTGGCAATAAGGAATTCATGGTCTGAGCCACAGTCAGCTCCTGGTCTTGTTTTTGCTGACTGTATAGAGCTTCTCCATCTTTGGCTGCAAAGAATATAATCAATCTGATTTCGGTGTTGACCATCTGGTGATGTCCATGTATAGAGTCTTCTCTTGTGTTGTTGGAAGAGGGTGTTTGTTATGACCAATACATTTTCTTGGCAAAAGTCTATTAGTCTTTGCCCTGCTTCATTCCGTATTCCAAGGCTAAATTTGCCTGTTACTCCAGGTGTTTCTTGACTTCCTACTTTTGCATTCCAGTCCCCTGTAATGAAAAGGAGCAGAACTAGGACCTAAAACCAAATCTTACTATATCAGTTGTCCCTTTGTTTATACCACGTATATATATAGTGCCTCATGAGAGAGTACTTCATATTACAAACGCAAAATTTAGTAATGCCAACCTGAAGCCTCCCTACTTGAAAAAGTATTGGAAGCTGTTTTGCAATGCCAAAAATATCAGAATTTGTTTGACACTGCTGATTGTCTCTATTTATGACAGTAGTTATGATACTTGAATTGTTGTCATTTAATGTCACTAAGGCTCTTTAAGATGTTCTTGTGATTATTGCAGTAATATATTAAAGCTGCTGCTATGTCTAGGTCAGTGTATCTTGGGTAAAGAATATAAGCTATTTTGACTTCATACAAAATAAGAATGACTTTAGAAAAAGATATTTTCTGGATAGACTGCTTCTTAAACTATTGTTAATTGTCTTTGTTCCATTGGGCATTGCGCCCTGGTCTACATAGAGTAGTATTTCTAATGGAGAAAGAGCCATGTCTATACATACAGAAAAAATCCAGAAAATGATTCCAAACCAATCTTTATCATAAATCAGATTCATCATATTTTTAAAACTAATTCTGTGACCTCAAGGAATGATCATCATTTCCTTTTCAAAGCCAAAATGTATTATGTAGGCAAATTATGCCTAATCAGCTTATATATGGAAATAGATGTTTCTGACACTTACTACCGCCTTCTATCAAATCTAAGTAACTTTTTGTTTTGTGTGTTTGTAAATATAAGTATGTACATCAAAGAGTATTTTTTCATTTAAATGTTTCCCTATACTATAAATTATATATATATATATGTATGTGTTTATTTCTATATGAGCACTATACTATATATATTATATGTATGGCTATATATATACTATAATATTTAGCTTAACAAATTTCAGTTTGGCTTAATATCAGACATTCCTTGAAAAATAAGCCATATTTCCCCATACTGTGAAAAAACACTTATTGGTTGGAAAATATTTTATTTTTAGAAAGTTTCAGTTAGTTTTATTGTTTAATATTTTAACAAATATAAAAAATGGTAAATAGAGCTTTAAGCCTGAGAAAGAATAAAAGTTAATTGAACATTTGTGTTCACCTTCAACAATAGTTGAAATCTGATTCTCTATTTTCAGATAGTATTTTGTTTCTTCTACTTTTATATTAGGTGTATTTAGTTTTGGAATTTTATGAAAAAAAAAAGTCGTCTTAGTATTTAATTTTTATTTGAATTTTTCTTACTCTACCATCTACTGAATGGCATGCTAATTTGTACATTTCTTCTTATAACCAGATGATTCATGCAAATTGACTTGTGAAAATGGAGGAAGATGCATTTTAAATGAGAAGGGTGATTTGAGGTGTCACTGTTGGCCTAGTTATTCAGGAGAAAGATGTGAAATCAACCACTGTAGCAACTACTGTCAAAATGGAGGAACTTGTATGCCATCAGTTCTGGGTAAATAATTGAATGGTATTGTATGTGCAAATAATGTGCAATTTTCCTTACATGTGAAAAATATATAGAAAATACTTAATGTTGAATTATAATGAATATCATTCCCAGTGTCTTAATAACAAATGTAAAAATTAAATCTAATAATTAATTCAAAATAATCAGTGGCAATTGTTCTAAATTGAGTGTATCAAAGTTCAAGTCACAAAAATTAATAATAATAATGAACACTATCTTGTGTTAAATGCTTATCATTGACAGGGCTCAGGGCTTATAGATATTCTGACTCTGGCTTAAAATGATGAGGCAAAATCAGTTTTACAAGCCTTATCTTTTTGACTACAAAATATATATATTTATAATCCAAGTTTGCCTAATGTTAAAACTCATGTCATTAAAAATTAGATTTATTTGAAATATATACATACTATATCAGTATATCTTATAGTATCAAAAATTCCATCTAAAATCAAAACTACTCTGTTGATATTACAATCTAGCATATTCAAAACATGTTGCTTTGGAAATATCAGGTTACTACATATTTGGATATAAAAGAGATTCTTATTAATTTATGCTATAGCTGTGCTTGGAAAAAGTGTTTTCTACAGCTCATAAGTGAACGTTAACATATATTTCTCTACTGACTTGTATTACATTTAAAATATGTTCCTACTGGGAAAAGAATCAACCCTAATGCATAATAAAAATATACTTTTCAAATCCCAATATTAGTGCAAAGGAGATTGTGCAACAATTAGAATGCAATCTATGCACATTCAGTTCTTCTACAATAAGTGCAGATTTAGATAGTCAGATGGAAAATCAATTCATATGTTCTTCACACCCACTACATGGTTAATTTTCATCATACTTGAATTTCTCGCTGCTTCTATTGCTTGTTATTCTTTGTGGTATTTAGAATAACGATAACTGAAAGAGCCACATGAAGAAGTATTTTCAATGGCATTCAGGAGCAGCAAGTCATTTTCTGACTTACATTCTCAGAGTAAAAACATTTCTATTTCTTTAATAGTTTTATGCTTATAAATATTTTTGATATGATTAATTGATAATTAAGATAATTTTAACTACTTATTAGAATTCTAAACAAGAATTCATCAGGTTGATTAAATTAAAAAAGGCATTAGGAGTCTTACTACATATATTCATTCTGCCTGAGGGGGAGCCAGTCCACAAAGTATATTCTATTGCCATTGGAAAAGCTGTGTACTGAGACCTTCAATGAATATGCAAATGAAAATCTATTGAATATGAGGTAAGAGGGTGTGACCTGTAATTATATTTTACAACACACATACTGCTTGGCTTTAGGGAAGATGCTTTTTTATGCAAATGAGGTGTTTAGAGTTATTTAGCTCTTAATTTTCTCATTAAGATAATCTTTGGGTTGCGACCAGATGAGTTTCTTATATTTATCTTTGGAAATATTTAAGCCAACGAAAGGGTTTGACACTCCAAACTATGGCTACCTATTCAACCTGAGATGGATCCAAAGAGAAAAGTCTCTTTGAAACGTTGAACTTGCTATCCTGACTTGAGCTATATAAGGGCTTCCCTGAATCTACCTGCAGTGGAGGAGATCTGAATTAGATCCCTGGGTTAGGAAGATCCCCTGGAGAAAGGAAGGGCAACCCACTCCAGTATTCTTGCCTGGAGAATTCCATGGACAGAGGAGCCTGGTGGGCTACAGTC
>NW_011494902.1:9252778-9284543 GCF_000754665.1 Bison bison bison | reverse complement strand
TATTTAAACAAGGGCTGTTTTTAATTTAAATTAAGTTTGATGTTCTAACTCCCTTGATACTGATTATATTTAGAAAGTTCTAAGAGCTGGATATTTGGTCCTATTTGCTTTTTAAGAACCCAAGAGAATAAGTTGAAAGTATAAAACTGAAAAAATAAAATAGTGCATATAGTTTAACAAATAAGTGACATAGGAATATGCAGCTTTAAATAAATAATGTCACTTTTAGACACATGTTCCAAAGATTACATAATAAAAAGCAAAATATCTGGAAGTGAAAATGTTCATAAAATAATTTTGGAGATAAAAACCTGAATACAAGTAGTTAATATATAAAATATAGCATATCTAAAAGATGAATGATATATGATAAAAACACCATAACTGAAAACTATATAATAATAAAGAAAAATAGAGAAAAATCACATTGTATTATAAAATTTAAAAGCACAAGAAAAAAGCTTGTTTATCTAATGTAGAAAAAAAACACATACACAATAGGTCCTTCATTACACTTCTGTTGTTTTCTAAATGTCCCACCATGCTTTCTTTTTAGAATCAGACAATACTTATTAAAAATTAAAATAACACTAGTTATGATCATTGTCAGGATAATGATAATTTATATAGGCAAATATATATATGTAGGGTTGCTTACTAAGTGCCATGCACTGTATTTGGTCCTTGAATTTTTATAACAGACCTATGAGAGAATGAAAGTAGGGTTCTCTCTAATTATGCATCTGGCTGTGTAAGTCAAATTTACTGGTTCATTTGGACCATATGGTGAGAGCAACACTAAACTATTTAGTGTCAGAAGGCTTGAGTCGGCTTACTTGTATTCATGGAAAAGACAAAAATGTTTCAATCTCATTTCCACAATGCTCGCTGAGAATGAACTTTCCAGAAGTATAAATAGATTGTGACCTACAATTTGAAACATGTCAGAATATATTAAGTAGTAACTGGGAGGGAGCTCAATAAAGCCCAGTTCTTTCTTTTCCTTGTCAGGCTTTGCTGCATAGTTCTCTGTAACCTTTGTGATACTTAAGACAACCCGACAGCTATAGTCAACTTGCTAAAATTATGAATAAATGGGCACTCACTTTCAGTCCAAGAAAACATTATATTAAGTGGAAAATAGAATGTCAAACCTCTTTATCAAAAAGACTTATGATTTTTTAAAGCATTCAAAACTTTTATTACTTGAATCTAACTGGAAGTGAAGACAGATTTCACAAAGGAGAGTAGTCTTGGGGATTAGAGGTCAGGAGATAGGCTTTCTGATTACATTGCAGTAAGTAACTGAATAATGCTATGGTGATTTATCTCTCAGCTTATTATTTTATTCTATGGGAAGAAATAAGAATGTAGCTTTTGCCCAAATAGTAAAGACTTTGCAAGTAAAGAATAGGTACCTTTTACATAGTACTTTCAGAGAAGAACATTGAATGTAAATATGTTTCAATATGTTCTGCAGCTTAAATGTCAATGTCAATGAAATGCTTTTATTGCTCAGACAGAATGTGTATGTCAAACTAAATAATGACTGTATACATAGAAGACTAGTCAGGTATAAAACATAACCAGGGACAAAAATTTATAAGCACAAGATCAAATTAAATAGGGTAAGCAGTGTGGTTCACATAGGCAAATAAGTATGAATGAAGTAAATTGCTTAAAAAAGAACCAACCAATGATGTTCACTAGCAGTTATCTACCTATCAAAAATAACAAGTACAGTCACAGTCTCTTAAGAAATTCACATTTAATCACTTTTGCCAAAATTCCTTCATGGCAATCAATCACACATTTTTTTTTCTTAAACATATATATTTTTAAATGTTTTATTGAAGTATAACTAATTTATAATGTTGTGTTAGTTTCGGCTATACAACAAAGTCATTCAGATATATGTATATTCTTTTCCCATATAGGTTACTACCAAATATTTAGTAAAACACATATTTTCAAATGGTGAGTTTAAGTAGAAAAAAGGGTTATAATTTATTTGTCCAATAGTGAGCAGAAAGGTTATTTTGCCTACTAAAATCATATAATATCAATTAAATCAAACTGATGTATAACATTTTTATAACCAACTTAAAAATTGTTTGTTTAATAAGGCTAGCTTTTAAAGACACACAGAATTACATAAAGTTATTGAAAAATATACCTTAATAATACATATACCTTAATAATAGTCAAATGAAAATACATGCTTTTAGAAACATATTATTTTTAGTCAAGCTACCCAGCAAATTTTGCTCTAAAATTACTAAGTATGTGGTAATGCTATATTGAATATACATTCAATAAGCATACCATTTTGAAAATTTTACAAACATAATTATTGTCATGTTTACTATAGTGGCTACTGTAACTGAATTATTAATTCAAATGTCAAGGATTCTTGTAAATTCCTAAATTGTAGTTTTACTTAAATTGAAACACTCCATGTGGCATATTTTAGATGTAAGCTAGCGAGTGTGATTAAATAAGAAAACTAATTTTGAGAATCTAGATTATTTCAGAGTTAGTTCCCTAAGACATTATCTATGATCACTGAAAATCATCAGCATTGTCTCTGCTCATATCAGACAAATTACTGTGAGTATATAATAAAGATAGTATACATTTAAAGATTCATTTATCTAGATGTAAATCATAGCCATGTCATATAAAGTCAATGGGTCATTTAACAGGCATTACTAATAAATTTTTCAGAGAAGGCAATGGCACCCCACTCCAGTAGTTTTGCCTGGAAAATCCCATGGACGGAGGAGCCTGGTCGGCTGCAGTCCATGGGGTCGCTAAGAGTTGGACACGACTAAGCGACTTCACTTTCACTTTCACTAATAAATTTTTATAAAACTTATGTAATTACTTATCCATATAATAGAGAAGATTTCATTGTTGTTATTATATTAAAATTTGCTATGTTGAATTGATGTATATAGATCTACAGGTAGATCACCCGTAGACATTTTTTGTTCAAAAGAATGAATATGGAAAAATTTGCATCAGGAATCCGTATGGAGTTTCTTAACAAAGGCAAATATAGTACTAATAGTAACGGCAAAACCAAATACTACTATTACTGTTAATAATAAATCTACCAATTTTTGAGTACTTGTTATGTGGCAGGTATTTTGCCAAGTGTTTTACCAGCACGTGGTAGGCATTGCTCACATTTTATAAAATGAGATGCAGAATGAGATCCAGTGAGGAAATCTAAATTTTCCAAAGCTGCATAATTAATAAATAGCTAACAAGGCTTCTTTCTTAGGTCTACCTGACATTAAAAAAAAAAAAGGAATTTAACTTTATACCAAATTTATTTAATTGCTATTAAATATTCTTACAAAGGGCTTCCCTGGTGACAGATGGTAAATAATCTGCCTGCAATGTGGAAGACTTGGGTTCAATCCCAGGGTTGGGAAGATACCCTGGAGAAGGGATTGGCTACCCACTCCAATATACTTACCTGGAGAATTCCATGGACAGAGGAGCCTTTTGGGCGGCAGTCCATAAGGTCGCAGAGTCAGACATGACTGAGCAACTAACACTGTACTGTATTCTTATGAAATATTTTAGAATCAACCATTTTTATTGAGACTGTGATTTTTGCTATATAAGGGCCATGCAAGAACAATTAAATTTAAACGACTCTCTGAAATTCCAAGGTATTTCCATTTTTTCTTTTGAGCATTATCATATTTAGTTGTATTGATGGATATTGCTCAATAATATTTACCATTGATTATAGGCAATGGCACCCCACTCCGGTACTCTTGCCTGGAAAATCCCATGGATGGAGGAGCCTGGTGGGCTGCAGTCCATGGGGTCGAGAAGAGTCAGACATGACTGAGTGACTTCACTTTCACTTTTCACTTTTATGCACTAGAGAAAGAAATGGCAACCCACTACAGTGTTCTTGCCTGGAGAATCCCAGGGACAGGGGAGCCTGGTGGGCTGCCGTCTATGGGGTTGCACAGAGTCGTACATGACTGAAGCGACTTAGTAGCAGCAGCAGCAGCAGCAGCAGCAGCACCAGCAGCATAGTGGTTGTAGTAGATATAATGGTCATCTCAGTTAAATTCACCCATTCCAGTCCATTTTAGTTTGCTGATTCCTAGAATGTCGACGTTCACTCTTGCCATCTCCTGTTTGACCACTTCCAATTTGCCTTGATTCATGGACCTGACATTCCAGGTTCCTATGCAATATTGCTCTTTATAGCATCAGACCTTGCTTCTATCACCAGTCACATCCACAGCTGGGTATTCTTTTTGCTTTGGCTCCATCCCTTCATTCTTTCTGGAGTTATTTCTCCACTGATCTCCAGTAGCATATTGGGCACCTACTGACCTGGGGAGTTTCTCTTTCAGTATCCTATCATTTTGCCTTTTCATACTGTTCATGGGATTCTCAAGGCAAGAATACTGAAGTGGTTTGCCATTCCCTTCTCCAGTGGACCACATTCTGTCAGCCCTCTCCACCATGACCCGCCTGTCTTGGGTAGCCCCATGGGTATGGCTTAGTTTCACTGAGTTAGACAAGGCTGTGTTCCTAGTGTGATTAGATTGACTAATTTTCTGTGATTATGGTTTCAGTGTGTCTGCCGTCTGATGCTGTCTTGCACACCTACCATCTTACTTGGGTTTCTCTTACCTTTGACGTGGGGTATCTCTTCATGGCTACTCCAGCAAAGTGCAGCCGCTGCTCCTTACCTTGTACAAGGTACCGGTATCTCCTCACCGCCGCCCCTCCTGACCTTGAACGTGGAATAGCTCCTCTAGGCCCTCCTGTGCCCGCGAAGCCACAGCTCCTTGGACGTGGGGTTGCTCCTCCCGGCCACTGCCTCTGGCCTCTGTTGAGGGGTAGCTCCTCCCAGCTGCCACCCCTGACCTCAGACGTGGGGTAGCTCCTCTCGCCATTCCTGCGCCATCACAGCCTGGCACTCTCAGCCGCTGCCCCTGACCTCGGATGTAGGGTAACTCCTCTTGGCCACCACCCCTCAGGCATGGGGTCCTCCCGGCTTCTGCCCCTGACCTCGGACGTGGGATAGCTCGTCCAGGTTGTGCTCTGTATATCTACTACTGTGGGCAGGAATCCCTTAGAAGAAATGGAGTAGCCATCATGGTCAACAAGAGTCCAAAATGCAGTACTTGGATGCAATCTCAAAAACGACAGAATGATCTCTGTTTGTTTCCAAGGCAAACCATTCAATATCACAGTAATCCAAGTCTATGCCCCAACCAGTAATGCTGAAGAAGCTGAAGTTGAATGGTTCTGTGAAGACCTACAAGACCTTTTAGGACTAATACCCAAAAAAGATGTCCTCTTTATTATAGGGGACTGGAAACCAAAAGTAGGAAGTCAAGAAACACCTTGAGTAACAGGCAAATTTGGCCTTGGAATATGGAATGAAGCAGGGCAAAGACTAATAGACTTTTGCCAAGAAAATGCACTGGTCATAGCAAATACCCTCTTCCAACAACACAAGAGAAGACTCTACACATGGGCATCACTAGGTGGTCGACACCAAAATCAGATTGATTGTATTCTTTGCAGCCAAAGATGGAGAAGCTCTATACAGTCAGCAAAAAGAAGACTGGGAACTGACTGTGGCTCAGATCATGAACTCCTTAATGCCAAATTCAGACTTAAATTGAAGAAGGTAGGGAAAACCACTAGACCATTCAGGTATGACCTAAATAAAATCCCTTATGATTATACAGTGGAAGTGAGAAATAGATTTAGGGGACTAGATCTGATAGAGTGCCTGATGAACTATGGATGGAGATTTGTGACATTGTACAGGAGACAGGGATCAAGACCATCCCCATGGAAAAGAAATGCAAAAAAGCAAAATGGCTGTCTGAGGAGACCTTGCAAATAGCTGTGAAAAGAAGAGAAGTGAAAAGCAAAGGACAAAAGAAAAGACATAAGCGTCTGAATGCAGAGTTCCAAAGAATAGCAAGAAGAGATAAGAAAGCCTTCCTCTGCGATCAATGCAAAGAAATAGAGGAAAACAACAGAATGCAAAAGACTAGAGATCTCTTCAAGAAAATTAGACAAACCAAGGGAACATTTCATGCAAAGATAGGCTCGATAAAGGACAGAAATGGTATGGACCTAACAGAAACAGAAGATATTAAGAAGAGGTGGCAGGAATACACAGAAGAACTGTACAAAAAAGATCTTCATGACCATGATAATCATGATGGTGTGATCACTCACCTAGAGCCAGACATCCTGGAATGTGAAGTCAAGTGGGCCTTAGAAAGCATCACTATGAATAAAGCTAGTGGAGGTGATGGAATTCCAGTTAAGCTATTCCAAATCCTGAAAGATGATACTGTGAAAGTGCTGCACTCAATATGCCAGCAAATATAGAAAACTCAGCAGTAGCCACAGGACTGGAAAAGGTCAGTTTTCATTCCAATCCCAAAGACAATGCCAAAGAATGCTCAAAGTGCCACACAATTGCACTCATCTCACACACTAGTAAAGTAATGCTCAAAATTCTCCAAGCCAGGCTTCAGCGATACGTGAACCATGAACTTCCAGTTGTTCAAGCTGGTTTTAGAAAAGGCAGAGGAACCAGAGATCAAATTGCCGAAATCTGCAGGATCATGGAAAATGCAAGAGAGCTCCAGAAAAACATCTATTTCTGCTTTACTGACTATACAAACACCTTTAACTGTGTGGATCACAATAAACTGTGGAAAATTCTGAAAGAGATGGGAATACCAGACCACCTGACCTGCCTCTTGCGAAATCTATAGGCAGGTCAGGAAGCAACAGTTAGAACTGGACATGGAACAACAGACTGGTTCCAAATAGGAAAAGGAGTATGTCAAGGCTGTATATTATCACCTTGCTTATTTAACTTCTATGCAGAGTACATCATGAGAAACGCTGGGCTGGAAGAAGCACAAGCTGGAATCAAGATTGCCAGGAGAAATATCAATAACCTCAGATATGCAGATGACACCACCCTTATGGCAGAAAGTGAAGAGGAACTCAAAAGCCTCTTGATGAAAGTGAAAGTGGAGAGTGAAAAAGTTGGCTTAAAGCTCAACATTCAAAAAACGAAGATCATGGCATCTAGTCCCATCACTTCATGGCAAATAGATGGGGAAACAGTGTCAGACTTTATTTTTGGGGCTCCAAAATCACTGCAGATGATGACTGCAGCCATGAAATTAAAAGACGCTTACTCCTTGGAAGGAAAGTTATGACCAACCTAGATAGCATATTGAAAAGCAGAGACATTACTTTGCCAACAAAGGTTTGTCTAGTCAAGGCTATGGTTTTTCCTATGGTCATGTATGGATGTGAGAGTTGGACTGTGAAGAAGGCTGAGCGCCGAAGAACTGATGCTTTTGAACTGTGGTGTTGGAGAAGACTCTTGAGAGTCCCTTGGACTGCAAGGAGATCCAACCAGTCCATTCTGAAGGAGATCAGCCCTGGGATTTCTTTGGAAGGAATGATGCTAAAGCTGAAACTCCAGTACTTTGGCCACCTCATGTGAAGAGCTGACTCATTGGAAAAGACTCTGATGCTGGGAGGGATTGGGGGCAGGAGGAGAAGGGGACGACAGAGGATGAGATGGTTGGATGGCATCACTGACTCTATGGAAATGAGTCTGAGTGAGGTCCAGGAGTTTGTGATGGACAGGGAGGCCTGGTGTACTGCGATTCGTGGGGTTGCAAAGAGTCAGACATGACTGAGTGACTGAACTGAACTGAACTGAACTGATAGTGGTTGTAGTTCTGTATTTACCATATTTGACATAAGTTATTACCGGTACCTAGTTCGATTTCTATTTTTTTATTAATTTATGTGTATGAAAAGTTGGTGCAGCAGTTTTAAGATATAAACAACAAGGGGCTTCCCTGGTGGTCGATAATTAAGACTTCACCTTCCAATGCAGGGGTGCTGGTTTGATCCCTGGTCAAGAAGCTAGAATCCCACACACCTCATGGCCAAAAAACTGAAACATAAAACAGAAGTAATACTGCAACAAACTCAATAAAGACTAAAAATGGTCCACATCAGAAAGAAATCCTCTAGAAATGTATAAGCTTTCATTTATTTATAAACAGAGCAGCATAACTACATTGTTATTGTTGTTGTTTAGTCACCAAGTCATGTCTGACTTTTGCAATCCCATGGACTGTAGTCTGCCAGGCTCCTCTCTCCCTGGGGTTTCCCATGCAAGAATACTGGAGTAGGTTGCTGTTTCCTTCTCCAGGGGACTTTCCTGATCCAGAGATCAAACCTGCATCTCCTGCATTGGCAGGCAGATTCTTTACTACTGACTACCAGGGAAGACCAGTGCAACTCCATTAACCTCTATGTATTGTATGTGTGCATCTAGAAAGTCACTTTGTTAACATATAGTATGGACCTGAATGTGGCACTGGTAAAGCCTCTAGTCTAGTGAAATCATGTGTGTGCCACTGAGGACAATGTTTATAAGAAGAATTTTCTCTCTTACTGAGTCATGGGAGGAATGGATTAACCTATTGAACAGCTAGGGATATCCTTGCAGGGACATAAAACAGAGTGAAAATGCAAGTCTTGGAAATTTAAGGAGAATGAACCCAAAGTTAGAAAATCAATACCAAGATATTCAGATAGAAAGATGATTCTCCCAGCTGTGAAACTGAGTAATATCACCAGAAAGAGGCTTGGACAAATATTTTTTGTTAGACAGGAAAAGAACATAAATGCAATTATTACAGAGCAGTCAGAAAAATATATAGAGAGAAATCAACAATGCTAGTGTCTTAGAAGCCAAGTAGAGAGAAAATTTTCAAGTGTAGGTATTAATAAATGTAAAATTATGGAGAAAATTTGAGGAGGAGGATGATTGAGAAGAAATCAGTGGATTTAGCGATCAAGAGATTAAAGGGTAGCTTTGCAAGGGTACATCAATATACAATAAAGACAACACCAACATTAACTTCTCCATTCCTAACCCTTTCTTACCAAGAAGGAATCAGAAATGATTGTATAAGGGACACTTAGATATTGAGAGATCTGGCCTCTCTTCAGCGAGAACAAAGAGATGCAACAGGTTCAGTGTATTAAAAAGTAAAACTACAAACCAAGTGAAGGATTGGAGTGACTTTATGATTGAAGATTTTATTTGTCATATATTGGTAGAGTTGGAAGCAGTAAGTGTAGGTTCTTTTGAAAAAAGCTCGAGTGTACCAATATTTGAGGTTATACAAGTATTAAGTTTGCTTTTGTTTGTGCTGTATGTGTGTGTTCTTTCTTTTAATGGGTAGGATTAAACATGTTTGGACGGAAAAAAGAGAGGACTCATTCATCAATGTTTGAAAAATGTAGAGTGTGAGATAAAGTTGGTGTGGAATTCCTGTTTTACCCCATCACTGCCATACAAAGATATTCACATTTAATTGTATCTGAAATGAATAATGGAGACACAGTGTGTAATCTAAGGAAAATTTCAGAATGATTTTGCTAAAATGTGTACAGTGTCTTTGTAGATGGGACCACTGAGTAAGTCATACCTGTAAGCAGTGAATGTCAGAAGGAATAACAATATTCAGAGCTAAAATGCAACTGAGTGCCTTATGTACCTGGCACAGGGGTATTTCTCACTTTTTCTCTCTGATTCTGCACAACAACCTCATGAAGCAGGTACTATAATTAGCCCCATTACACATGAGGAAATAAACAGAGCTGATATTTGCCCATGGTTCCACACCAGTGACTGGCACAGATAGTCTATGAATCCAGGCAGTCTGACAGCATACACAATTAAAGTCTGAGCTAAGAATGCTGTAGAAACTAGCCTGATTAGAGCCAGGAAGCTCTTCCTCCCACTTCTTCCTCAGGTCAGTTGTTGCTCTTTCTGATTGAAAATAAGTTTTAAAGCAGGCTGTCAACTCCCCAACTCCCCATGTATCACTGCTATAAATCTCTATTGATACCTTAGTCATTGTAACAGGACTGTTTCCTTTTCAAATGTCAGAATCTAATTAAGCTACCTAAAAAAACTTTATAAAATGAACCCAGTGCAACTAGTTAGTTAGGGTGTACCCAGAGAAGTTCTTGGAAATATTAGATGGAGCCCATTATAAAATTCTGCAACAGATGGTTCATTTCCCAACAGCAAACAAAAGATCTGCTATATCACCACACTGTTTCAAGTTAGATAATATTCTCCTGAATATGAAGATTTATACTTGTCAAAAATAAATCTTCTCTTCAAAGGAAGAGGAAGAGGAGCTTTTTGAAAATAAGTCAGATAGATTTTAAATGATGTGAAGCATATGCTAGGTGGGGGACAACCTGGTCACTCTGCCCTTGTTTCAAAACAGCTGTAGATGATATGAAAGCATGGTGTCATTTCTCTGAGTAACTGGAACAGAGGAATTTTCAAGTGCCTTAGCAGATTGGGTTTATTTCTTTCAAACTTCTATCATTTTACAATATTTTTTTTACTCCCAGTTAAAAAAAAAAAAACTAGAAAGTAAGTTAGAAAAACATAAATCTACAATGTCTAACTCCTATTTTCATATGGGACTTTTTCTGATTGCTCTAATGCATTTTGATTTCTCCTATGCTTTCTGTGCTTCCCTGGTGGCTCAGGCAGTAAATAATCTGCATGCAACGCAGGACACCCAGGTTTGATCCCTGGGTTGGGAAGATCCTTTGGAGAAGGGAATGCCAACCCACTCCAGTATTCATGCCTGGGAAATCCCAGGAATGGAGGGGTCTGGTGGGCTATGGTCCTTGGGGTTGCGAAGAGTCAGACACGACTGAGCAACTAACAATTTGACTTTGACTTTGACTTTTCACATACTTTCTGTACTGTTTGTTTCACATTTAACTCATGATTATTTGTGTTCCTGAGTATATGTTCTGCTTCTCTGTAAGTCATCCATTGGTCCCTGTTGATGTAGAGTTATTACCTCTTTTATTCAAGTCTTTCATTTTCCTTAGTGATGGTGTTCTAACAATCCTCTGCCCTCTTCATCTTCTACCACTATTTATTCTCGTTTGTGTCTCTTACTTTTTACCCACCATTGTTCCAATGAAGATAGCTTGTCTGTATGTAAGCAACAGCTGGAAAATTCACTATTTTTACAAGAAAATATTTGGCTAAAATTTTTAAAACTGTTTTCTGGCAATAAATAAATATGAGGTTGCTCAGCTTTATTATGTATATCATTTACCTTGATTCTCAACCTTTTAATAGGCATTTATCTGCCACCAAACTAAAAACATGTAAATAAGTTTTAAAGCAATGGTATCCACTGTAAAAATGTATATAACTTTCTTCATTGAGAAGCAATACCTTCTAGCATTTATAAATATGTAGAGTCTTTCAAAAGTAAAATAAATAAATTGTGGACCTTCAATTCAAAGTCCAAATGTGGACTTTCATTCATTTTATTTTATTCATTTTAAGAATAATGGTTTTCAAATATATATATATATGTAGAATTGTCCTTCAATATAGAATCTATGGCAACAGCAAAAAAAAAAAAAAAAACTGTTATCAGTTTTCACACTTAGCCCTCGTCTTCATGCATTTTACTGACCATTTTCATTATGTTGCTTGTCTATAATGGCGAAAGAGGAGATGGTTGGATATTCTCTGATACTAGACAATGGAATGACATTTTCTGAATCATAGTTATTTGAGATCTATAATTGAATTTCCTTTTTGTTCCCTTTTATGTTGTGTGTTAATATTTTTACAGCCTCTAAACTTTGTTCTGCCCCCATTACAAATAGCAGCCTTTCATTTCGCTTTGTTTTCCTTCACCTCTCCTATAGAGCTAGCCCTGGACTTCATTTTCTACTCAGTTCTTGACAGTCCAGGCATTTAGAGAGATTTTCTTTGCTGTATCAGTTAATTGTGTTATGCTCTAAACACTTGAAAGGACTATTTACCTTTCATTATGATGTAAGTTCCCATAGAACAAATAAAGTAAGATATCCAAAGAAGGTCTGTCAGATTTGCTAGTGTGTGCTGTTAACATTAGATTTCTTAACTCATCTTAGTGGACTGCAAATGATAGTCTTTAACTATGAATAAAGATATAAAATGAAATAAAATAGGGTTCAGTAAGTGCTTATAAACTAAAGGTGAAAAGTGAAAGTGAAGTCGCTCAGTCATGTCTGACTCTTTGCGACCCCATGGACTACCAGGTTCCTTCGTCCATGGGATTTTCCAGGCAAGAGTACTGGAGTGGGTTGCCATTTCCTTCTCCAAGGGATCTTCCCAACCCAGGGATCGAACCCAGGTATCCTGCATTGCAGGCAGATGCTTTACTGTCTGAGCCAATATATGTATTTATTATATCAAATAAGATAAGTAATGTTCATAAATCTTATTATAGATGATATGGCCACTTTAAATTTATTAAAATATTTCTTTATAATAAACTTAAGCTCATATTTTATGTAGATATAGCAGTGATTAGTACATTATGATTGAACACTGGGAAATATGATTGTCTCTATTTTATATTTTAATGGCCAAAAGAATATGCATTACCACATAAGTAGGACAAAAATAATCTAAAAAGCAAAATGACATTATACAAATGAACTTACTTACAAAACAGAGACTCACAGACTTAGAAAATGAACTTATGGTTGCTGGGGGAAAGGGATAGTTAGGGACTTTGGGAAGGTCATTACACACTGCTATATTTGAAATGTATAAACAAGCACCTATGGTATAACAACAAGGACCTATGGTATGGAATAACTCTGCTCAATGTTGTGTGCCCACCTGGATAGGAGAGGAGTTTGGGGGAGAATGGATGCATGCATATATATGGCTGAGTTCCTTCACTGTTCATCTGAAACTATACCACAACATTGTTTGGCTATACCCCAATACAAAATGAAAACTTTAAATTATTTTTAAAAAGTAAAATGGACATGAGAAGTACAAAAGAATAAGATAAGCACTTCAAAGCATAAAATACACATATACATATAGAATTATTCATAAAATGAGCTCTGATCATTTTACCTGATATGAACTTGAGTTGTCTTCTAATCTAGGCTTCGCTGGAACATGGGAAAGCTAGGACCCAAAGAGGTCATTTTACTGTGTAAAGTCGCAGAATAAGTAGTAGACAAATTTTGCCCAGAATACTGACGTACTGATTCTTACCTAGCAAGGATTCCATGTCAGTAAACAATTCTGTCAACTCATTTTTTTTTTTCATTATTATTATTTTTTTCAATAGGGAGACCCACGTGCAGCTGTGCACTGGGGTTCACTGGACCAAACTGTGGTAAGACAGTCTGTGAGGACTTTTGTCAAAACGGAGGGACCTGCAGTGTTACTGCTGGGAATCAGCCTTATTGCCACTGCCAGCCTGAACACACGGGAGACAGATGTCAGTACTGTAAGTAAAAACAACACCCGTGAGGCAGTATGACAACATGCTGTAAGGTGTTCATTAAGTCATCTCATCACCTCGATTTCAGCCACCCCCTAATTTTCAGGTCCCCCTGACCCCCGTCACCCCAAATACAGTCATTCTGTTCTTTATTCCTCACCCATCTCTTATTTTAAACATTCCATTTCTTCTTTTTTTAGCTTAGATTCCACGGTCCATCATTATAATTATTTGCTCCATCCTCCCCACTCTTTTGCTTTCCTAGTAAACCATAACCATTGCTAAATCCAATTCTTATCTGTCCTGAACTGGCTCCCTACTGCTGAATGCAACTGGAAAAAAAAAAAAGTAGACTGCTCTAACTGGAATTTTTGTAGCTAATATCATATGGGCACTTACTATGGTTTCTCCTGTATTTCATGAATCCATTCACCCTTCTAGATGTTTATGTCGCATCTTCTCTTTTCCTCTCAAACCCCCAATACCTGTGCCCTAACTTTATTCCCAGCCTAGGAGCTTCCTTCCTATTTCATTGCTTACGTGGTGCAGTTGTAAACAATCCTTCTGCCAATGCAGGAGACTCAAGAGTGTGGGTTCCATCTCTGAGTTGGGAAGATCTCCTGGAGTAGGAAATGGCAAACTGCTCCAGTATTCTTGCCTGGAAAATTCCATGGACAGAGGAACCTGATGGGCTACAGTCCATGGCGTCACAAAGAGTCTTACACAACTGAGTGACTGTACGCACATATAGAGACACACACAAAATGGCCCCAAGCTCCCACCATCATATCCCTCAAACTACTTTGTCCTATGCTACACCTTCTGTTTTCTTTCTTATGACTAAGGGTCCCTACTGTGTCCAATGCTATCCTGTCCATTCCTACCTTAGATACCTCTTAACTGTTCATTGTTGTTTAGTGACTAAGTCATGACCAACTCTTTGTGACCCCATGGACTGTAGCACACCGGGCTTCCCTGTCCTTCACTGTCTCCCACAGTTTGCTCACTCATCTCCACTGAATCAATGATGACATCCAAACATCTCATCCTGTCACCCCCTTCTCCTCCAGCCCTCAATCTTTCCCAGCATCAGGGTGTTTTCCAATGAGTTGACTCTTCACATCAGGTGGTCAAAGTATTGGAGTTTCAGCTCAGCATCAGTCCTTCTAATGAATATTCAGGGTTAATTTCCTTTAAGATTGATCAAACCGATCTCCTTGTTGCCCAAAGGATTCTCAAGAGTTCTCCAGCACCACAATTTGAAGGCATCAGTTCTTTGACACTCAGCCTTCTGTATGGTTCAACTCTCATATCCATACATGACTACTGGTAAAAAACATAGCTTTGACTAAACAGACCTCTGTCAGTGAAGTGATGTCTCTGCATTTTAGTATGCTATCTAGGTTTGTCATAGCTTTTTTCCCCAAGGAGCAAGTGTCTTTTAATTTCATGGCTGCAGTCACTGTCTGTAGTAATTTTGGAGCCCAAGAAAATAAATTCTGTTACTATTTCAACTTTTTCCCCATATATTTGCCATGAAGTGATAGGACCAGATGCTATCATCTTAGTTTTTAGAATGTTGTGTTTTAAGCCAGCTTTTTGACTCTCCTCTTTCACCCTCATCAAGAGCCACCACCCTTTCACTTTCTGCCATTAGAGTGGCATCATGACAACAGAATGGGAAAGACTAGGGATCTCTTCAGGAAAATCAGAGATACCAAAGGAACATTTCATGTGAAGATAGGCTCGATAAAGGACAGACATAGTATGGACCTAACAGAAGCAGAAGATACTAAGAAGAGATGGCAAGAATACACAGAAGAACTGTACAAAAAAGAGCTTCACAACCCAGATAATCACGATGGTGTGATCACTGACCTAGAGCCAGACATCCTGGAATGGGAAGTCAAGCGGGCCTTAGAAAGCATCACTACGAACAAAGCTAGTGGAGGTGATAGAATTCCAGTTGAGCTATTCTAAATCCTGAAAGATGATGCTGTGAAAGAACTGCACTCAATATGCCAGCAAATTTGGAAAACTCAGCAGTGGCCACAGGACTGGAAAAGGTCAGTTTTCATTCCAATCCCAAAGAAAGGCAATGCCAAAGAATGCTCGAACTATTGCACAATTGCACTCATCTCACACACTAGTAAAGTAATGCTCAAAATTCTCCAAGCCAGGCTTCACAATACGTGAACCGTGAACTTCCTGATGTTCAAGCTGGTTTTAGAAAAGGCAGAGGAACCAGAGATCAAATTGCCAACATCCGCTGGATCATCAAAAAAGCAAGAGAGTTCCAGAAAAACATCTATTTCTGCTTTATTGACTATGCCAAAGCTTTTGACTGTGTGGATCACAATAACCTGTGGAAAATTCTGAAAAAGATGGGAATACCAGACCACCGGATCTGCCTCTTGAGAAACCTGTATGCAGGTCAGGAAGCAACAGTTAGAACTGGACATGGAACAACAGACTGGTTCCAAATAGGAAAAGGAGTTCGTCAAGGCTGTATATTGTCACCCTGCTTATTTAACTTATATGCAGAGTACATCATGAGAAACGCTTGGCTGGAAGAAACACAAGCTGGAATCAAGATTGCCAGGAGAAATATCAATAACCTCAGATATGCAGATGACACCACCCTTATGGCAGAAAGTGAAGAGGAACTCAAAAGCCTCTTGATGAAAGTGAAAGTGGAGAGTGAAAAAGTTGGCTTAAAGCTCAACATTCAGAAAACGAAGATCATGGCATCTGGTTCCACCACTTCATGGGAAATAGATGGGGAAACAGTGGAAACAGTGTCAGACTTTATTTTTCTGGGCTCCAAAATCATTACAGATGGTGACTGCAGCCATGAAATTAAAAGACGCTTACTCCTTGGAAGGAAAGTTATGACCAATCTAGATAGCATATTCAAAAGCAGAGACATTACTTTGCCAACAAAGGTTCGTCTAGTCAAGGCTATGGTTTTTCCACTGGTCATGTATGGATGTGAGAGTTGGACTGTGAAGAAGCTGAGCACTGAAGAATTGATGCTTTTGAACTGTGGTGTTGGAGAAGACTCTTGAGAGTCCCCTGGACTGCAAGGAGATCCAACCAGTCCATTCTGAAGGAGATCAGCCCTGGGATTTCTTTGGAAGGAATGGTGCTAAAGCTGAAACTCCAATACTTTGGCCACCTCATGCGAAGAGTTGACTTATTGGAAAAGACTCTGATGCTGGGAGGGATTGGGGGCAAGAGGAGAAGGGGATGACAGCAGATGAGATGGCTGGATGGCATCACCGACTCGATGGAAGTGAATCTGAGTGAAGTCTGGGAGTTGGTGATGGACAGGGAGGCCTGGTGTGCTGTGATTCATGGGGTCGCAAAGAGTCGGACATGACTGAGCGACTGATCTGATCTGATCTCATCTGCATATCTGAGATTGTTGATATTTCCCCAAGCAATCTTGATTCCAGCTTGTGATTCACCCAGTCCAGCATTTCTCATGATGTACTCTGCATACAAGTTAAATAAGCATGATGACTATGTACAGCCTTGGCGTACTCCTTACCCAATTTTGAACCAGTACTCATAGACACATCTTGTACAACTGTCCCTCTTTCTTTTGCTTTATCAATATTTTTTTACTGCCTAATCCTTTCTTTAAAAACTCCTTTGTGCTCACATCCCTTTCTAGATACAACTTTATTTCTCTGCTCATTGTTTGTTTTTCTAATTAAAATATAGTTGTTCTATAATATTATATTAATTTCACATGTACAGCATAATGATTCAGTAATTTTTAGAATATATGCCATTAAAATTTACTATAAAATAATTATATAACTACCTGTGCTGTATAAGGTATCCTTGTGGCTTGTGTATTTTATACATAGTAGCTTATATCTCTTAATCTCAGACCCCTATCATGCCCCTTCCCCCTTTCCTGTCCTCACTGGTAACTGCTAGTGTGTTTTCTATATCCATGAGTCTGTTTGTTATACGCATTTATTTGTTTTATTCTTTAGATTCCACGTACAAGTGATATCCGACAGTATTTGTCCTTCTCTGTCTTACATCACTAAAAGTAATATTCTCTAGGTTCATCCATATTGCTGCAAACGGCAGAATATCATTGTTTTTCTTATCTAGCATTCCACTGTATATATACCTTTTCTGTATTCTTCTATTGATGGACACTTGGGTTGCTTCCATATCTTGTCTGTTATAAATAGTGCTGCTGTGGACATTGGGGTGCGTATATATTTTTAAATTAACACTTGTATCTTTTTTTTCTAGATATATACCCAGTCTAGAATTGCTGGATCATATGGCAGTGCTAATTTTAGTTTTTGGAGGAAACTTCACACTGTTTTCCATTGTGGCTGCACCTATTTCGTTCTCACCAACAGTGTAGGAAGGCTCCTTTTTATCCATGTCCTTGCCAACTTTTGCTATTTGTAGACTTTTTGGTGATAGTTATTCTGACAGGTGTGAGGTAATAACTCATTGTCTTGATATACATGTCTCTAGTACTTGGTGATCAGCATCTTTTTGTGTTAGCCTTCTTTATGTCTTTTTGGAAAAATTTCTTTTCAGATTTTCAGCTCATTTTTCAATCAGGTTGTTTGGTTTTTTAACATTGAGTTGTATGAGCATTTATATATGTTCAACATAAACTCCTAACTGATCATATCATTTGCAAATATTTTCTCCCTTCAGTAGGTTGTCTTTTCATTTTGTCAGTGGTTTCCTCTGTTTTGCAGAAGCTTTTAAGTTTAATTAGGTCCCATTTGTTTATTTTGTTTTATTGTTTTTTTTTTTTTTGCCTTAGGACAGATCCAAAAAACATTCCTACAATTTAGGTCAAAGAGTAGTCCTATGGTTTCAGGCTTTATATTTAGATCTTTAAACCATTTTGAGTTTATTTTTACATATGGTATGTGGCAGTGTTATAATTTCATTGTTTTTCATGTAGCAATCCAGCATTTTCACCACCACTTATTGAAGAGACTGTCTTTTTTCCATGTATGTTCTCGCCTCATTTATGGTAAATTAACTGTAAATGCTTGGGATTATTTCTGGGCCCTCCTTTCTTTTCCATTGATTTTTGTGCCATTGTGCCAATACTGCACTGTTTTGATTACTGTAGTTTGAAATATAGTCTGAAGACTGTAAAGGTTATATCTCCAGCCTTGTCGCTCCATGCCTTCCCCAATCAGGATTGCTTTGGTCATTTGGGTTCATTTGTGGTCCTGTATAAATGTTAAGGGGATCAAATCAGTCCATCCTAAAGGAAATCAATCAGTCCTGAATATTCATTTGAAAGGGCTGATGCTGAAACTCCAATATTTTGGCCACCTGATGCAAAGAACTAACTCATTGGAAAAGACCCTGATGCTGGGGAAGATTGAAGGCTGAAGGACAAGGGGACGACAGAGGATGAGATGGTTAGATGGAATCACTGACTCGAAGGACATGAAGTTGAGCAGGTTCTGGGATTTGGTGATGGATAGGGATGCCTAGGATGCTGCGGTTCATGTGGTCACAAAGAGTCAGACACAACTGAGCAACTGAACTGACTGATAAATATTAGGATTATTTGTTCTAGTTCTATGATAAATATGGTAGGTATTTTGATAGGTATTGCATTATGTCTGTAAATAGCTTTGAGAAGTCTGGCTATTCTAACAATATTAATTATTCCAATCCAAGAGCATGGATGTCTTTCCATTTCTTATGTCATCTTCAGTTTCCTTAAATGATGTTTTAGTTTTCAAAATATAGGTCTTTCACCTCCTTAGCTATGTTTATTTTTAGATATTTTATTTTTTGATGAGATTCTAAACAGGATTTTATTTGTTTGCTCTTTGATATTCCATTGTTAGTGTATAGAAAAGCAACAGATTTCTGTATATTAATTTGTGTCCTTTATTAGTTCTAATAGTTTTGGGTGAAGGCTTTTGGATTGCCTACATAGAGTATCATGTTGTCTGCAGTGACAGCTTTACCCTTCCCTTCTGATTTGGATATCTTTTATTTATTTTTCTTGTAAAATCGCTATAGATAGAACTTCTAATACTATGCTAAATAAAAGTTGTGAAAGCAGGCATCATTTTCAGTTCTTGAATTTAGAGGAAATGCTTTCACTATTGAGTGTGATGTTAACTGTGGCTTTGACATACATGGCCTTTATTATGTTGAGATATGCTCTCTCATCATTATGATGAGAGTTTTTTTTTTTTTAATAATGAATGGATGCTGAATTTTTTCAGTGCTTTTTCTTTGTCAATTGAGATTATCATGTAATATTTTTCTTTAGTTTTGTGGTATATCGAATTGATCAATTTGTAAATATTGAACAATGCTTGTACCTCTGGAATAAATCCATCTTGACAGGCTAATATTTTATTGAGGATTTTTGCATCAACATTCATCGAAGATCATGGCTTCTTATTTACTTATTTAATTTTTTGGTCTTGTCCATGTCTGGTTTTAATATTAAGGTAATGATGACCTCATAGATGAATGTGGAAGCAGTGAGTCCTCAGTTATTTGGAAAAATGTGAGAGGTATGTATATTACCTCTTCCTTATATGGCCTGTGAATATATGATTATGGAATTTTAAGAATTTTTATTATTATAAATTTGATTTACTACTAGTGATCATTCCTTTCAAATTATCTGTTTCTTCTTAATTAAATTTTGGTTGCTGGTTTGTTTCTAAAAAATTGTCCATTTCTTCTAGATTGTCCAATTTGTTGGCATATAACTGTAATATTCTCTTAAGATTTTTTGTTATCTTTGTGTTATCAGTTGTCATTCCTCCTCTTACATTTCTGATTTTGAGTCCTCTATCTTTTCTTCTTGGTGAGCTTGGATAAAGGTTTATTGATTTTGTTCATATTTATTAAAAAGCCAGTTCATGGTTTCACTGATTTTTTTCAACTGGGTTTCTTATTTTGATCTCTATTTCATTTGTTTACCCTCTGATCTTTATCATTTCCTCTCTGATAGCTTTAGGGGCATTTCAGGATATATGACTCTGTTTGTCTCTTGCTGCCTTTAGAATTATCTTTTTAACTTGTGACACTGAATTATATGTCTTAGTGTAGGTCTCTTTGGGTTCATCTTATTTGGGACCCTGTGCTTCCTATATTTAGATATCTGTTTCCTTCTTCAGGTTTTGTAGGTTTTCAGCCATAATTTCTTCTAATACATTTTCAATCATTTTCACTCTTCTCCTTCTGGAATCCATACGATGCAGATGTTGGTGTGCTTAACCTTATCATAGAGATCTCTTAAACTGTTTTATTTTTTTTTAATTTATTTTTCTTTTTGCTGTTTTGACTGTGTGACGTCCAATATTCTATTTCCAGAGAACTTATATTCTTTTCTGTTACTTACTCTACTATTCATTTCTTCTACTGCATTTTTATTTCTATTATTGAATTGTTCATTTCTGATTGGATATTTTATATACTTTTGTATTCCTTGTGAAATTTTTTACTGTATTCATCTATTATTTTCCTTATTCAGTTAACATTCTTATTACTAATATTTTGAATTATTCATCTGGTAAACTGTTTATTTCTGTCTCATTAGTTTTTTTCAGGATTTTTCTCTTGTTCTTTCAATTGAAAATAGTTCCTTCCTTTTTCATTTTGCTTAACTTTCTCTTCCTCTGTGAGTTATGTGGAACAGATGCCTTCTTGAGGGCATTCTTATGTGGAAACATTCCTGCACAGGCTGTGTGTGCTCAGTGTCTTTGGTGGGAGAGCAGGATTTGTCTTGTATGCAAGTCATGTCTTTCCTCAGGTTCTGCTGGCAGCTATCACCTTAGTAGGGGCTCAGACTAGAGATGGAGGGGCTTCATCTGAAGCTAAGTGTGAGGCAAGTCTTTCCCTTGATCAATGGACATATTGGCCCTATCAGGGATCCGTTCCAATCCCAAGGTACTGAAGGAAAAGCTAGGAGGGTCATCCCCAAAGTACCTCAATTTTATTTACATGTGTGTTTTCCCCGTCTTCTTGGACTGGGACCCTCTCCCCAGAGTCAGGTAGCCTCAAAGCATGAGGGTCAAACATGGGCTCTCAGTTCATGTCTCAGACAGAGGTTTGAGCTGTCTCTAATGCTCTGCCTGAGGTATCAGCAGTTATTTCCCTTATTCGGCTCAGATGCAGCCTTGGGTATGAGTTGCATTTGTCCCTGACAGCCAATCATTCCTGAAAACTAAAAAATATAGTCATAATCTGAAAATAGAGAGTTATTTTATTTGGTGGGAATATTTAGGACTCTGAACCCAAGAGACAGCATCTCAGTAGCTCTGAGAAAACTGCCCCAAGGAAGTGGGATGGGGAGTCAGGCTATATTCAAGTTTATAACAAAGGGAGCAGGCAGTCTGAACATCAAAGATCAAATATCAAATTAAGAAATTTAACATTGCATGTATGGGAAGATGCAAGCCTCTGCACTCATTGAATTCATTCCTTTCATATGCATCTCAGATATATGGGGCCAAATCCTGTCTCCTTGTTTACCTTAAGGAGTGGCAGATGACTGCTTCTTGCATTCCCCCAGCTCGTCAGCAATCACCATGGTGGGTGGTGGCATCTGCTGGATGGCGATTTTGGGAGCCCTCATTCACATTTGGAGGCCAGGGAATGCTGATAGCTGTGACATTTCTCATTTGTTGATATGGCAGGAGATATTTTCATTTCATACTCCCCATCACCTCCATTGTCCCTGGCCTATTGTAGAATTGTACTGTAGGGCAGTTGGGGTTTGCATGGACTCTCTGCATATGTGGGATATGGGCAGTGAAGGAGTAGTCACTCTTAGAGACCTGGGTGGCTTCTGATGCACCACTTGAGTAAGCTTCAACAGTGGCCATGGCTGCCCCATCTGGTCTCTGATCTGGGACCTGTCACCTCTGTTCCTATAGTTGAGTTTTCTCCCCAGTTGTGACAGCTTCAGATCCAGTTCTGCCCTGTGACTTGCAGCATGCAGGCCTGGAGCGTGCACAGAGGCAGTAACAAAGCCAGCCAGCAGCCAGGAGGCTTCAATCTGCCCTTTCCGCTCTTTCCTGGGGGTAAGCCGATATGCATGCTCTTCTTAAGAGCAGTGATTCCCATGGCCTGTTAGTGTCAGGGGTCTTCCAACCAGCCAAGGGGGCTTATCTCCTCTGCATAGGACCCAAGCACGTTCTGAGCATGCTGAATGATGTTCAAGCAATGCCAACTAAGATCCTACATAACACAAACCCTACCTACTATCCAAGCTGTTTTTGCACCCTCTCCTTTATTCAAGTAAAACCACATGGATTATTCTTCTCCATGGGTCAGCTTCCCTGGCTTTGTCACTTTCTCATGTTGACTTTCTCATCCTTTGAAATGCAATTTATCTTCACCCTCATCTCTCAATGCTAAATCCTATCACTTTTTGTCCAGCTCAAAAATCATTTATTTTTTGAAGTTGTTCATAACCACCCTCAAGTTGAACTAATCTCTCTCTTCTAAATTTTCAAGACTGCTCCTTTATTTCTCTTTTTAGCTCTGTTCATTTTCACTTGTCTGGGTTCACTTATCTGAGGCCACACCCAACAGTGGTGTTTGTTTAATAAACAAATATTGATATATAATCATACACAAGTAAATGAGAGAAGTTTGGAGGCAAGTTTATAAAAGAATAATCCATTTAATGCACAAAAGCTACATTTAATCAGAGTATAATTGAAATGGGAAACTGAGTTCTGTTCTCAGAGCCAAAGAATGAACTTCGCAAACTCACAAACACTCAAACAGGCAGAGTTTATTTTTAGAGGATAGAGATACAAAGCTTTCAGCAAAGACACTGAGAGGGGGGTGAAGTGCCCCAAAAGGTGGGATTACAGCAGTTTATATTTTTACTAGTATTGATCTGTACATCTGTGGTTGGTTTGTGACTTTAATATATGTCATTTTTGACCAATCAGTTTGAAGATTACAGTCCCTCATTTGACATCTTTATGGCTTTTTCTATCCCCAGTTTTTAAGTTTTCTCTGACATTGAGTCATCTGCCTGTGACCCTTTTCCTTGTCCTCAGGCAATTGTCGAAGAACCAGATGTATATTTAAGAGTTAACGGTCCCCCTAGTGTTCTTGATAATCTGGACAGGAGTTAATGATTGTCTCATCCTGGGTCTGAATGTTTTATGACTTACCAGACCAGGGAGGCATTCTTCTGAATGCCTGGAAATTGGAACAAAGAGTTTAGTTTTCCATTAAAGAAGTGTGAAGCTTACTTGAGAAGGAAAAAAATCAAAATAAAAAAAAAAATAAATAAAGGAACCAAGGTTTCAGAGTCCTATACTGTCTAACAATATCTGCCTCACAGTCATCTGGTATTTTTGTGTGGAGCTATCTCCCAGTTCCCAATTGGTCCATCATCATAGAACACCAGTCTTTTTTTTTTTTTTTAAGTTGAAGCATCAATATACTTGACTTTTTTTTTTTTTAAACCAAGTTTAAAAAATACTATGTGGCCATTTTTATAAGGATTTGTATTCTTGAAAAGAATAAATTCAGTTAGCTTATATTTTAATTGGCAACTTAATAGAATCAAAGTCTGAGGTAACCTGATGCATTATAAAAGGCAGCATTAGAGTTTTATTATCACTATTAGCAGTAATAGCACTTCTCACATTTTACAGCAAAGCACTTATTAAAATTAACCAATTAATCCTTAGGTGAGGTTAAATAACTTGCTCAAGGTCCCAAAGAAGTAATATCACAGTCAGAATTGGACCCCAGGATTTGTTGATCAAAATATCAACAAACATCCATGCAGTTTGTTGATGCTGGGTTTTGGCAGCAAAATAAGTCTGTGGACAGTGTCATCAAAATGAGAAATCCAACAGTTGACAAAAGCATAATAAATTTAGGAGCTATTAGATGTGAGTAGACAAGGTTCAATGGACCTGGTGTTCTGTCAAAACTGTATCTTGCACACGCAAAATCTTCTCTCTATGAATGAAGAAGTGACAGAATGGTTCATTACAGTGCCTAATTAAAGGTCCATTAGTGGGAGGTAAAAACATCATTTCTTAGTTGTGCTGAGTAAAAGCATTTCACAACCCTAATGGCAATATAAAATCCTGAGGTCTGAAGTGCAAATTAATTTTAACACCAGCACCCAGGGAGGAGAAACATAGATAAATAATGGCAAAAGTAAAATGAAGTATTCTTTTAGTCAAGCAAATATAGCTCCAATTCATGCCGTTCTGGAGCAAAGATTTCTAGTGTACTTCAAAAAAATAATAAGCATGACATTTTTCATTTAAATCTGGATGTTAACTATGAGGTCAACAATATTTGAGGTTATTTATAATTAAACAGTAATGATATTAGGGCAACGGAGCCAATGAGGATCAACTCAATCAATGTCTAAGTGCCAGGTATTCAAATCAAATGGCAATCTGTTTGTCATTTCATTGATGTTTTCAAAGTCCTCTAGGACCTGCCAGAAAAGTCACTATAATTTCAATTAGAACTCAGTTTATTAAAAATATACCTGTATGATTTACTCCTACTGATTCCAGTAAGTACAAACATAAGCAACATCTCAAATTTATAAAATTTGGAATATCTGACAATAATCCAAAATCATCTATTGTAACTGGTATTAGAACCATAGTCTATCAAGTAACTTATAAAAGTCATGAACTATACTTTTGAACCTACCATATGTGAAACGCATGGAATTATTTTTACCACTTTCCTTTCAGAGCAATTTTATACCATTAGTCAGCTAGTCAGTGAACATGTTTTGGTGTTTACAGTGAACCTATCACTATGTTAGACATGGAAGAAACAGAGATGTCAATATATTTCTTGCTGTCAAAGGACTTACAATCTAATGTGTGATTATGAAAAAGAAGTAATAATTTTAGTGAACAGTTCAAGGAAACAGAAAGACCAAAACTCAGGAAGTAACACAGAATTTAGCCAATAGAAAAGATTTCTTGAAGGAATTATCACCTAAGGTAAGACCAGAAGAAACAAAAGCTGACCAGATGAAGAGACAATGCAGGCTGAGGAACAGCATTTGCAAAGGCCCAGAAGGGAAAGCCTTTTGAAATTTACTTTTTCTTTTGCTATTTGATTTTACCAGGGGAGGGCTGGCAGGAGAAATAACAGTTATTGAACATATATAATGTATTGATTACAGAGATATATGTTGTAATACATAATTTTATCTGATATATGAATATATGATTTTATGGCAAATGCTCATACAGCACTGTAAGGTTAGTATTTTTAGTCCAACTTTACAAATGCCAAGAATTGAGATGAAGCCATTCTCCCTAATCTGCCAAGTCAGAGAACATAGGAACCACAGTTTATAGCCTTGCAGGTCTGACTCCATGAGGCTGCTGGTGTATTTACTTGTCATTTAATAGCTTGTCCACTCTGTTGCATCATTTTAGACTCACTAGGAGAACCCTCAAAGCTCAGGTGGCAAATGGCTCAACATAGGCTTTTCATGTTTCTATTCCATTGAAGAGAGGTGTTAATAGTTATTTCAATCTTGACTTGATTAAGACTATGGCAGGTCCAGGCTGAAGAGACCAAAAGGGGTGGACTTTCATAATGGCCAGAAAAATAGAATAAAAACTTTTCTTTTCAATTAGTATTAAAGACAATAAGAACTGACCCTTGAACTCTAAGAAAGAACCATGACTTAAGAGTGAATTATCAATTAGGACTAACTAGTTCCTAATATTCAAGTATTCCGTTTTTTTAGAATATTCATACCTAGAGTATGAAAGCATGTCAGAACCCTGTACACTGATTCTTTTTCTCTTGGTGAGAAAATGAGCATTGTTTTCATTCAGGCCCTCATCATCTCTTGCTTGGATTATTACAACACATTCCCTCATGCACTTTTCTTCCAACCTTAGGAGTCTGTTCATTGTATCTAAAATGTGCCCCTTTTGAGTGTACCTCTTTTTCTTTACACATGGTATTCTTAATATCTACCAAGTCTTACTCCCTGGATTTGTCTTCTTAACTTCCCTTTGCTCTAGGACATTCAGCACTTCTCTGTTCACTTTCACTTTGTATTAATATCATCATTCGTATTCTCAACTCTCTATCCCAGTAGAATATGAAACAGGCCTTGGTATTTTGCATATCTCATTAATCTTGGGAATTAACTCACTGTCTAGACTTAGTAGATCAAGTATTTGTCAAGTATGTGTCAAGTATGTTAGTAGTCAAGTATGTGAGTGAATGTAAACCGAATAGAAGGGTTCTGTTTCCAGCCTGTTTGGCTTAGTTATTTTCTGTCCTTTGACAAGATTCCACTTAAAAGGCAGAGCCAGAGCCCTGGGCCACCTTCACTTACTAGCTCATTAAGATCCATACTCCATGGGAAACTGTGCCTATGACTATTTTTGTTTTTTGTTTTATTATTTATAGGTTACCTTTTATTTTTTGTTGTTTTTTAAGTTTATTTTATTCAGGTATAGTTGATTTACAATGTCATGTTAATTTATGCTGTATAACAAAGTGATTCAGTTTTATACACACACACACACGTATATATATATATATATATTCTATGAGTTAGTTTTATTTATTGATTTTTAAACTTTAAAATTTATATTGAAGTATAGCCAATTAACAAAGTTGTGATATTTTCAGGTGGAAATCAATGGGAGTAGAGGGAAGAGATAGGGAGTTTGTGACCAATGTGTACACTGTGCTATGTTTAAAAGGGATAACCAACAAGGACCTACTGTATAGCTCAAGGAACTCTGCTCAATATTACGTGGCATCCAGGATGGGAGGGGAGTTTGGGGGAGAATGAATACATGTATATATTTGGCTGAGTCCCTTTGTGTCTGTGTTCTAGGTTTGAAAAATATAGGGGAAAAAATGTAGCTAGGTTTAAACTAATGTGTGAAGGAAGATAAACACATTTCTTTTGTCATGTGACCAGAATAGAGAATAGTGAGCTAAGAGATAAAATGTAATAGCATTATTATTTTTACTCTAGATATTTTAGAAGAAATTGTCAGTTATAGATAAAAATTGTTGAACATAATTTTGATTCAGTAGTAAAACTGGAGTTACTAAAAACAGATTCTACTATAATGCTGTGCTTTCATTTAAAGAAAATGTAAAAATAATAATAAGAGGAGAAATAGGGAAAATGTGGTAATATAAAAAATAATTTATTGGGAACTGAAGTAAGTCTAAGGAGATAGTATGTCATATATGAGTCAAAATACCTAAGTTTGATTATTAAAATTAATTTATTCAACTGATGTTTATTGAACATTTCTGGGTCTCATTTATTGTCTAGGCATTAGAGATATATCAGTATCAAGGCTCTTTGGAAGATACATGCCCTATTTAATTTTATGTGAATAGAAAACCAAATGATATATCTTTTAAAATTAAAAGCTGTGAATTAAGGGTTATATCCTCAAAAACTGATTAGGTGGAGATTGGAAATGGACTTTAATCAATACTATTTAGAAGAATACTATTTATTGTATATAATTACATTTCAAATTCCAACAACATGTTCATAAAGTTAATTATGAATAAATATTTATGTCTATGTCATATAACTTAGTGTACTTGTTTTAATAATTAACTTTTAGTAATTATATTTACCAATTTCAGTAAGCATTCTCAAAAATAAAGATTGCTTATTTACACCTGCTGGCATTATAGCAGCAACTTTCTTCTATGCAAGCTTCATTTGATTTTGAGACCATAATCTCATAAAACTTTTGAAACAGTGCTTCGCCTGTTATCATGCAGTTTAGGTGGTTTATTTTCCCACTTTTATGCCACATTAGCTCTACCAACAGATATTTGATCTTTTTCCAACTTAAGGAAGAATGGATAACAAACTAATGTGAAGACTATGAAAAATAGCTTTTAAATTGCCTAATTGAAGGTTGAAAGTAAACCGTTACACAGATCAGTTCAGTTCAGTTAAGTTCAGTTGCTCAGTTGTGTCTGACTCTTTGTGATCCCATGGACTGCAGTACGCCAGGGTTCCCTGTCCATCACCAACTCCTGGAACTTGCTCGAACTCATGTCCAGTAAGTCGGTGATGCCATCCAACCATCGCATCCTCTGTCATCACCTTCTTCTCTCACTCTCAATCTTTCCCAGCATAAGGGTCTTTTCTAATGAGTCAGTTCTTTGCATCAGGTGGCCAAAGTATTGGAGTTTCAGTTTCAGCATCAGTCCTTCCAATGAATATTCAGGACTGATTTCCTTTAGGATTGACTGGTTTGATCTCCTTGCAGTCCAAGAAACTCTCAAGAGTCTTCTCCACACCACAGTTCAAAAGCAACAATCTTTCAGTGTTCAGCCTTCTTTATGGTCCAAATCTCACATCCAAACATGACTACTGGAAAAACCATAGCTTTCACTAGATAGAACTTGTTGGGAAAATAATATCTCTGCTTTTAATATGCTGCCTAGGTTTGTCATAGTTTTTCTTCCAAGGAGCAAATATCTTTTAATTTCATGGCTGCAGGCATCATCTGCAGTGATTTTGGAGCCCAAGAAAATAAAGTCTGTCACTCTTTCCATTGTTTCCCGATTTATTTGACATAAAGTTATGGGACTGGATGCCATGATCTCAGTTTTTTGAATGTTGGGTTTTAAGCCAACTTTTTCACTCTCCTCTTTTACCATCAAGAGGCTATTTAGTTCCTCTTCTCTTTCTGCCATAAAGATGGTGTGATCTGCATGTCTGGGGTTATAGATATTTCTCCTGGCAATCTTGATTCCAACAGGTGCTTCATCCAGCCCAGCATTTTGCATGATGTACTCTGCATGTAAAGTAAATAATCAGGGTGACAATATACAGCCTTGATGTACTCCTTTCCCAATTTTGAACCAGTCCGTTGTTCCATGTCCAGTTCTAACTGTTGCTGCTTGACCTGCATACAGATTTCTCAGGAGGCAGGTCAGGTGGTCTGGTATTCCCATCTCTTGCAGAATTTTCCACAGTTTGTTGTGATCCACACAGTCAAAGGCTTTATTTAGCATAGTCAATGAAGCAGAAGTAGATGTTTTCCTGGAACTCTCTTGCTTTTTCTATAATCCAGTGGATGTTGGCAATTTGATTTCTGGTTCTTCTGACTTTTCTAAATGCATCTTGTACATCAAGTTCAGGGTTCATTCACTGTTGAAGCCTAGCTTAAATGATTTTGACCATTAGCTTACTAGCATGTGAAATAAGTGCAATTATGCAGTAGCTTGAGCATTCTCTGGCATTTCCCTTCTTTGGGATTGGGAAGAAAACTGACCTTTTCCAGTCTTGTGGCCCCTGCTGAGTTTTCCAAATTTGCTGTTGTATCAAGTGCAGCACTTTAATAGCATCATCATTTAAGATTTGAAGTAGCTCAACTGAAATTCTATCATCTCCACTAGCATTGTTCATAGTGATTCTTCCTAAGGCCCACTTGACTTCTCACTCTAGGATGTCTGGCTCTAGGTGAGTGATCACACCATAGAAAGAAGAGCATGACTTTTCTTAAGTCAAAACAATGCATTCATAATTTTATTCATTCAGTTGCATTGTCATGAATGCAAAAATTAATTATTATAAACCTTGATTTAAATATATTAATATATTAAGATCCATTGTTTTCTAACAAATGAATACTAAAAAGAGTAAATTTAAATAAAAAGAGAATACCAAAGATAGCCAATAATTTCCTACAGTATAGATGCTTAATTTGAAAAAGAACTAACAATTTGAAAATGCTTAAATATGAAAATGAACTATTATTACAAAAACTTACTCATCAGGGATTGCCCCTAAAAAATCAGATACATCATAAGTATAGGACACTCTGCAAAATAGAAAGTTACTTAGTTCAGAATAAAATTGAAATATCAATGCAAAGTTCAAGTAGCTAAATTCGAATTTTCAGATCTGCATTACTATTCGAAGATCCATGACTAAATCTATGACAATGAGAATCTAATTTTCAGATAGAGAAAGTAATTTGCACTTTATTTATTGGTTTTAAGAACTCAGAAAATCTATATTGTAATGATCTGTGGGCAAGCTTTCCTTGCAAATGAGTAATATAAATAAGAAACATAGTGCTAGAAACAGCTTGGTGTGGAGATGATAACATAATAAGTGGCACAGTGCTTATTTAAATGACTACTTGAAAACTCAGGTCACTTTTATGATAACTTCCAGACTATGAATGACTATTAAGTTAGAATTTTTTCAACTTCAGATGTCAGTGTTTCTTAAATTGAAAGGCACTATTGGTTTCTAATAGAGTTTTGCCAAGAAAATGCACTAGTCATAACAAACACCCTCTTCAAACAACACAAGAGAAGACGCTATACATGGACATCACCAGATGGTCAACACCGAAATCAGATTGATTATATTCTTTGCAGCCAAAGATGGAGAAGCTCTATACAGTCAGCAAAAACAAGACCAGGAGCTGACTGTGGCTCAGACCATGAACTCCTTATTGCCAAATTCAGACTTACATTGAAGAAAGTAGGGAAAACCATTAGACCATTCAGGTATGACCTAAATCAAATCCCTTATGATTATACAGTGGAAGTGAGAAATAGATTTAAGGGCCTAGATCTGATAGAGTGCCTGATGAACTATGGAATGAGGTATGTGACATTGTATAGGAGACAGGGATCAAGACCATCCCCATGGAAAAGAAATGCAAAAAGCAAAATGGCTGTCTGGGGGGGCCTTACAAATAGCTGTGAAAAGAAGAGAAGCGAAAAGCAAAGGAGAAAAGGAAAGATATAAGCATCTGAATGCAGAGTTCCAAAGAATAGCAAGAAGGGATAAGAAAGCCTTCTTCAGTGATCAATGCAAAGAAATAGAGGAAAACAACAGAATGCAAAAGACTAGAGATCTCTTCAAGAAAATCAGAGATACCAAAGGAACATTTTATGCAAAGATGGGCTCGATAAAGGACAGAAATGGTATGGACCTACCAGAAGCAGAAGATATTAAGAAGAGATGGCAAGAATACACAGAAGAACGGTACAAAAAAGATCTTCATGACCCAGATAATCACGATGGTGTGATCACTGACCTAGAGCCAGACATCCTGGAATGGGAAGTCAAGCGGGCCTTAGAAAGCCTCACTACGAACAAAGCTAGTGGAGGTGATGGAATTCCAGTTGAGCTATTCCAAATCCTGAAACATGATGCTGTGAAAGTGCTGCACCCAATATGCCAGCAAATTTGGAAAACTCAGCAGTGGCCATAGGACTGGAAAAGGTCAGTTTTCATTCCAATCCCAAAGAAAGGCAATGCCAAAGAATGCTCAAACTACCACACAATTGCA
>NW_011494902.1:9220942-9252678 GCF_000754665.1 Bison bison bison | reverse complement strand
TGGAAAAGGTCAGTTTTCATTCCAATCCCAAAGAAAGGCAATGCCAAAGAATGCTCAAACTACCACACAATTGCACTCATCTCACACGCTAGTAAAGTAATGCTCAAAATTCTCCAAGCCAGGCTTCAGCAATATGTGAACCGTGAACTTCCTGATGTTCAAGCTGGTTTTAGAAAAGGCAGAGGAACCAGAGATCAAATTGCCAACATCCGCTGGATCATGGAAAAAGCAAGATAGTGCCAGAAAAGCATCTATTTCTGCTTTATTGACTATGCCAAAGCCTTTGAGTGTGTGGATCACAATAAACTGTGGAAAATTCTTCAAGAGATGGGAATACTAGACCACCTGATCTGCCTCTTGAGAAATGTGTATGCAGGTCAGGAAGCAACAGTTAGAACTGGACATGGAACAACAGACTGGTTCCAAATAGGAAAAGAAGTTCGTCAAGGCTGTATATTGTCACCCTGTTTATTTAACTTCTATGCAGAGTACATCATGAGAAATGCTGGGCTGGAAGAAGCACAAGCTGGAATCAAGATTGCCAGGAGAAATATCAATAACCTCAGATATGCAGATGACACCATCCTTATGGCAGAAAATGAAGAGGAACTCAAAAGCCTCTTGATGAAGGTGAAAGAGGAGAGTGAAAAAGTTGACTTAAAGCTCAACATTCAGAAAACGAAGATCATGGCATCTGGTCCCACCACTTCATGGGAAATAGATGAGGAAACAGTGGAAACAGTGTCAGACTTTATTTTTCTGGGCTCCAAAATCACTACAGATGGTGACTGCAGCCATGAAATTAAAAGACGCTTAATCCTTGGAAGGAAAGTTATGACCAACCTAGATAGCATATTCATAAGCAGCATGCCAGGCCTCCCTGTCCAACACCAACTCCCACAGCTCACTGAGACTCACATCCATCGAGTCAGTGATGCCATCCAGCCATCTCATCCTCTGTCGTCCCCTTCTCCTCTTGCCCCCAATCCCTCCCAGCATCAGAGTCTTTTCCAATAAGTCAACTCTTCAAATGAGGTGGCCAACGTACTGGAGTTTCAGCTTTAGCATCATTCCTTCCAAAGAAATCCCAGGGCTGATTTCCTTCAGAATGGACTGGTTGGATTTCCTTGCAGTCCAAGGGACTCACTCTCAAGAGTCTTCTCCAACACCACAGTTCAAAAACATCAATTCTTCGGTGCTCAGCCTTCTTCACAGTCCAACTCTCACATCCATACGTGACCACAGGAAAAACCATAGCCTTGACTAGATGGGCCTTTGTTGGTGAAGTAATGTCTCTGCTTTTGAATATGCTATCTAGGTTGGTCATAACTTTACTTCCAAGGAGTAAACGTCTTTAATTTCATGGCTGCAGTCACCATCTACTCAGTTGTGTCCAACTCTTTATTACACCATGGACTGAAGCACACCAGCCCTCCCTGTCCATCACCAACTTGCAGAGTCTACTCAGACTCATGTCCATCGAGTCAGTGATGCCATCCAACCATCTCATCCTTTGTTGTCATCTTCTCCTCCCATATTCAATCTTTCCCAGCATCAGTATCTTTTCCAATGAGTCAGTTTTTCATGTCAAGTGGTCAAATATTGGAGTTTCAGCTTCAACATCATTCCTTCCAATGAATATTCAGGATTGATTTCCTTTAGGATGGACTGGTTGGATCTTCTTGCAATCCAAGGGAATCTCAAGAGTCTTATCCAACACCACAGTTCAAAGGCATCAATTCTTTGGCACTCAGCTTTCTTTATAGTCCACTCTCACATCCATACATGACTACTGGAAAAAATGTAGCTTTGACTAGACGATCCTTTGTTGGCAAGTAATGTTTCTGCTTTTTAATATGATATCTAGGTTTGTAATAACTTTTTTTCTAAGCAGCAAGTGTGTTTTAATTCATGGCTGTAGTCACTGTCTGCAGTAATTTTAGAGCCTCAAAAAATAAAGTCTGCCGCTGTTTCCACTTTTTCCCCATCTACTTGCCAAAAAAATGATGGGACTGGATGCCATGAACTTAGTTTTATGAATGGTGAGCTTTAAGCCAAATTTTTCACTCTCTTCTTTCGCTTTCACTGAGAGGCTATTTAGTTCTTCACTTTCTGCCATAAGGGTTGTGTCATCTGCATATCTGAGGTTACTGATATTTCTCCTGGCAATCTTGATTCCAGCTGGTGCTTCATCCAGCCCAGGTTTCTCATAATGTACTCTGCATATAAGTTAAATAAGCAGGGTGACGATATATAGCCTTGATGTACTCCTTTCCCGATTTGGAACCAGTTTGTCATTCCATGTTTGGTTCTAACTGTTGCTTCCTGATCTGCATACAGATTTCTCAAGAGGCAGGTCAGATGGTCTGGTATTCCCATCTCTTTCAGAATTTTCCAGTTTGTTATTATCCACACAGTCAAAGGCATAGTCAATAAAGCAGAAATAGATTTTTTCTGGAACTCTCTTGCTTTTTCGATGATCCACTGGATGTTGGCAATTGATCTCTGGTTCCTCTGCCTTTTCTAAACCAGCTTGAACATCTGGAAGTTCACAGTTCATGTATTGTTGAAGCCTGGCTGGGAGAATTTTGAGCATTACTTTACTGTCATGTGAGATGAGTGCAATTGTACAGTAGTTTGAGCATTCTTTGGCATTGCCTTTCTTTGGGTTTGGAATGAAAACTGACCTTTTCCTGTCCTGTGGCCACCGCTGAGTTTTCCAAATTTGCTGGCATATTGAGTGCAGTACTTTCACAACATCACATTTTAGGTTTTGAAATAGCTCAATTGGAGTTCCATCACCTCCACTAGTTTTGTTTATAGTGATGCTTCCTAAGGCCCACCTGACTTTGCATTCCAGGATCTCTAGCTCTAGATTAATGATCACACCATCATGATTATCTTGGTCATGAAGAACTTTTTTGTATAGTTCATCTGTGTAATCTTGCCATCTCTTCTTAATATCTTCTGCTTTCGTTAGGTTCATAACATTTCTGTCCTTTATTGTGCCCGTCTTTGCGTGAAATGTTCCCCTCTTTAATTTTCTTAAAGAAATCTCTAATCTTCCCCATTCTATTGTTTTCCTCTATTTCTATGCACTGATCACTGAGGAAGTCTTTCTTATTTCTCCTCTCTATTCTTTGGAACTGTGCATTTAAATGTTAAGTTTATCTTTCCTTTTTTCCTTTGCTTTTTGCTTCTCTCCTTTTCACAGCTGTTTGTAAGGCTTCCTCACATAGCCGTTTTGCTTTTTTGCATTTCTTTTTCTTGGGGATGGTCTTGATCCCTGTCTCTTGTACAATGTCATGAATCTCTGTCCATAGTTCATCAGGCATTCATCAGATGTAATCCCTTAAATCTATTTCTCACTTCCACTGTATATTTATAAGGGATTTGATTTAGGTCATACTTGAATGCTCTAGTGGTTTTCCCTACTTTCTTCAGTTTGGCAATAAGGAGTTCATGATCTGAGCCACAGTCAGCTCCCTGTCTTGTTTTTGCTGACTGTATAGAGCTTCTCTACCTTTGGCTGAAAAGAATATATTCAATCTGATTTCAGTGTTGACCATCTGGTGATGTCCATGTGTAGAGTCTTCTCTTGTGTTTTTAGAAGAGGCTGTTTGCTATGATCAGAGCACTCTTTTGGCAAAACTCTCTTAACCTTTGCCCTGCTTCATTCTGTACTCCAAGGACAAATTTGCCTGTTACTCCAGGTGTTTCTTGACTTCCTACTTTTTCAGTCCAGTCCCATATAATGAAAAGGACATCTTTTTTGGGTGTTAATTCTAGAAGATCTTATAGGCCTTCATAGAACCATTCAACTTCAGCTTCTTCAGTATTACTGGTCGGAGCATAGCCTTGGATTACCATGCTTTGAATGGTTTGCCTTGGAAATGAACAGAGATCATTCTGTCATTTTTGAAATTGCATCCAAGTACTGCATTTTGAAGTCTTTTGTTGACTATGATGGCTACTCCAATTCCTCTAAGGGATTCTTGCCCACAGTAGTAGATAAAATGGTCATCTGAGTTATATTCACCCATCTCAGTCCATTTTAGTTCACTGATTCCTAAAATGTCGATGTTCACTGTTGCCATCTCCTGTTTGACCACTTCCAATTTGCCTTGATTCATGGACCTAACTTTCCAAGTTCCTATGTAATATTGCTCTTTACAACATCAGACCTTGCTTCCGTCACCAGCCACATCCACAACTGGTGTTGTTTTTGCTTTGGCTCTGTCTCTTCATTCTTTTTGGAGTTATTTCTCCACTCTTTTCCAGTAGCACCTTGGGCACCTACCAACCTGGGGAGTTCATCTTTCAGTTTCCTATCTTTTTGCCTTTTTGTGCTGTTCATGGGGTTCTCAATGCAAGAATACTGAATTGGTTTGCCATTCCCTTCTCCAGTGGACCACATTTTGTCAGAACTCTCCACCATGACTCGTCTGTCTTGGGTGGCCCTGCATGGCATGGCTCATAGTTTCATTGAGTTAGACAAGGCTGTGGTCCATGTGATTAGATTGGTTAGTTTCCTGTGATTGTGGTTTTCATTCTGTCTGCCCTCTGATGGAGAAGTTATCCTTATGGATCTATTAACATAATAGATACTATTAATACAATTGCTGTTTAGTTGCTAAGTCGTGTCCAACTCTTTATGACCCCATAGACTGTAGGTCGCCAGGCTTCTCTGTCCATGAGATTTCCCAATGCAAGAGTACTGGAGTGGATTGCCATTTCCTTCTCCAAAGGATCTTCATAACCCAGCAACTGAATCTGCATCTCCTGCCTTGCAGGTGGATGCTTTACCAATGATTGTAGATGTTAATAAATTTCATCAGACTGAAATAAATTGAACCGTCATATTATTCAGTGTCATGGTAAAGAAAGTAGGGTAAAACATGGTAAATGCTTTGCTTATTGTGAAAAATTACTACCTATATGTTTGTTTGGGGCTTCCCTTGTGGCTCAGCTGGTAAAGAATCTGCCTGCAATGCAGGAGACCTGGGTTAGAAACCTGGGTCAGGAAGATCCCCTGGAGAATGGAAAGGCTACCCACTCCAGTGTTCTGGACTAGAAAAGTCCGTGGGCTATATAGTCCATGGGGTTGCAAAGAGATGGAAATGACTGAGTGAACTTCACTCACTCATTCTATTTTTAAGTCATCTCATACTATTCACTTGAATGGTTTTGAGTTACCATCATCCAGTGTTGAGAAGGCAGACGAGTGCTGCCTAGAGGAGCTACCCCTAGCCCGAGGGCAGGGGCGGCTAGGGGAGCTACCCGGCATCAGAGGTAAGGAGCAGCAGCTGCGCTTTGCTGGAGCAGCCGTGAAGAGAGACCCCACGTCCAAGGTAAGAGAAACCCAAGTAAGACAGTAGACACTGAGAGAGGGGATCAGAGGGCAGACAGACTGTAACTACAATCACAGACAACTAGCCAATCTGATCACAAGGACCACAGCCTTGTCTAACTCAATGAAACTATGAGCCATGCCGGTGTGGGGCCACCCAAGACAGCTGGGTCATGGTGGAGAGGTCTGACAGAATGTGGTCCACTGGAGAAGGGAATGGTAAACCACTTCAGTATTCTTGCCTTGAGAAACCCATGAATAGTATGAAAAAGCAAAAAGATAGGACACTAAAGATGAACTCCGCAGGTCGGTAGGTGCCCAGTATGCTACTGGCAATCAGTGGAGAAATAACTCCAGAAAGAATGAAAGGATGGAACCAAAGCAAAAACAACATCTAGTAGTGAATGGGACAGGGGATGGAAGTAGTGTTCAATGCTATAAAGAGCAATGTTGCATTGGAACCCGGAATGTTAGGTCCATGAATCAAGACAAATTAGAAGTGGTCAAACAGGAGATGACAGGAGTGAACATTGATTTTCTAGGTATCAGCGAACTAAAATGTATTGGAATGGGTGAATTTAACTCAGATGACCATTATGTCTACTACTGTGGGCAGGAATCTCTTAGAAGAAATGGAGTAGCCATCATAGTCAACAAAAGAGTCCAAAATGATGTACTTGGATGCAATCTCAAAAATGACAGAATTATCTCTGTTCATTTCCAAGGCAAACTGTTCAATATCACAGTAATCCAAGTCTATGCCCTGACCAGTAATAGTGAAGAAGCTGCACTTGAACAGTTCTATGAAGACCTACAAGACCTTCTAGAACTAACACCCAAAAAAAGATGTCCATTTCATTATAGGGGACTGGAATGCAAAAGTGGGAAGTCAAGAAACACCTGGAGTAACAGGCAAATTTGGCCTTGGAATACGGAATGAAGCAGGGCAAAGACTAATAGAGTTCTAGGAAGAGAATGCATTGGTCATAGCAAATACCCTCTTCCAAAAACACAAGAGAAGACTCTACATATGGACATCACTAGGTGGTCAACTCCAAAATCAGATTGATTATATTCTTTGCAGCCAAAGATGGAGAAGCTCTATACAGTCAGCAAAAACAAGACAGGGAGCTGACTGTGGCTCAGATCATGAACTCCTTAATGCCAAATTCAGACTGAAATTGAAGAAAGTGGACAAACCCCTAAACCATTCATGTATGATGTAAATAAAATCCCTTATGACTATACAGTGGAAGTGAGAAATAGATTTAAAGGACTAGATCTGATAGACGGAGTGCCTGATGAACTATGGAGGGAGATTCATGACATTGTACAGCAGACAGGAATCAAGACCATCCCCAAGAAAAAGAAATGCAAAAAAGCAAAATGGCTGTCTGGGGAGGCCTTACAAATAGCTGTAAAAAGGAGAGAAGTGAAAAGCAAAGGAGAAAAGGAAAGATATACCCATTTGAATACAGAGTTCCAAAGAATAGCAAGGAGAGATAAGGAAGCCTTCCTCAGCAATCAATGCAAAGAAATAGAGGAAAACAATAGAATGGGAAAGACTAGAGATGTCTTCAAGGAAATTAGAGGTACCAAGGGAATATTTCATGGAAAGATGGGCTCAATAAAGGACAGAAATGGTAGGGACCTAACAGAAGCAGAAGATATTAAGAAGAGGTGGCAAGAATACACAGAAGAATTGTACAAAAAAGATCTTCATGACCCAGATAATCACGATGGTGTGATCACTGACCTAGAGCCAGACATCCTGGAATGTGAAGACACGTGGGCCTTAGGAAGCATCACTACGAACAAAGCTAGTGGAGGTGCTGGAATACCAGTTGAGCTATTTAAATTCCTGAAAGATGATGCTGTGAAAGTGCTGCACTCAATATGCCAGCATATATAGAAAACTCAGCAATGGCCACAGGACTGGAAAAGGTCAGTTTTCATTCCAATCCCAAAGAAAGGCAATGCCAAAGAATGCTCAAACTATGGCACAATTGTACTCATCTCACACGCTAGTAAAGTAATGCTCAAAATTCTCCAAGCCTGGCTTCAGCACTATGTGAACCATGAACTTCCAGATGTTCAAGCTGTTTTTAGAAAAGGCAGAGGAACCAGAGATCAGATTGCCAATATCTGCTGGATCATGGAAAAAGCAAGAGAGTTCCAGAAAAACGTCTATTTCTGCTTCACTGACTATGCCAAAGCCTTTACTGTGTGGATCACAATAAACTGTGGAAAATTCTGAAAGAGATGGGAATCCCAGACCACCTGACCTGCCTCTTGAGAAACCTATATGCAGGTCAGGAAGCAACAGTTAGAGCTGGACGTGGAACAGCCGACCAGTTCCAAATAGGGAAAGGAGTACGTCAAGGCTGTATATTGTCACCCTGCTTATTTAACGTATATGCAGAGTACATATTGAGAAACGCTGGGTAGAAGAAGCACAAACTGGAATCAAGATTGCCAGGAGAAATATCAATAACTTCAGATATACAGATGACACCACCCTTATGGCAGAAAGTAAAGAGGCACTAAAAAGCCTCTTGATGAAATTGAAAGAGGAGAGTGAAAATTTTGGCTTAAATCTCAACATTCAGAAAACTAAGATCATGGCCTCTGGTCCCATCACTTCATGGCAAATGGATGGGGAAACAGTGGCTGATTTTATTTTTCTGGGCTCCAAAATCACTGCAGATGGTGACTGCAGCCATGAAATTAAAAGACACTTACTCCTTGGAAGGAAAGTTATGACCAACCTAGATAACATATTCAAAAGCAGAGACATTACTTTGCCAACAAATGTCCATCTAGTCAAGGCTATGGTTTTTCCAGTAGTTATTTATGGATGTGAGAGTTGGACTCTGAAGAAAGCTGAGCGCTGAAGAATTGATGCTTTTGAACTGTGGTGTTGTAGAAGACTCTTGAGAGTCCCTTGGACTGCAAGGAGATCCACCAGTCCATCCTAAAGGAGATCAGTCCTGGATGTTCATTGGAAAGACTGATGTTGAAGCTGAAACTCCAACACTTTGCCAACCTGATGTGAAGAGCTTACTTATTTGAAAAAACCCTGATGCTTGGAAAGATTGAGGGCAGGAGGAGAAGGGGGCAACAGAGGATGAGATGGTTGGATGGCATCGCTGACTCGATGCACATGGATTTGGGTGTACTCCAGGAATTGGTGATGGACAGGGAGGCCTGGCTTTCTGTGATTCATGGGGTTGCAAAGAGTCAGACACAACTGAGTGACTGAACTGAACTGAACTGATGACTGTATTTAGCTACTGTCTGCAAGTCAGCTTGCTTTCCAGTCTCAAATGATTCACTCCCACTTTATATTACTTGCTCAAAGCTTCTGTAGCTGGATTGCTTTAAAAATAGAGAAATATTTAACCCAGAACATCCTTTATAAACAAAAGCTGTTTAGATTTTACTTGAAAACAAAACACTGCTGTGAGTTTTATGAGTGAATTTTTGATTATTGCTAAAATTATTGACTCCATCTTTATTTATTTACTTATTTATTTATTTATGGCTGTGCTGGGTCTTTGTTGCTGCCAGCTTATCTCTAGCCGCAGCAAGCCCGGGCTACTTTCTATGTGGTGCATAGGCTTCTCATTGCAGTGGCTTCTCTTGTGGAGCATGGGCTCTAAGGTACACTGGGCTTCAGTAGTTATGGCATGTGGACTTGGTAGTTGAGGCTCTGGCACTTGAGAGCACAGGCTGAATAGCTGTGGCACATGGATTTAGTTGCTCCATGGCATGTGAAAGCTTCCTGGATCAGGGATCAAGCCCTTGTCTCCTGCATTGGCAGGCAGATTATTTACCACTGAGTCACCAGGGAAACCCCAATCATTGTTAATGTGCATTTTGAAACAGCAGCCTGTTGAAAATTTAAATACTGGCACTTTTAAAATCCCACCCCATATGTCTCATTCAAATCAAAGTTTTTTTTTTTTAAATCATCTTGCTGAATTTTACATTTTCTTTTACCTGGATACTTAGAGATGGCACTATTTGCTCAGGATAGATCTTACTCTTTAAATTTTTGCAGTTTTCTCTATAAAATATTTGGGATATATTTCTATTATTAGTAATACATTAGAAAATGCTAATTTTCCTAGGCATGCTTTCCTGATGAAAATTTATCAGCTCTAATCAGAGTTTTGCCCACATTTTTCCCTAGTGAATGTTTAATTGGCATACCTGGATTCAATGTTTGCCTACTTTATTAAATTCAGTTCTGAAATCAGAAGATATATTTAGGACTAGGCTGTAAGTTTAATTATTAAAATACCTCTGGCTGTGTAAAACACTGGAGGAATGTGAAAAAGAACATTCTAGTAGTTTTAAATTTGTTTTTGTTTCTTAATATAATACTTTAAAGAAAACAATCATAAAATTCTAAGCAAAGTATACAAGTTACTATACCTTTTTGCTCCTAAACCATGATAGGTAAAAAACTGACTTCATGGAAAAAAGGCCACCATCACTTTTGTTAACATTTTAAGAATCTGAAAAGCTTTCTAGAAAACCTTTCAAATATTATCATCCTAAATTAGCTAAATTAAATATCAATAAATGCTGACACTTGGGAATGTCTTACTTTGTGATTTCTTGACTGTTATTTTGGTTTCAAATTTGTCTGGACTAGCTCAGAGCTGATCCTGCCTGATATTGAATATATCACATGGATAAGTAAGTGTTCCCTTCAGGTAGGAGTCTAGTACTGTACACCGATTACCAATGGCGAGAGAAGCACCTGTTCACTGGGTTGGGGTGGGAGACTGAGACTGACACGTGAAATGTGAATATTTGGATGAGGCATAGGCACCCAGATTGAGTTTCTGAACTCTATAATTTTGCAGATCTGATGGCATCAGGAAACTCTCCTGGGCTTGCCCCGACATCATCCATTAGCATTCCAACAGGTGGTTAGACCCTCAGATATCTATGTAGATGGAGGCTTGTTCAGTTTTAGGCACATGTAAAGAAAAGAAAACATCAAAGGTTTTCAAAATTACTTTGTGTATTTCTTTTCCTGAGTGTGAGTAATTGAATAAGAAAAATAAGAGTTTATTCTCTTGTTTATTCTCTAGTTTATTCTCTTACTTGGGCTTGAATTTTAGTTCTCTTACTTTTTCTTGTGTCATCTTTGGCAAGTTGCTTAACCTGTCTGTGCCTCAGTGTGATGACCTATAAAATGAGGATAATACCATGTTATCAGACTAAATACCAGACTAAAACAAACACATGTGCCTGGCATGTAGAAAACAACTAAAAATGAGCATTTATTATCATTGTAATTGTCATTTCCATAATTTTGCTCAAAATAGGCTCTCATTGGCCTTTTTGGAATCAAGGGCATTCTTGAGGATGGATGGCTGAGGAGGAAATCATGACACAGTCTCAGGAGTGTTTAGAAATACTGACTGTTCGTAGATGACTAACGGGCATTTTGGAGAAGTTAGTCAGGTAACTCAGATGAGGTCACATTGTTAGCCAGAGGAAGGGCTGAATTTACCCTCCAAGTCCTTCATATTTTGGTCTTGATTTCATTTCTTCTTTCTTTTCATTATATCACTGTAGTGGAAGTATTCATCAGAAGTTTACAAAATACCATTATTGGTTCTTCTGGAAATTTTTCTGCCTTTTATACATATGTGGAAGCAACTACAAACCTCCCCGTAGGGGAAATATTAGCCAAATTCATGCAATCTACTGCTCCTGGGACACAATTATATAATGGTGAATTTGGAGTGTGCATTGCACTAAAACTGGAACTCAGTTAATAGAATGCCTGGGTTGTGAAAGTAATTCCATCTTACTTTTAATTTATTATGTGTATGTGAATGTGTATGGTCCTAAATTATCAAATACTTATTTAAATTATGAATCTTAAAGCCAATTCACAGAACACTTTTTGAAAGGTCAGATAAAAATTCAGTGATGTAAGACAATTGATGTACATACGTTGTATAATTTAGTCTCCCCTGTATAGCCATCCTGTATTACCAATTAAAGACTCTCCAGATTCCCCATTATTCTTATTGAGTATCTTCAGCTCCTGTTTAGGTGATATATTTTGATTTGGTTTTCCTCTCTTTAAATAAATTTCACACTTCACTAACTATTACAATGTGAATAGCCCAGGTGCAAATATGAGTTAATAGCTAAATGGTTTTGGCAATTACTTTCCAATAGAAAGAAATATTTGGGAAAGAAGTTAAATGCAGCTAGAAATTTTAGAGGCATCTGGCTCTCCTTGAATATTCATAAACCTGTATATATACTCACATATGCATATATTTTATGCAGTGTATTAAGATATTGTAAAAGTATTAAAGGAAGAAGTATCTCATGTTTCTGGTTGCTTAAAAAGGAAAGAGAAAAAGAGAAAGACTGCAATAATGATCTCCCTTGAAAATTATTCCATTTCTATTGCAGAAAATAGCCATTCTCTTATCCTTCAGTTACTATCTACCTAATTACCATGTGAATACTCTGTAATTGTATATCCACCGTTGTCCTTTAGATTGCATGATTGTGTTTGGTGCTACAATGCACTTCTTAGTATAATTATCCTACAGAGGTTATAACAATTTTTATATTGTGAATATAAAGTGCTATTGTATAATTTCATGGTAATCTCTACTTTCTTAGCTTAGATTAATTACATTTCATTATTTCCCCTTCTTACTATATGCAGAAATCTCAATTGCTATGCCATTCAGGTCAGTAAAATGATCAAAACTTATGAGCTGGAATGTTCCAAACTAAGGAAGATTTCATTGGCAGTAATTTATGTAGGCTGTTGCCACAGTAGGCATTATTCAGATCAGTCTTAGTGGCTTTTTAATTCCTGTTGTAACCTCACAGTTGGGTTGTCAGATCTCTGAGAGCTAGTGTCCTGTCTTGTGTTTCTGGATTTTTCTCACAACTCTCAACATACACTTAGTCACATACATGTCCTCAGTAAATAATCAATTACACATCACCACTTCCATTTTATCAACATGGTGTTCAAAATTAAATCAATTATATTGTCCCACATGCTTTTCTTTCCATAAATTCCAGACTGCTGCTGTTAAATACATAAAGGCCAATCTGAGTAGACTCTTATCTTCAACCTTTAATCTTCAGCTCCTTCCCTATTTTATCCCCTTGAACAAAATGTCTCTTGTCAGCTGTATTTTCTTTGAACCTTTCTTCTTTTAGTTTATCACACTTTTTTTTTTTTTACTTTCTCTCAGTTCCAATCACTATTAAGCTAAACACAAAATTCGAAGGAATAAAAGATGTTTGTTTTTGTAAGCAAAGTATATGTGTGTGTGTGTGTGAGTGCATGTGTGTCTATGTGTCAGAAACTAGAAGACGATCCCTTTGTGTGAACCAACTACCAACATTCCCAACTCTTTTATTCTTTGGGAGGAATTAAGCTTTTTATTTAGATTTGTCTACTGATTCATAATCAGTAACATTTCACTTAAAACTGAAATATAAAAAAAAATGGGGAAGGCTACGAAACTTCTGTAATAAATAATTGGCAGAATGATAAATGAATCATTAATACAAATACTAATATATTTTAGTTAAGAAAATGAGTATCTATCTTATAAAAAGATTACTTTCAAAGTGTTTTTAAAGTATTTTTAATGTTTAAAGTGGTTAGCTGTATAAGGTAAGCAATTTCAGTGCTCTGGGATTAAAAAAAAATGTTTTTCCAGTTACAGTTTAACTTCTCTCTGTTTCTGAGCTTATCAAGAAAGACTCTTTAGAACTAAAATGAACAATTGCATACCATAGGAGCCTTCTCATATAATATTCTTCTTTATACTTTGTTAAATTTCTGCTGGATTGGGAAGTGCTAAAGAAGTATTCCTTTTAGCAAACAAATAACTGAAGAGATAGAATTTAAATATGAGTGGTGCCAGTGGTAAGGAATCTGCCTGCTAATGCACAGGACACAAGAGACAGGGGTTGATCCCTGCATCGGGAAGATCCCCTGGAGGAGGAAATGGCAACACACTCTAGTATTCTTGCCCAGGAAATCCCATGGACAGAGAAACTTCGAAGTCTACAGTCCATGGGGGCACAAAGAGTTGGACACAAATGAGTGACTGAACACCATGTAGTAATTATTTGAGAGTATATAGAGATATGGGCTTCCTAGTCATTGTTATTAGTTCAGCTAATAAAGAATCCACCCGCAATGTAGGAGACCCCAGTTTGATTCCTGGGTTGGGAAGATCCCTTGGAGAAGGGATAGACTACCCATTCCAATATTCTTGGGCTTCCCTTGTGGCTCAGCTGGTCAAGAATCCACCTGAAATGCGGGAGACCTGAGTTTGCTCCCTGGGTCAGGAAGATGCCCTGGAGAAGGGAATGGCTACCCACTCCAGTATTCTGGCCTGGAGAATTCCATGGGCTGTATAGTCCATGGGGAGGCAAAAAGTTGGACAAAACTGAGCGACTTTCACTGACTTTCACTTTCAGAGGTAGGACACTGATAAAAATACAACATATATTTCTGTAAGCTTTACACAGATGCTTGTAATTCAAAGTGGATTATGACTGAAAAGAGAATGACAAATTATGTAGCTTTCCTATGACCTATTATGCATTCCTATCATGATATTGAGACAATTACCGAGAACATGAACTTTGGTTGAGTCACCCAATTTGGAAATAGAGAGCACCATCAGATGTTTTAAACTATTTCCTGGGCTTACATATATCATGTTATGATTAAACTTGAAATAACAGAGTTTTTGAAGGAATTATTTTGACTTCCAACTTACAAGCACCCAATGCTTGTGTGATAATTTAAATACGACTTGCTGAAGTCTCCTATCAAGTAAGGTCTACTTTCTCCTGTATTCAGAAATCTGGAGTTGGAGTTGAGTAAACAGGGAAGACTTTAAGAGAGAGAGAAAGGAAGGGAGGGAGAAAGAGAGAATGGGAGGGGAGGAAGGAAGAAAGAAAAAGAGAGGTTCGAAGAAGGGGAGAACACAAGGAAGAGTGAAAGAGGAAGGAAGAAAGGGGAGAGAATGTACATTCAAAGTGTTGGACCCTACAGTGCTAACAGAGGCAGAAAACAATCCAGCAGACATGTAATTCAACATCTTCTACATGCTCCACATCCTAAGCCTAATAATGGGAGATAGAAAGCTTTCATAGGAAGATATTAGGAAGCAACTCTGGCCGGGCTAGAATATAGTGAGCAAATCTCTGTCCTTAAACTTCAATTTTGCCTAGAGTGCTAAACACACAAACTGGGAAAAAATGAAATGTCTTCCATTTGAATATCCGTAGAGAAAGGGTTCTGAGTCTAAAATTATTTCTGCCTTTTTTAGAGGGAAAACGTGGCATGGCTTAACAGTATGCAATTTGTACTTATTTAACTGTATATTCTAACACCTGTTTACAATTTTATCTTAAGCAAACATTTTTTTTTTTACATTCTTTAGGTTACATTTTTAGGCCATGAGGCCAGTCAGAGCATTGAATAATGTGCAGCTGACGTGCTTCAAAATATTTTAAAAACATTAGAGAATGGAGAGTTTCCTTTAAAACATAAAAAACAAACTATGAATTCCTTTTAAAAATATTATCCTTAAAGAGAAAATCTATTAGCCTAGTTAGCAAACTAATCAGAATTTATAAAATATTCTTATTGTAGCTTATATGCCATTAGATTTAAAAAGAAATCTTTCTGTGGAAGCATAATATACATAGAAATGTTTAAAATCACAAGTATCCAATTCAATAAATTATCTCCAGGTGTACACATCAGTGTAAACCAACGTTCAGGTCAAGAATGACATTATTATTATCTCAAGTGCTCCCTGGTGTTCTTCATCACTATCCCTTTCTTTCTCTTCAAAATAACTCCTTTTTGATACTTAAAACCACAGATTAGTTTTGCCTTTTGAACTTTACATAAATAAAACCATACTATGTGTATTTCCTGTCCATTTTTTTCCTCATTATTATTTTTGTGAGATTCTTGCATGTTGTTGCTTATAACTAATGTTTTCATTTTTCATTTATCTATTTCCATATATTCTTCTTATAATGGATATTTAGATTATTTTTTAGCTTTTGCCTATTTCTAAAAAGGTTTTTGGGCATATTATGGACATGTTTTGTGCACTCGTACGTGCTTTTCTCTTGCATATACAGTATATTAAGAGTAAAAAGGCTAGGTCATAAAGTGTGGGTATGTTCAAATTTGGGGCTTCCCTGGTGGCTCAGCAGTAAAGAATCCACCTGAAAAGCAGGAGACGGGGGTTCAATCCCTGGGTTGGGAAAGATTCCCTGGAGGAGGGCATGGCAACTGAGTCAGAGGCAACTGAACACAGCGCACACACAGCATGCTCAAATTTAATTGTTGTTTAGTTGCTAAGTTGTGTCTGACTCTTTGCGACCCCATGGACTGTAACCTGCCAGGCTCCTCTGTCTATGGGATTTCCCAGGCAAGAATACAGGTGGCCATTTCCTTCTCCAGGGGATCTGCCCAACCCAGGGATCAAACCTGTGACTCTTACTTGGCAGGCAGATTCTTGACCACTGAACCACAAGGGAACCGCTCAAATTGAGTATAATTGATACTGTCAATTATTTCCCGTATCAATTGAACCAGTTTATATTCCCACTACTAGCGCTATGAGAGTTTTTGCCTTTAGTCATCAATTTGGTGGAAGTGCAAAGGTATTTCTTTGATGTATTAATTTGTATTTCCTTGAATACTAATAAGTTCCGTATATTCTCACATCTTTATGTTCTCAGTCTAAACCAGATTTAATTTATTATCCACAATTACTTTTAATTAGTAAATTGTAGGTAAGTTTTTAACTTTGGCCTTTAGCACCTTAAAGTGCTAAATACATGCAAGATAAGTGTAAGCAGACTGTTACTTGCTACAGTATGGTATAAGGCAATCATCAACCCTCAGGATGTTAACTCAACTTTTCCTAGCTTCTTAGGTCTTCTCAATGAAGTGATTTTAAAAACAACGTGGTTCAAAATTTTAGGTTAAAATTACATTTTAATTAGGGCTCCCAAAGTTAGTCAAGAAATAAGCTATTTCAATCAAATCAAATCTATTTACAACTTAGACAACTTGCTACTCAGTAAAATTATTTTCAGATTTCTTACATTCCCTAGTTTCCAAATTCTGTTTACTCATCTGATCTGATGGGTTTCACCCAGGCCTCAAATCTGATCTAGAATTTGGAATTCAGGAGTGGGGGTAGTGGATGAAAGGAAAAGAAACTGGAATCTGCATTTGCAAGTCAGTCACCTACATGATTCTGATGAATTATCCATTGTGAAAAAAACCTCATAATATGAAGATCTTGGAAAGATACATAAGCTGTTTTCTATATCCCATCAGAAAAAATGAACCAGGACCAATGGATGAAATTAAAGCAATTAGAGACAATATTAAAAGAGTTCTCTGTCGATAAGTTGTATCTAGCAAACTGACTAAGGAAAATTGCTCTTTAGAGATTTCTGCATAGCAGATGGTATTAGATGATTATATAGGCTACTGTTAATACATTCTTCACAAATATTAAAAAAACAAACAAACAGAATTTGTGTTGTGTGCATTATCTACCTGCCAAGCCTAGAACAACTACAAATAGACATCATAATGGACAGACATTAACATTGACTTAATTTTTAGATCTTTAAGTCTCTCACCCTTTGAAAGTGCTGCTTTTCTTAAACATAGCCAAGACCCTTAGTAATAAACTTAAGCTTTGAATTTCAATGAGGGTACTTGGCATAATGCAACAGCAAGCATAAGAATGCTTGAAATAAATTTCCATAAATATGAAGCAAGCCTGTCAATAAATTTAATTTCTGTCTGATTTAATAAAAGGCTAGATAAATATATAAGCATAAAAGTTATAAATTATGTTTTAACTTTTTTTACCCACAACAATCATCTTATAGCAGATTAAAGTTTATAAATTGTGATTTTTACGTCATCTAATCACACTTAATATTGCTTCACAATTAGATAACTATAAGGAAATTGCAACTTCAAACACTAGGTCTGTGATCAATTCAGTAAGTTCTTCTGCTTAAGATTACTTGTATTAATACTATAAATTTCAATATTGTGAACGTGGTAAATTAAAAAATAATGATGTGTCAATATACATATAGACTTGTTTGTTTTTCAGAAGACTGAGGCAAAACGTCTAATTGCAAAGTCAATGTTGTTCTTATTAAATGGTCTTTTTATTACTGATGTTCAAGAGATATGGAAATATTTGAAGAAGTCTTCCTTTGTAGTTGAGAAAATTGTCTGAAGTGCTCAGTAGGAAACATTTTACAAAGCAAAGGGTTCAGACTGCATGGAGGTTTTCCCTCTGACTGATGAGATGCCAGGTTCTCACCTGGGAGAAGGAAATGGCCTAGACTTCTGTTATCACTTTCTACCCATGTGGATCTGTTAGTCTTCCAGTCCACGTTTCTACTGGGGCTCCATGAGAGGCACAACTTCTATCTGCTTACCTGCTCAGGTGTTTGGAAATACTGGCTGTTCTGGCTCATGTGGTGGTGGTGATGGTTTAGTCTCTGAGTCGTGTCTGACTTTTGCTGACCCCATGGACTGTAGCCCACCAGGCTCCTCTGTCCATAGGATTCTCCAGGCAAGAGTACTGGAGTGGGTTGTCATCCTCCTCCAGGGGATCTTCCTTACCCTGGTATTGAATCTGGGTCTCCTGGCTCATGTAGAGAGAAGCTTCTTTCCACTCCACCAAAGGCTATCGAAGGAGTTAAGAGTCCCATACTTACTCTGTTCTTCAGATGAAAAGAGATGTAAGGAGGAACAAAGATAGATGACATCTAAAGAAATCTTGAGGATTTATGTTCATTCCAGAATAACAGAAATATTGCTTCTTAGAAGAAGAAGTAAAACTCTCACTATTTGCAGATGACATGATCCTCTACATAGAAAACCCTAAAGACTCCACCAGAAAATTACTAGAACTAATCAATGATTATAGTAAAGTTGCAGGATATAAAATCAACACACAGAAATCCCTTGCATTCCTATACACTAATAATGAGAAAACAGAAAGAGAAATTAAGGAAACAATTCCATTCACCATTGCAACGAAAAGAATAAAATACTTAGGAATATATCTACCTAAAGAAACTAAAGACCTATATATAGAAAACTATAAAACACTGGTGAAAGAAATCAAAGAGGACACTAATAGATGGAGAAATATACCATGTTCATGGATTGGAAGAATCTATATAGTGAAAATGAGTATACTACCCAAAGCAATTTATAGATTCAATGCAATCCCTATCAAGCTACTAACAGTATTCTTCACAGAGCTAGAACAAATAATTTCACAATTTGTATGGAAATACAAAAAACCTCGAATAGCCAAAGCGATCTTGAGAAAGAAAAATGGAAGTGGAGGAATCAACCTGCCTGACTTCAGGCTCTACTACAAAGCCACAGTTATCAAGACAGTATGGTACTGGCATAAAGACAGAAATATAGATCAATGGAACAAAATAGAAAGCCCAGAGATAAATCCACGCACATATGGACACCTTATCTTTGACAAAGGAGGCAAGAATATACAACGGATTAAAGACAATCTCTTTAACAAGTGGTGCTGGGAAATCTGGTCAACCACTTGTAAAAGAATGAAACTAGAACACTTTCTAACACCATATACAAAAATAAACTCAAAATGGATTAAAGATCTCAATGTAAGACCAGAAACTATAAAACTCCTAGAGGAGAACATAGGCAAAACACTCTCTGACATACATCACAGCAGGATCAATACAACTTATATCGATATAGTATATCAATATAACTCTTAGCAAGATGAAATGATGGCAAACTCAGGCAAAAAGAGAAATCAATGGTATTCTTAAAGAAACCTGGTTACATGCAATTACAAGTTGCCCTTGTAAATTAATCCACTTATCCATTGACCATTTTAAAATATTAAGTAAAATGGTAATATTTATTGTGACTCAAGAAAAAATATCTTGTAGGATTTCCATGGTGGTCCAGACTCTACGCTTCCCATGCAAGGAATGTGGGTTCAACCCCGGATTGTAGAAATTCCACAGTGTGGGGAAAAAAAATAAAGAAAAATACTTTGTAACACAATTTTATTTCTATACTGTTCATTCTTTCTAGATGTGTGTCATCACTACTGTGTGAATTCTGAATCCTGTACCATTGGAGATGATGGAAGTGTGGAATGTGTCTGTCCAATACGCTATGAAGGATCAAAGTGTGAAATTGACAAATGTATAAGGTGCCATGGAGGACATTGCATTATAAATAAAGACAGTGAAGATATATCTTGCAAGTAAGTAGAGAGCTAACTTAATTTAAAAAAGCATTTGAACCCAAAAGGACATAACATTCTGGCAAAAAATGAGAACATTATAAATTATTGTTTTTTAATTAATTTTTTAATTGGAGGATAATTGCTGTACAGAATTTTGCTGTTCTCCATCAAACATAAACATGAATCAGAAATTCAATATGGCAAGTGTTCCATTATCTCTTTCTTTTTTTTTTTTCCTACAAAGAGAGTTCAATTCATTTTTATTAAACCAGAATTTATTCAAAAAGTGTTAACGTACTTCTGGGAAACATGAACACTTATCATGAAATAATATGGTCAGATCATTCCCTGTATAGAATATTCCTAATAGCAAGCAAGCACAAGTGAAATGCAACATACCTTCAAAAAGCTTATGTAATACTTCTAAATTAGAATAGCTTGGACTTTTGTCTCATCATTATTATCAGCAATGAGTATTTGCCTTTCTGATTTTACAAAGTGATCCTCTGGGAAAGGAACAAAAGACCTGTCGAATGGAAACAAAATTTAATTTTTTTATCTGACTTTGAAAATTATGGTTGAAAATAAGTAGAAGAAATGATGCTTCCTAGGAAGCCACTACAATTAAGACATCCAATTACATTTTTGTAACACTGCCTTTGCTCTTTGGCTTTGAGATTAAATGAATGGAAGACAGAACTTTGCAGCTAAAGAGTGGCATTCAGTTTCTGTCATGAAACAGATTTATGCCACAGAGGTTAGAGATCAATTCTCACTCTGAACTTCTTTTCACAACCTTTTAAAAGAAGGGCGTATAAATGATTGGGCTCTGTCATTTGCCCTCTGTGTGTGTGTTAGTCACTCAGTCATGTCCGCCTCTTTTTGACCCCATGGACTGTAGCCCACCAGGCTCCTCTATACATGGGATTCTCCAGGCAAGAATACTGGAGTGGGTTGCCATTTCCTTCTGCAATCATTTGCCCTAGGACTATAATAAATGAGAATATGTGATAGAAAAACACACCTTCAAATGTTCATGCCACAGCTTCCACCAAGACAGCCTCTGCGAGGGTGCCAGCCCTGAGTTATGTTACTCTGACAAATAAGGTCCAATAAAATTTTATTACAGACATCATCATTTTTTTCTTTTTTATTTACTCTCATTTTAGAATTAATCAATGTATGGTTTGTTATCATTATAAATGACATTTACTCAAGCCTTCAAATTGGGTCATTGGAAAGTACATTATTTTTCAACTAAAGTCATTGAAAAATATGACTAATTATAATACATGCCTTTGATAAGTACATAAAAGTAAAATACATTTTTATTTAAACTATCAAAATCATGTTTGCTCATTAAATTAATCAGTTCTTTGTGATTAAACTTGAGCATGGCAGAACTTGATTTCAGTTAGTGAGCATACATCTTTCTTTATGTCTAGTGTACCATGTCAGGAATGCCCTGTAGAATCTTCTTTACAACCCCATTTCATTCACCCAGGAAATTGTAGACTATCGTGTAAGAAAGGCTGAGAGGCATAGTTTCCAACCCAGTTTATCTTGGAGAAGCACACGCATAGACACATACTGTTTCTATCACATAGGTCAGTTCCATGTGAGGAAGGAAGGGTTGGATTCTTAGGACCCTCACTATTGCCTACTGTACAGACAATATTGGCTTAACCAAGTTAGAAACACTGGAACCCATAACCTGAATATACTTTTGAGGTTCCACATTACAGTTCCTGATTTAAATATCTTTTTGGAAAACTATTTGTAAGAATGGATAAATAACAGTTGCTAGCAGTGAGTTGGAGAAGGAAATGGAAACCCACTCCAGTATTCTTGCCTAGAGAATCCCAGGGACAGAGGAGCCTAGTAGGCTGCTGTCTATGGGGTCGCACAGAGACTTAGCAGCAGCAGCAGCAGCAGTGAGTAGATAGTGAAAGTTTAAAAATAGGAGTATATTATTTGATTTACCAGATAGGCTATAACAACATATGAACATGACAATGCAAATACGACTCCTTGTGTATCTTGAAACATTAGATAAGTTTGTTTTTATTTCTATGATACTTTTCATGCTAGCATTAAATAAAGCTTATAGCAATGTTGGGATTTCTATTTCATGGGTAAAGAACTGATACTAAAAATCACAACTGAGTTAAACTTTTTATTTAAATGAGAAAAATTCAAGCTGCATGTGAATTTGTGATTCCAAATACTGATGTGTTCCTAATGCCAAGCCTACAAGCTGTCAACTACAGTAGAAAATAGATACTCTGTCAATATAATGAGTATAATCTTTAGAACTAATTGTGTATTTTTTCTCTCTTCCTTAGTAAATACTGATGAAGAAATGCTTGATCATAATTTTGAATAACCTAAATTATACCACTCTGATGTCAAATTGTTATGAGAATTCTTTCTGATTAATGGACAACTGCTAATTACAAATTGTGCGTGCACGGGTGCATGCGTGTAACATTCTAAGAAATTAAATTATAATGAAAACTACATTAAAACATAAGCTGTACTATTTGATGTCCTACAATGATTTGGATAGCTTACATTTCACATTTGAATTATCTACAAAATTCTGTCTTAAGTTTAGGATTCAAAGAAAACCTTCAGAAGGAGAACAGGGAAACATCTTTTACAATTCTTGGAAGCAGAAGTTTAAATGCAATCAATAAACAGAATATTTTCTCTTTTAAATTATCATGTTTGGTATATAGTTATCTTTTTGTGGAAAATTCTTTAATGTATAATGAGCTAATTTTTCTCTTTGATGTTGTCCCTTTGATTGAACATGAAACTATAACTTTCTGTTCTTTGATTTTCAAGGAGGCTGGGCATGGAGAGCAAGGAAAAGTCTCCCAGCTCCATTTAACATATCAGACACCAATGCCATTAAATATGTACTTGCCTCACTTTGCTTCCATATTCAAATGCCTGTATAAATCATAAAGAATGTGATACTCTTTGTTAAATCTTTGAAACTTTAACCATTGCCTTCTTCCCCACATTTGTTTCCACTTTCACATATCTCCACTTCCCATCTAGAACATAATTGACTTACTGCTTCTGTTCATCTTGAAAAGAACTGTGATATTTAAATCCATGTTCTTTTTAAAAAATATTTAAATCAAATTCCTGGGAAAGTATAAGCAGTTCAGTACATTTCCAGCAACCCTACCACCTATACTAGGTCAAATAAATATACAAATAATAAATAAACTGTAAGATAGTCAATCAATTATTGCAAATATCTAACCTATCATTGGGCTTCCCTGGTAGCTCAGCTGGTAAAGAATTGGCCTGCAATGCAAGAGACCCCTGTTCGATTCCTTGGGTCGGAAAGGTCTCCTGGAGAAGGGATAGGCTACCCACTCCAGTGTTCTTGGGCTTGTCTTGTGGCTCAGACAATAAAGAATCTGCCTGCAATGCAGGAGACCTGGGTTCAATCCCTGGGTTGGGAAGATCCCTGGAAGTGGACATGGCAACCCTCTCCAGTATTTTTGTCTAGAGAATCCCCATGAACAGAGGAGACTGGTGTGCTACAGTCCACGGGATTGCAAAGAGTAGAACGTGACTGAGCAACTAAGCACTCAACCCATCACTGGGCATTACCCTTTGATAGATGTGCTGCAGTAGGTGTCTGTCATGGAGAGAAGCAAAGTGATCAGTCAATGATATTTCAGCCTGATTTCTTTATTGAGGTTATGTCCAGATTTGTTGTGATACCATTGATTACTTCATAGCAATTAGTGCTAACATCGTCTCATAACCAGAGTATTGACATGATCTGTTAGCCAAGGCTGTTACTTCCATACTTCTCATGGAAGAGGTTTCCTCAATAATTTGGAATGTCAATGCACTTTACTCTGTTCCCCCAACAATTTTCAATGTCCAATCTAGTAGTATTTATTTAAAAATGCAACATGACAAGTGAGAAATTTCTGTACTTTTTCTATCGTTATACTTTTTCTTTTCCATGTAGCAGTAGGCACAGTTTTTTATTCTTATCTCAGACAGGCAATGTACTGTAAATTAGAATCATTTCCAAAATGTTTCCAAGAAAGCCTACCTCATTACTTTGTTGCCATATTGCATATTGTTCCTATAACGTTACTGTTTATTTTTGCAATGAATTTTTACCTTTTTTTCCTTTAGCATAAATAAAGTTTGACATTAATTACAGTACATATTCAGGGATAAACAGCGGTAAAAGTGACTACAGGATAGTTCTATACATTCAGGCACAATGTGGAGTCTGAAACTCATAATAGTTCTTTGGACCAAACTTTTCAGTTTAGAAGGGATAGCTGAAGCATTTGCTTCCAGAGTATTTGATAATGTGGTTTATAAATAACAAAAAAAGTCACCAAATTCAAGTAGCATGAAAAGGAAATAAGATACTGATATCTCCCTAAAGTGTAAATGACAGATCCTAGAGTATATTTTTCACACTGTATCTAACTATAATATGTTTTATAGTAAAAAAAAATGGGTTGAAAATTACCAAAAGAAAAATTTTATGTCATCATTCTATTTAAAAAAAAAAAAAAAACTTTGCCTCCAGCAAGTCTTTCTGTAAACCTTTTAGCCAGCTGCTTCATTACTCTTCTATGATGAATATCCTCATCTATAGAGAATTTGTGTGAGCTTTCAACAATAATAATGCCAATAACAATGAGGGTTTTTTTTTCTCTGTTGCTGCAGCTGCACTAATGGAAAGATTGCCTCTAGCTGCCAGCTATGTGATGGTTACTGTTACAATGGTGGCACGTGCCAGCTGGACCCAGAGACAAATGTACCTGTGTGTTTGTGAGTATTTTATAATGCTGTGGGCATTTTATGATATGACTTTAGATGTGCATGGAATCTCTGCTCTATTGTTCTCCATTCTTGGGGTAACATTTTAAATGAATGTTTCATGAACATCTTTGATCAAGTATTGTTCCTCATTGGTTCATGTACTACAGAACTTTCCCCTTCATTAATTTGCTATTGATTTCATACAGAAGAGATCATTCACTCCTTAGCATCATACCTATTTCAAAGATTTAGAGATCTTTGAACTTGGAAATGCCTGTAAAAATGCTTCTACTTTAATTGATCTTATTTAGATATGTGAAACCCAGACATAATCATATTTATAAATGCTTTGGTACTTAGGGCCACTCTTTTCCAAGTACATAAGGTGTCTTTTCAAAAGTATAGTATTATTTGATATTTGTGTCAGATTTAGAGTGTTGTATTATGTAAACCTATTAAGCCCTTGTCTCTTTTGAAATACATTACATTGAATCTGGGTTTCTAAATCTTTGGAAAGTATTATAGATTCTCTACTCCTGAGAAAATCTGAAACTTAACATTTTTTCTTTCAAACACTTGATTATCCAGAGTGGAAAACTTGAAATAAGACTATTCAGCTTATGTGACTTCTATTTTGAATTTATCACTGCTTAACCAGAAGGATGATGCCCACATAGGATTCACGTCTGCATTCTGTTCCCCTCACTGTCAAGAGTAGACTGTGATGAGTGTGTATGAGAAAGAAGTGAGCATACCTAAGAAAAACTGTGTTAATATGTTACTATTAATATCTCTGTATGAAATAAATTTGAAATATATTTGGAAAAAAAAGTCAGACACTTGATTTAGCTGTATTTTACTGAAATTCTGCAGATGCTCTGTGGGGTTTAAAAGTCAGCGCTGTGACCAGAAAGAGAACCCCTGTGATCACTACTGTCAGAATGAGGGGATTTGCACTTTAACTGCGTTTAATGAGCCGAGATGCAAGTAGGTTTAACCTTCCATTTACCGCTAAGCTTTGTGTGACATCATTTCAGGCCGCAGTCTGTTGGTTTAAATCATGAACATCCACATGCTTTTCACAGTGTATACTTAATCTTGGGGCTCATCTGTGTCATACATACTTAACCTTTGCTTTGCTCATGTATGCACCGTGGTCAGCTAGTGTCTAGAAAAATAATGGAGGGAATGAAAATACCTGTGGAACTGTCTCATAAAAATATATTTGCTAGAATAGTGGCTTTTAATTAGACAAGGACAGAGCAGGTGTTTCTAGACTCTATTACTATACTAGATGCTATATTTTGAAAAGTGGCTTTTATTTAGTAACTTTTTATTCAAGTACAGATGACGTACATTGTTTTGGTTCTTAACAAATACATTCATTTCCTCTGAGAAATTTCAGGGACCGCATTTTGGGTAACTATGAACCTTATAACAATGCAAGTTATTTTTGCATCTTGCATTGAGCTTTAGAGATGAACCATATCTGACATCCTCCTTAGTATCCCATGCAAACAGAAGTCCTGATTGGCAACCCCCAATAACAGCATATGGCAGTGTCTCAGAGGAGAAAGCAATGGCAACCCACTCTAGTACTCTTGCCTGGAAAATCCCATGGGTGGAGGAGCCTGGTAGGCTGTAGACCATGGGGTCATGAAGAGTCGGACACAACTGATTGACTTCACTTTCATGCATTGGAGAAGGAAATGGCAACCCACTCCAGTGTTCTTACCTGGAGAATCCCAGGGACGGGGGAGCTTGGTGGGTTGCCATCTATGGGGTCGCACAGAGTCGGACACGACTGACTGAAGTGACTTAGCAGCAGCAGCAGCAGCAGAGTACTTAGTGGTAGTTTTAAGGCACAATGGTATTAAAATTCAGATGTCTCATTTTCAAAACTCTATAATTTTTTTCATAGTCATCCATTTTGTTATTCAAGTAAATGTCCTTTTTTACACAATAATTGAAAAAAATGGGAAGTGATTAAAATAATCATATAGGAAAATATTTTTTCTTTTTCTGGAAGATATTTGAATGTGTTAAACAAATATTCATTCCTACATAAAATGCAATCAGAAATATCCCTTTAAATATGAGTCTATATAAACCTCCATGAAAAAAAGTGATTCACTTTTTCATTCATACTCAGATTTAGTGCCTTGTACAACTGAAGACAGAGAGGAGATACCTTTTTAGTATTACCTCGGTCCTGCCTCCACCTAATTTCCTCCACTTATTCAGCAAATGTTGATAAGACCCTGAAAGTGTGCTAAATCTTAGGCAAATGAAAGTGAATGAAATTTATCCTGAACATCAAACAGCCCACTAATTGGTGGTTTAGAAATTCATAGGAAACTAATTAACCTATGATAGTGTAGGTGAGAACAGAGGGAAAAAAAAAAAAAAAGAGGGCAGTGGAGTTTTAACAGGGCACGCAATTTGTTTAGAATGGGAGATAGGAATACATGGAAGGCTTTACAGAGAGGGCAACCTCCTGTTGTCCACGTAGTTCAGGTGGTTGAGAGAGGTTGGGAAAAACATCCTGAAAATAAAAATTAACATAAAGAGAGACAAGGACGTGAGACTTAGTGGCCACTCTAGGGAACTATGAGTGGATTAATACAGCTAGAATGAAAGGTAACTGTAGAATTGGGGAGGGGATGAGGAGATAAAGCAGAAACATAAATTGTGCTCAGTCGCTCAGTCCTGTCTGACTCTGTGGTCTGTAGACTGACTTTTGTGACCCTGTGGACTATAGCCGCCAGTCTCCTCTGTCCTCAAGATTTTCCAGGCAAGAATATTGGAGTGGGGTGCCATTTCCTACTCCAGGGGATCCTCCTGACCCAGGAATCGAACCTGTATCCCCTTTGTCTCCTGCATCGACAGATGGATTCTTTACCCTAGTGCCACTGGAACCTGATTTATGCCAAAGTTAGAGGATTCCATAGGCTGCTGAAAAGAATGTGTAGCCAAAGTGATCTGAGGCAGAGCTGAGGAGTTTGCTGTTAAAAGTGACTTAGTGGCATGTGGAAGAAAGCCCTGGAGTTCAGCTGCAGGGATCCCACACCAAAAGGTTGGTGGTGGGGGCAACATTTCAGGTGAAAAATGGTGGATCCGTGGATAGTTCAGAGTTAGAAAATCCAGGGAGATCCTTGGCCAAACATTGGTCTATGTACTTATAATACTTCATTTTAAGGACCCAGGCAATACCTGCTTTGCGGCCCAGTCTTTGTATGTCTTGTCCCTTTCTCACAATTTTCAGGCAAAGTGTACATGACCTTTCAGCACCCCTGCTCCATCAATAGGTCTCAGGAAATTACCTATCTAGCGAATGCCTTGTATCAACACCAGAGTAAATATCTCTTGTGGGCATAATAGCCCATTTTAACGTTCTCCTTCACTTTTCACTCTTCCTATGTATCATCAGAGACACTGGACCTTTTAAGATATAATCAGCTTCTGATAAACTCAGCCAGGAAATATATGTTAATTGGAGAGGTTACATATTTGTGTATCTTCATTTTTATCTGCTTTGGACTTAATTGAAATTTTGTCCTTAAAATTTATTTTGATGGTACAAGTAATGCTTACTGAATTCCTCAAACTACTTAAGCCATGAAAAGAAGCATAGAAGAGATGACATTCTGTTATTCATTCATTAATCCATTCAAAAAATATGTGTTGATAACCTATGATGAGTGAGACCCTGTGTAAGATTAGAAGAATTAATAACAGCTAAAACTGATTAGTAAACACCTCATTGGTTCTAAAGTCCATGCCCTGGTTAAAACTCTTATTCTGTACTGCTTTCTTTGTGCTGATTAACTCCAATAAGGTTTTTATTTTTGAAGAACATGAAATTCATTTTGGGTAGATGAATGGATTTTCAAAAGTTAAAATACCATTTGACAATTGTTATAAAAGACATATGACTGAAGGTTTGTGGAAAAACAGCTGAACAGAGATCAGTTAATGATGACTAGTGGGAGAGAGAACGGCTTAACAGATGAAGTGATATTTTAACAGTATTTTGAAAAAATGTTTAGTAATTTTATGGGGGGAAATGGCTGAAAACCTTTCTTGAAAGAGGAATAGCACAGTCAGAGACTAGGTCTGCAAATAAAAAGTGAAGGTTGTTGAGATTAGAACACAGCAATATGGTATAATGGGTAGGGGGAGAATACTAATGAGAGGTTTGTGGGCCGGATTGTGAGGTATATTTTATGCATGATATAAGAGTGGGTTTATAGAAAGAAGACTGGAAGATTAAGGATGGAATTCTAGGAGACATCAGTGTTTTATTCTGTGTTATGGAAGAATCAACAAATGTAAATGAGAAGAAATAGAATATGGAGAGAGCTTGTCAAAGAGTAGGTACCTCCAAGTTAAAGGGACGGAGGGTGTCCAAGAATATCAACTCCAGACGCTTCAAAGAGGGTAAGAATTCTATGTGATTTATTGAATTTTGCAAGTAGATGGTCATTATGAGAGATGTTTTGCAAGTGCTATTTGGTTGAAAACAGACTATAAATGGGAAAGTGAAAGGAAAGAGAATAGAAAAAAAATGTAGTTTCCTTTCTGAATCCTTGACAGTGTATTAAATGAACGAAAAACATGGTAATTTCAAGGGGAAGGGGGATCTAAGGGAAAATATTTTTATGACAAATAAAATGTAACTATTCAAGAAGATCTTTCACTATTTATTAAAGCCTGTTGTTAAGGAACTATGAAGGATAGATTATTCAGATTTTATACTCATTTTTCCTAGAGGTGAAATTTGTAGAATATGGAAAATTTCCTAGTTACACTGAAGTATTTATAATTCATTTGGTACTAAAATATAAATAAATAAAAATAAATTTAGTATAAAGTGTCTGTGCTCATATAAAAATTCTCCATCTAAGACAATATTAAGCCTTCCAGACATCTTTCTAGTGGTTGAGTTTCCTCATAAGAGGAAATTTTTGGAAGCACAGATTTTAGCTTCAGATTTCAATTGGTAGTGGTCATATATCTTTATTGAAAAGCCAGTATGTATTATTTCACTTAAAAGCCTTTACAGGAAACAGAAATTGCTTAAAGAGGTAAGATGGTGGTTTTATTGGTGCTACATTATTATTATTATTATTTGTAGAAGGAAAGCTTTTAATTGTACAGAAGTTATACTTTTCTGGAAAATCTATAAAGCATTCAGATCTATGAGGTTGACAGTTTTTTATACATAGAAATTTTATTACCTTATCTTTCAATTTAAGAAATAGATTTGTTCTTTGAAAGCCTTCACTTTTGTCTCTTAATGGCTATTTTCACTTATTACTATGTGTGAAGAAAAAGAAAACCCCAAAGAAAAGCCTAGGAAAAAAAATGAAAACCTAATGCTTTTTTTAAGGTTTATTTGGAGAGACTGTTGACATTAATTAAAGTAGATATATTGAGCAATGTTAAAGCCAATTTTTTAAAAAATGAATAGGTATTATTTTGAAAGCAATGTATTGTTAAACAAATTTTGCTGTGAGATGTAGAAATTATTAATTCTGTGAACTCAATAGCAAGTTAACTATGTTTTCCTTCTTCTTAAATTTCTCCCTAGGATCAGACTTTTATTTATATTGACTTGAAGTTATTTTTAAAGCATAGACCAGCCGCCACAGGACTATTTCCCAGAAACACCCACAGCACATTTCACCCTCTAGTAGCCACCCTGCCTCTATCACTGCAGACGCAGATGCATATAACAACCTTGCCACACAGCCATGGGACCATTCCAACCTAAATGTCTTTGCTTACATAGCTCACAAAATTTCTCTCATGCCTTTTTCCACTTCAATCTTCTCACCTCATTGATCTCAAGTTAAGATTACCCTTTGTATATATGTAGTAAATATTAGTTGACTTAGACATAACTGAGTTTTTTTAAGAGAAAAATTAAATATTCAGGGTTTACCAGAAAAAATGAATAAATATATATCATACGTTACATATGTTATATATTGATGTATATGTACATGGAGAGAGAGACATTTATTATATGAATTGACTAATCCAGTTATGGAGGCCAAGAATCCCAGAATCTACTGTCTATAAGCTAGAGATCAGGGAACTCTGGTGGTATAAATAAGTCCAAATCTGAAGGCCTAAGAACCTTGGAATTGATAGTATACATCCAGTCCAAGTCCAAAGAATCAAAAATCAGGAGCATGGATATGCAAGGACAGGAAATGATGGATGTCCCAGCTCAAACAGAAAAAGCAAACTTCCCCTTCTTCTGCCTTTTTGTTCTATTCAGACCCTCCAGCGGGGTCACAATTAAATGTTTGTGTTTAATTTTTCTCTGTGATTTTATAATCTATTTCCTGATACTTTAATGTACCAGAGTATATCAGGGCATATATGTAGCTTACTACTACTACTACTACTAAGTCACTTCAGTCGTGTCCGACTCTGTGTGACCCCAGAGACGGCAGCCCACCAGGCTCCCTGCCCCTGGGATTCTCCAGGCAAGAACACTGGAGTGGGTTGCCATTTCCTTCTCCAATGCATGAAACTGAAAAGTGAAAGTAAAGTCGCTCAGTCATGTCCGACTCTTAGCAACCCCATGGACTGCAGCCTACCACGCTCCTCTGTCCATGGGATTTTCCAGGCAAGAGTACTGGAGTGGGGTGCCATTGCCTTCCCCAATATGTAGCTTACTGGTGCCTAACTTTTCCACCTATTTCTTATTATGAACACCTAGTTTAGCAGAGCCACAGTCTATAAGAACCAGAGTCCCAAGTGTCCGTCCCTTGATTTCTCCCCATCTTGCCTTTTTAAATAACAAAAATACTGGCAATCATTTTTGCTATATTAATTCATCAGCAAATTTGTATTAAACACTTACTATATCCCAGAACTGGACATGGAACAACAGACTAGTTCCAAATAGGAAAAGGAGTACGTCAAGGCTGTATATTGTCACCCTGCTTATTTAACTTATATGCAGAGTATATCATGAGAAACGCTGGGCTGGAAGAAGCACAAGCTGGAATCAAGATTGCTGGGAAAAATATCAATAACCTCAGATATGCAGATGACACCACTCTTATGGCAGAAAGTGAAGAGGAACTAAAGAGCCTCTTGATGAAAGTGAAAGAGGAGAGTGAAAAAGTTGGCTTAAAGCTCAACATTCAGAAAACTAAGATCATGGCATCTGGTACCATCAC
>NW_011494902.1:9203678-9220842 GCF_000754665.1 Bison bison bison | reverse complement strand
GATTGCAGCCATGAAATTAAAAGACACTTACTCCTTGAAAGGAAAGTTATGACCAACCTAGATAGTATATTCAAAAGCAGAGACATTTCTTTGTCAACAAAGGTCCGTCTAGTCAAGGCTATGGTTTTTCCAGTAGTCATGTATGGATGTGAGAGTTGGACTGTGAAGAAAGCTGAGCACTGAAGAATTGATGCTTTTGAACTGTGTTGTTGGAGAGGACTCTTGAGAGTCCCTTGGACTGCAAGGAGATCCAACCAGTCCATCCTAAAGGAGATCAGTCCTGGGTGTTCTTTGGAAGGACTGATGCTAAAGCTGAAACTCCAATACTTTGGCCACCTTATGCGAAGAGTTAACTCATTGGAAAAGACTCTGATGCTGGGAGGGATTGGGGGCAGGAGGAGAAGGGGATGACAGAGGATGAGATGGCTGGATGGCATCACTGACTCGATGGACATGAGTTTGGGTAAAATCCGGGAGTTGGTCATGGACAGGGAGGCCTGGCGTGCTGTGATTCATGGGGTCACAAAGAATCGGACATGACTGAGGAACTGAACTGAACTGAACTGATGTCTCAGAAAACAACCTAGGCACTGAAGGTTATATCAGTGAACGAAACAGACTAAAATATTTGACTAGTGAAGCTAAAAGATGAATGATTACTGTTATTGGTGGAACTTGGGAAATATTTACTTTCTAAAAATAAGTTTCTGTGTAATTCACATTCTTTTTCAAAAGAATAAGAAAAAGCCAAGTTTAAAATCATGTTTGTCAGCCAAAAAGGGAGAACCAAAAACGTCTAACTTTCATATTACACTGCCTTTGAAGTCATATCAATTCAGGTGCACACTGTTTTGAAAATAATGGTATGGCAGAATTTCAAGACATTTCTCATAAAATATGTTATTGCTTTTTGCCCATAGGAGGACTAATTCTCCATGTGGTTAAAAACAATTTAGCACTGTTAGTTGTTACGTTTTACTTCTTCATTTCAAGCAGAAGCTAAAAATAACCTGTGATGAGCCTGAGCATTTTCCCCAGTCTATTACTATTTCCCTTTGTTTCTGTTTGTTTGTTTTGGTTTGGTGAGATTTATTTGGGCATCATTTCTCTCTCTCTTTTTTTTTTCTTGAGAAACATAGTTTTCCATGCAATTATCTCCTTTCTCTGATCATCTGCATGTGTGTGGTTACATTTTTCATAATATAATAGTCCATATTTTATGGTTAGAATTGAATTGACTTCTCATCTTTCTTTAGTCTTTGGACATGGAACATATTTCTTTGAAACTGACTTGGGAACTGCTTGTTCTACTCCCTGCCCCTCTAAATGTATATGTCTGTTTCTCTCTGGCAGATTGTAAATTTTTTCAAGTAAGAAGTTGTATTTGAAGCTACATAGCTAGCATGCATTCTGTGTGTAATATGTGTTAACTAATGTTGCTAAAATATACTGTCCTAGTGCCTGTATTGTATTATGAGATCTGACAGCGTATAATATGAGCAACTTCCTGTCATCACTGTAATACCACATCTTACTTCCTTGATACATTTTCAAAAACTGCAAGAGTCAGAAAAAAAGAGTTCATGATTTTTGGTTCTCCTTTTCATCTTTATGATATCTTCTAAAACTATTATACCACTCTTTATTATAAACTGTTTCCTGAGTGTTCTGGAACTGAGGTTAAATATCTCTCTACAAAAGAAACCAAATAGGCTTAATTTACCTATCTTAACTTATTAGAACTTAATTGTACTCATTTTTGTTCTCTCTTCTCCTTGCTTTTTGTTTGTTGTTTTTACTCTGTATTTTTCTGTCAAAAAAGAAAGAAAAAAAGAAAAGAAAAGAATGAAAGAGACAAAAGTAAGGTATAGCCCCTGCCCTTCAAGGACTCCTATCTATTTGAGCAAAGAGATGAGGCAGGAAAGAATATGGTGGGAACTCTGGGGATGTGAGTGGTGTAAGATAAGTGGTGCTTCTGGAGAAGTGTTGGACAATGATGTTATACACGGAAATAGTTCTGAGGCACATAGGCTGTCTAGCTAAAATTTGAAATGTATTCATAAGCAGTAGGGGAACACTAACAGCATTTGACATAGAAATGTTCTCAGTCATGTGAGTATTTTCAAAAGGTTATGATGACACAGTTGTTGTTGTTCTGTTGCTCAGTTGTATGAAACTCTGTGTGACCCCATGGATTGCAGCAAGCCAGGCCTCCCTGTCCTTCATTATCTCCTGGAGTTTGCTCAAACTCATGTCCATTGAGATGATGATGCCATCCAACCATTTCATTTTCCTTCTTCTCCTCCTGATGTCAGGTGATGACATGGTACTCTGCTAGAATAAGAAGCAATGCATTTAAAAATCAGATTTTAAAATGAATCCCAATTTGCAAAGGATAGGAAGACAATTATTTAATTAAAAACATGGCATTTTAGAAGTGATTTGTTGGTGAACAGGGCACAAAAAAGAGCCAAGAGATAGAAAACCTTGCATCTCAAGATTGCAGTTTGTTTTGTTAGTTTTACTTTTCTTCTCTTTGACTCATTTGTATCTTAATAGGGAAATACTGATCCTATACTTACTACAGTTATTTTAAGGATTAAAAATGTAATACCAATTAAAAAAAAAAACCAGAATATTGTTTTCAACACAGTACTTTTTAAAAAAATAGAATCGTAAAACTGCTGAAACAGATCATATAATATGATCAGAGCTTGGCGTTATTTGGACTTTTGGGACTTTGGAAGCAAAAAATAAAGTGTGAGGCTCTTAAAAAGTGCTCATTATTAAAAATAAGCAAAACATGGCATAAATAAATAATTAGAAGTGCTATGATAGTAATAGCAATAGTGACTAAAAAGGAAACTACATAAATAAAGTCCAGCTCGAGTACCATGAGGGACAAGAGAGAAGGATAGGGCAGCAGGTCCACCCTTGAACACCTCAGAAAATACACAGGAACTAGCTTTCAAAACACTTTCAAAATAGATTTTAAAAACGCAGAAGGATGCAAAATTAATATACAAGTACCGAAGGGAATTCATTAAGAGAATGATGTGAAAATTAGGCATTTTGTCATTTTTTTTTTTTTTTGGTTTTTTGATTGTTCCATCTAATTATTTGCTTAAAAGTTTCACATTGTTTTCTAGGTCCTTAGGGTGAGAAATACATAAGGAAATGTACAGGTCCTAGAGAAACCTCTGTTGGAGTTTAAGGGAAGGAGATAATGATTTCTATTTCTGTCACACATTTTTAAAAGGTAGGAATCATTCTTCTACATTACAACAACTAAATAAGGCCCTGGTTTCTCAAACTGCTGGCTTTTCTGAAAGGAGAGGACAGGGTTTAGTCTTCTCTAGCTCTGCTCTCCGACTGGGCAACACCCCTCCTTGCGGATGAGCGACCCAGTGGCCTCATAGAGAATATCTGAGATGAGCCCAAGGAAGTTGTCAGAAGTGATTTCAAACAGATCACAACTTTTCAGCAGGGCTTTTGAGCAATTCAGATTTAGCAGCCTGTGCTGTCCACATTTCAAGAGTTAGGTCACCACCTCACGTCCCTTATTTGTTTTCTGCCCCTTGGCATATTGCCAAAGCTCAAAATGTGAAATGTGCATGTCTTTTGGAAAAGTAAAGGCCAAGAAAATCTATCACATCAATATCTATCCTTTATTATTCCAGGTAACAAGTTATAGCTTGTTCTAGTTTTTGCCATGCTAATCATGTCATGGGGGAAGAAAAAAAAATGCAGATACCATGTTTTTCTATAAAAATTCAAAGTCCAGTTTGTGCTTTGAGAGTACAGGTGGCATGCCTAACAGAAAACAATCATTACATATTATACATTGGACAACTATTGTTATGAAGCCTTGATGTAGTCACATTATTCTCCCTTGATTCCGGAACATGTTCTTGACCTTTAATATAATCATTCAGTTCAGTTCAGTCACTCAGTCATGTCCGACTCTTTGTGACCCCATGAATCCAGCATGCCAGGCCTCCCTGTCCATCAGCAACTCCCGGAGTTCATCATGTGCATTGAGTTGGTGATGCCATCCAGCCATCTCATCCTCTGTCTTCCCCTTCTCTTCCTGCCCCCAATCCCTCCAGCATCAGAGTCTTTTCTAATGAGTCAACTCTTCGCATGAGGTGGCCAAACTACTGGAGTTTCAGCTTTAGCATCATTCCCTCCAAAGAACACCCAGGACTGATCTCCTTTACAATGGACTGGTTGGATCTCCTTGCAGCCCAGGGGACACTCAAGAGTCTTCTTCAACAAACATTTCAAAAGCATAAGTTCTTCGATGTTTAGCTTTCTTCACAGTCCAGCTCTCAAATCCATACATGACCACTGGAAAAACCATAGCCTTAACTAAATGGACCTTTGTTGGCAAAGCAACATCTCTGCTTTTCAAAATGCTATCTAGATTGGTCATAGCTTTCCTTCCAAGGAGTAAGCATCTTTTAATTTCATGGCTACAGTCACCATCTGCAGTGATTTTGGAGTCTAAAAAAATAAACTCTGACACTGTTTTCAGTGTTTCCCCATCTATTTTCCATGAAGTGATGGGACCAGATGCCATGATCTTCGTTTTCTGAGTGTTGAGCTTTAAGCCAACTTTTTCACTCTCCACTTTCACTTTCATCAAGAGGCTCTTTAGTTCCTCTTCATTTTCTGCCATAAGGGTGGTGTCGTGTTCATATCTGAGGTTATTGATATTTTTCCTGGCAATCTTGATTCCAGCTTGTGTTTCTTCCAGCCCAGCATTGCTCATGATGTACTCTGCATAGAAGTTAAATAAGCAGGGTGACAATATACAGCCTTGGCGTACTCCTTTTCCTATTTGGAACCAGTCTGTTGTTCCATGTCCAGTTCTAACTGTTGCTTCCTGACCTGCATACAGATTTCTCAAGAGGCAGGTCAGGTGGTCTGGTATTCCCACCTCTTTTAGAATTTTCCACAGTTTATTGTGATCCACACAGTCAAAGGCTTTGGCATAGTCAATAAAGCAGAAATAGGTGTTTCTCTGGAACTCTCTTGCTTTTTCCATGATCCAGCAGATGTTGGCAATTTGATCTCTGGTTCCTCTGCCTTTTCTAAAACCAGCTTGAACATTTGGAATTTCATGGTTCACGTATTGCTGAAGCCTGGCTTGGAGAATTTTGAGCATTATTTTACTAGTGTGTGAGATGAATGCAATTGTGCAGTAGTTTGGGCATTTTTTGGCATTGCCTTTCTTTGGGATTGGAATGAAAACTGACCTTTTCCAGTCCTGTGGCCACTGCTGAGTTCTCCAAATTTTCTGGCATATTGAGTGCAGGGCTTTCACAGCATCATCTTTCAGGAATTTAAATAGCTCAACTGGAAATCCATCACCTCCACTAGCTTTGTTCATAGTGATGCTTCCTAATGCCCACTTGACTTTTCATTCCAGGATGTCACTCTAGGTGAGTGATCACACCATCGTGATTATCTGGGTTGTGAACCTCTTTTTTGTACAGTTCTTCTGTGTATTCTTGCCGCCTCTTCTTAATATCTTCTGCTTCAGTTAGGTCCATACATTTCTGTCCTTTATCAAGCCCATCTTTGAATGAAATTTTCCCTTTGTATCTCTAATTTTCTTGAAGAGATCTCTAGTCTTTCCCATTCTGTTGTTTCCTCTATTTCTTTGCATTGATCACTGAGAAAGGCTTTCTTATCTCTCCTTGCTATTCTTTGGAACTCTGCATTCAGATGCTTATACCTTTCCTTTTGTCCTTTGCTTTTCACTTCTCTTCTTTTCACAGCTATTTGTAAGGCCTCCCCAGACAGCCATTTCGCTTTTTTGCCTTTCTTTTCCATGGGGATGGTCTTGGTCCCTGTCTCCTGTACAATGTCACGAACCTCCATCCGTATATCATCAGGCACTCTATCAGATCTAATCCCTTAAATCTGTTTCTCACTTCCACTGTATAATCATAAGGAATTTGATTTAGGTCATGCCTGAATGGTCTAGTTGTTTTCCCTACTTTCTTCAATTTAAGTCTGAATTTGGCAATAAGGAGTTCATGATCTGAGCCACAGTCAGCTCCTGGTCTTTTTGCTGACTGTATAGAGCTTATCCATCTTTGGCTGGAAAGAATATAATCAATCTGATTTTGGTGTTGACCATCTGGTGATGTCCATGTGTAGAGTCTTCTCTTATGTTGTTGGAAGAGAGTGTTTGCTATGACCAGTGCGTTCTCTTGGCAAAACTCTATTCATTACATCAGATTAACCAAAGAAGCCAAATACAGTATAACTCCATAGTACTTTAATTGGTGTAGTTGTTACCTCTTTAACAATCCAAATTACTTTTCTCACTCTTATTAGACTGCATTCTCCAGATTTTACTGCTATGAAAAAGCAAAAATTTCAGATGCTTTTAACAGTAACAGTTTATTTCCTGCTCAAGTTCCACCCAGCATGCATGCATGCTCTTGCTTCAGTCATGTCTGACTCTTTGTGATCTTATGAAACTGTAGCCCACCAGGCTCCATGGAATTCTTCAGGCAAGAATACTGGAGTGGGTTGCCATGTCCTTCTCCAGGGGATCTCCAACCCAGGGATTAAACCCACATCTCTTACATCTACCTGCATTGGCAGGCGGGTTCTTTACCACTAGCTCCACTTTGGAAGCCATGGAACAAGTGAAAAAAAACAATTAATAAACCTCCAACCTAGTACTTAATAATTCCAAGCTAACCCTATACAATTTCAAGAAAATTATTAGATGAATATAGATTAACCAGCAACATTGATTAAAGAGTAAAAAAAAAAAAATGAAAAATTTGTTATATTATCATCAGTTAAGAAAATATTTTCTGCTTTTTCATACTGGAAGACTAGCAGAAGAAAACCACTTTGTTAAAAGTATATAGAAATTTTAGCCTCACACTTTTTCCTTTGGATAGAAAAACAAAAATTATATTTATACTGATGTGTCATATGTAATTTTTAAATTTAGTATTCATGATATTATTTATCATTTGAATTAAATTATCTTAATATGTAAATTTTATCTACATTGTATCATTTAATTTTTCAGGAAACCAGATTTTTTTTTACTTTTATGATATTCAAATTGTCTTGCAAAAAGAAAAACTAAAAGAATGAAAGAAAGAAGGAGAGAAAAATGGAACAAAGGAAAGACGGAAGAAGAAAAAAAAATTAAGGTAGTTAAAGGAAAACATACAATATAAAAATAAAACATAAAATCAGAAAGGAAGTGGATTTAAATGGAAAACAAAGTTGAAGCATTAGAGGCTAGATGTGTGGGAAATGTGCAACAAAAGTGGTGGTATTACTCTCCCCTTTTTTATAAACTAACAAACTGAAGTGGGTGAATTACTAGAAGATATATCCTTTGTGAGGAGGGTAGATTAGATTACAACACAGTTCTAATTCCAAAACTCACACATGTCATTTGTGTCACACCATGCCAGCACTTTTAGACAATTATTTAAATGAATCAATTAAATTAAATCACATTTAATTACATATTTGTTCAATTTTTATGTAAGGTTTCCATGTCAATTTGCCCATTTCGAATTTTTGTCATGAGGAGAAAATCAATAGTTCTTAGTTGGCTGCATCTTGGGACAAGAATAGAAGTGTCACACAATTTACAAATTGAATAAGTAAAAATTTTACATGCCCAAGCTGCTAAAATGTGATAATCTAATTTTATAAAAGGAAAAATTAATGAATAGCTGAAGGAAGGGAGAAAAGAAAGAAGGGAAGGAGAGAGGGAAGGAGGAAGGAAGAAGGGAATAAAATATTTGCCTATTACTGTGACTGTTAAATGTTAAGTGTTTCTCATAGTGGAATAATATTCCTTTCAGTGAGAAATGACTGATAACTAGCTGCAGGCATGTTCTTATGAATGGAACTATGTAGTCCTCATAGAATGGGATATGACACATGTATGTGTATTAATATGAGTTCAGCCATGCATCCTCCATGCCTTCATGCATTCATTCATTCATTCATTTTGTCAAACACAAACATATTGATTAACTAGCCATACATACTGATGATGTGCTAGACACTGCTCAAGAAATGAAGAAATATAAAAATGAATACTAAACGATCCCTACTTTTAAGTAGTCACAGTCTAGCATAGTCACCAGCAAATGCATACTTAGATATTTATTAATGCATGTATAATAGAAAAACACAAAAACAGAATGTACTATATTTATGATTGTATGTTGATCAAATCTATAAAGATATTTATAACTTCCCCCAAATGACAATTCTTCATAATGAATGATACTGCCATACTATGCTATAGCATTTTAGATTTATTGAAGATGTATATCTAAACTTATTGAACCAATTTTTAGACTACTGCCTGTAATAAACTTTCTCACCTCGAGTCAGGAAACTCATATAACACTTGAATCAGAAAGAAATTCTAATGTGTGTGAATGTTTATCTTTTGTAATCAGGCTTCAGATGCTTCTGTTTGCAATATGTTCTTGTAAATGATAAAAATATCTGATGAGTATATTACAACTAATTAACGTTTATGCAGCATAGACAAATTTGCTAATTCATACTGGCACTTGATTTTAACAAGTCATTCTCAGTTGTTTTCATTGTCTCTATTTGATTGCTTGTTTTGTTTTAAAAAACAACAAAAAATTTTAAGTTTTTGAAATGCAGATCTATGACTTTGAGGAGGGCTGATGGATGGTAATTGGGAAGTTGATATCAATACTAATACCATACAATGTACCTTTATCAATTAAAAATGTTTGGCTCCAGTAAACTTTAGTGTTACTTTTTTTGATGGGTATGTAAAAGTCTTATAACAAAGGCTATACTTAAGTACTAGAGAGGAGGTGACTATTTTTATATTAAAATTATTTTCCAATGATTTGGAGTATAAATTAAAGTGACTAACATAAATAGCTCAGCACATGTGCACTTTTGTTGCTGTTGTTGTTCAGTAACTAAGATATGTCTAACTATTTGAGACCCCATGGACTGCATCACACCAGGCTATCCTGTCATTCATTATTTCCCAAGGTTTCCTCAAATTCATGACCATTGAGCAATGATGCTATCTGTCTCATCCTCTACCACCCTCTCCTTCTTTTGCCTTCAATCTTTCCCAGCATCAGGGTCTTTTCCCATGAGCTGGTTCTTCACATCAGGTGGCCAAAATGTTGGAGCTTCAGTTTCAGAATCATACTGTCAAATAATATTCAGGTTGATTTCGTTTACAATTGACTAGTTTCATCCAAAGGACACTCAAGAGTCTTCTCTAGCAACACAATTCAAAAGCATCTATTCTACCGTGCTCAGCCTTCTTTTTGGTCCAGCTTTCACATACATACATCAGTTAAGTTCAGTCATTCAGTTGTGTCCAAATGTTTGCGATCCCATGGACTGCAGTACACCAGGCCTCCCTATCCAGCAACAACACCCGGAGCCTACTCCAACTCGTGTCCATCATGTCAGTGATGCCTTCCAACAATCTCATCCTCTGTTATCCCCTTCTCCTCCTGCCTTCAATCTTTCCCAGTATCAGGGTCTTTTCCAATTAGTCAGTTCTTCCCATCAGGTGGCCAAAGTACTGGAGTTTCAGCTTCAGCATCAGTCTTTCCAAAGAATATTCAGGACTATTTTCCTTTAGGATTGACTGGTTGGATCTTCCTGCAGTCCAAGGGACTCTCAAGAGTCTTCTCCAACACCACAGATCAAAAATATCAGTTCTTTGGCACTCAGCTTTCTTTATAGTCCAACTCTCACATTCATACATGACTACTGGAAAAACCATAGCTTTGACTAGACGGAACTTTGTTGGCAAAGTAATGCCTCTGCTTTTTAATACGCTGTCTAGGTTGGTCAAAACTTTTCTTCCAAGGACAAAGCGTCCTTTAATTTCATGGCTGCAGTCCCCATTTACAGTGATTTTGGAGCCCCCAAAATAAAGTCTCTATCTGATTCCTTTGTTTCCCCATCTATTTGCCATGAAGTGGTGGGAATGAATACCATGGTCTTAGTTTTCTGAATGATGGATTTTAAGCCAACTTTTTCACTCTCCTCTTTCACTTTCATCAAGAGGCTCTTTAGGTCTTCACTTTCTGACGTAAGGGTGGTGTCATCTGCATATATGAGGTTATTGATATTTCTCCCAGCAATCTTGATTCCAGCTTGTGCTTCATCCAGCCCAGAATTCCCCATGATGTACTCTGCATATAAGTTAAATAAGCACGGTGACAATATACAGCCTTGATGTACTCCTTTCCCAATTTGGAACCAGTCTATTGTTCCATGTCCAGTTCTAACTGTTGCTTCCTGACCTGCATACAGATTTCTCAGGAGGTAGGTCATGGGGTCTGGTATTCCCATCTCTTTCAGAATTTTCCACAGTTTATTGTGATCCACACAGTCAAAGGTTCGGCATAGTCAGTAAAAAAAAAAAGGAGATATTTTACTGGAACTCTCTTGCTTTTTCAATGATCCAACGGATGTTGGCAATTTGATCTTTCGTTTAGTTTCTCTGCCTTTTCAAAATCCACCTTGAACATCTGGAAGTTCACGGTTCACATATTGCTGAAGCCTGGCTTGGAGAATTTTGAGCATTACTTTACTAGCGTGTGAGATGAGTGCAACTGTGCGGTAGTTTGAGCATTCTTTGGCATTGCCTTTCTTTGGGATTGAAATGAAAACTGACCTTTTCCAGTCCTGTGGCCACTGCCGAGTTTTCCAAATTTGCTGGCATATTGAGTGCAGCAATTTTACAGCATCACCTTTTAGGATTTGAAGTAGCTCAAGTGGAATTCCATCACCTCCACTAGCTTTGTTCGTAGTGATGCTTCCTAAGGCCCACTTGACTTCACATTCCAGGATGTCTAGTTCTAGTTAAGTGATCACACCATCCTGGTTATCTGGGTCATTAAGATCTTTTTTGCATATTTCTTCTGTGAATTCTTGCCACCTCCTCTTAATATCTTATGCTTCTGTTAGGTCCAACCATTTTTGTCCTTTATTTTGCTCAGCTTTGCATGAAATATTCCCTTGTATCTTTAATTTTCTTGAAGAGATATCTAGTCTTTTCCATTCTTTTGTTTTCCTCTATTTCTTTGCATTGATCACTGAGGAAGGCTTTCTTCTCTCTCCTTGCTATTCTTTGGAACTCTGCATTCAAATGGATATATCTATATTTCTCTCCTTTGCCTTTCACTCTCTTCTTTCTCAGCTATTTGTAAGGCCTCCTCTAACAACCATTTTGCCTCTTTACATTTCTTTTTCTTGGGGATGGTCTTGATCACTGCTTCCTGGACAATGTCATGAACCTCCTTCCATAGTTCTTTAGGCACTCTATCAGATCTAATCCCTTGAATCTATTTGTTACTTCCACTGTATAATCATAAGGGATTTGATTTAAGTCATACCTGAATGGTCTGGTGGTTTTCCCTACTTCCTTCAATTTAAGTCTGAATTTGGCAATAAGGAGTTCTTTATTTGAGCCACAGTCAGCTCCCAGTATTGTTTTTGCTGACTGTAAAGAACTTCTGCAGCTTTATATGATCAATCTGATTTCAGTACTGACCATCTGATAATATCCATGTGTAGAGTCTTTTCTTGTGTTGTTGGAAGAGGGTGTTTGCTATGACCAGTGTGTTCTCTAGAAAAATTCTGTTAGCCTTTGACCTGCTCTGTTTTGTACTCCAAGGCCAAATTTGCCTGTTACTTCATGTAGCTCTTAACTACATTTGCATTCCAGTCCACTAAAATGAAGTGGACCTCTTTTGGGGGTGTTAGTTCTAGAAGGTCTGATCGGTCTTCATAGTACTGTTCAGCCTCAGCTTCTTCAGCATTACTTTTGGGGGCATGTACTTGGATTACTATGATATTGAATGGTTTGCCTTGGAAATGAACAGAGATCATTCTGTCATTTTGAGATTGCATCCAAGTACTGCATTTTGGACTCTGTTGTTGACTATGATGGTTACTCCATTTCTTCTAAGGGATTCTTGCCCACAGTAGTAGATATAATGGTCACCTAAGTTAAATTCCACATTCCAGTCCATTTTAGTTCACTGATTCCTAAAATGATGTCAATGTTTACTCTTGCCATCTTCTGTTTGATTACTTCCAATTTGCCTTGATTCATGTACCTATGCAATATTGCTCTTTACAGCATCTGACTTTACTTCCATCACCCACATCCATAAATGGGTGTTGTATTTTCTTTGGCTCTGTCTCTTCATTCATTCTGGAGCTATTTCTCCACTCTTCTCTAGTAACATATCAGGCACCTACTGACCTGCAGAGTTCATCTATCACTGTCATTCCTTTTTGCATTTTCATACTGTTCATGGGGTTTTCAAGGCAAGAATACTGAAGTAGTTTGCCATTCCCATCTCCAGTGGACCATGTTTTGTCATAACGGTCCACCATTAACCATCCATCTTGGGTGGCTGTACATGGCATGGCTCATAGTTTCACTGAGCTAGACAAGGCTGTGGTCCATGTTATCAGTTTGGTTAGTTTTCTGTGATATGTGGTTTTCATTCTGTCTGCCCTCTGATGGATAAGGATAAGAGGCTTATGAAAGCTTCCTGATGGGAGAGATTGACTGAGAGGGAAACTGGGTCTTGTTCTGATGGGCAGGGCCATGCTCAGTAAATCTTTAATCCATTTTTATGTTGATGGGAGAGGCTGTGTTCCATCCCTGTTGTTTGACTGAAGCCAAATTATGGTGGAGGTAATGAAGACAATGGGGACTTCCTTCAAAAGGCCCCATGCATGCAGTGCTGCACTCAGTGCCTCCAGCCCTGAAGCAGGCCACCTCCAACCCATGCCTCTGCTGGAGACTCCTGGACACTCATGGGCATGTCTGGGTCAGTTTCTTATGGGGACACTGTTCCTTTCTCCTGGGTCCTGGTGCTCACAAGGTTTTGTTTGAGGCCTCCAAGAGTCTATTTCCCCAGTCCTGTGTAAGTTTTGGTGGTTCTATGGTGGAGTTAATGGTGACTTCCTCCCAGAGGGCTTTTGCCATACCCAGGTCTGCTGCACCTAGAGTCCCTGCAGCAGGCCACTGATCACCTGTACCTTCACAGGAGACACTCAGACACTGTTCTGGCTCAGTCTCTGTGGGTTTCGCATGCATTTTGTGCCCTTTCCAGGTCTGAGCAGCTCAGGTGACAAGGTCCTTGGCAACACTGTCCCAGGTGGGCCATGCATCTTAATCACCTCCCTGGTCTTGGCCACTTGGTTTCCCAGGTGTGCTGCAAGAGCACCAATTCATTTGTGCCGTATGTCTCCTCTGGAGAGCTGATCTCAGGCTATGACCCTACTGGCAGATGTTAACCATCCAGGATCTCAGGAAGACATACATAACTACTGGAAAAAACATAGTTTTGACTCTGTGGACCTTTGTCAGCCAAGTGATGTCTCTGCTTTTCAATGCGCTGTCTAGATTTGTCATAACTTTCCTTCCAAGGAACAAGCGTCTAATTTCATGGCCACAGTCACTGTCTTCAGTAATTTTGAAACACAAGAAAATAAAATCTGTCACTGCTTCAACTCTTTTCCCTTTCTATTTCCATGAACATGGGACCAGTACTAGATGCCATTATCTTATTTTTTTAATGTTGAGTTTCAAGTCAACTTTTTCACTTTCTCCTTTCACCCTCATCAAGAGGCTCTTAGTTCTTCCTCACTTTCTCCCATTAGAGTGCTATTATCTGCATATCTGAGGTTGTTTGGTATTTCTCCCAGCAATCTTTATTCTAGCTTGTGATTCAGCTTATTCAGTGTTTCACATGATATAGTCTGCCTATAAGTTAAATAAGCAGGGGGACAATATACAGCCTTGTCATACCCCTTTCCTAATTTTGAACCAGTGAGTTGTTCCATGTCCAGTTCTAACTGGTGTTTCTTGACTCACATATGGGTTTCTCAGGAGACAGGTAAGGTGGCTGGATACTCCCGTCTCTTTAAAAATTTTCCAGTTTGTTGTGATCCACAGAGTCAAAGGCTGTAGCATAAGCTATGAAGCAGAAGTAGATTATTTTATTGGAATCCCCTGGCTTTCTCTATGATCCAGCAAATGCTGGCAATTTGATCTATGGTTTCCCTGTCTCTTCAAAGCCCATCTTGTACATCTGGAGGTTCACATATTGTTGAATACTTGTTGAAAGGATTTTGAGTATAACCTTGCTAGCATGTGAAATTAGCACAATTGTCCAGTAATGTGAACATTCTTTGGCACTGTCCTTCTTTGGGATTGAAATAAAAACTGATATTTTTCAGTTCTGTGGCCACTGATGAGTTTTCCAAATTTGCTGATATATAAAGTGCAGCAACATCTTTTAAGACTTTAAATAGCTCAGCTGGAATTCCATCATCTCCACAAGCTTGTTCATAGTAATGCTTTCTAAGACCATTTGACTTCACACTCCAAGATGTCCAGCTCTATGTGGGTGACCATACCATCGTGGTTATCCAGGTCATTAAGATCTTTTTTGTATAGTTTTTCTGTGTTCTTGTCACTTTTTCTTAATTTATTCTGCTTCTATTAGGTCCTCTGGAGAAGGAAATGGCAACCCACTCCAGTATTCTTGTCTGGAAAATCCCATGGATGGAGGAACCTGGTAGACTACAGTCCATGGGGTTGCAAAGAGTCAGACACGACTGAGCGACTTCACTTCCTTTCTTTCTTTATTAGGCCTTCACAGTTTCTGTCTTTTATCATGCCCATCCTTGCATGAAATGCTTCCTTGATCTCTCCAGTTCTCTTAAAGAGAACTCTAGTCTTTCCCATTCTATTGTTTTCCTCTATTTCTTTGCTTTGTTCATTTATGAAGGGCTCTTTATCTCTCTTTGCTATTCTCTGGAACTCTGCATTCAGTCGGCTATATCTTTCTTATTCTCACTTGCCTTTTTCTTTTATTCTTTCCTCAGCTATTTTTAAAGCACCCTCAGACAACCACTTTGGCTTCTTGTGTTTCTTTTTCTTTGAGATGGTTTTAGTCACTGCCTCTTGTACAATGTTATAAAACTCAGTCCATGGTTCTTTAGGTGCTCTGTCTACCAGATCTAATCCCTTGAATCTATTTGTCACCTCCACTGTGTAATCATAAGGGATTTGATTTAGGTCTTATCTGAATGGCCTAATAGTTTTCCCTACTTTCTTCCATTTAAACCTGAATTTTGCAATAAGGAGCCCATGATCTGAGCCAGAGTCAGCTCCTAGTTTTGTTTTTTTTCTGATTGTATAGTACGCTTGCCTGGAATATCCCATGGATGGAGGAGCCTGGTAGGCTGCAGTCCATGGGGTTGGTAAGAATCGGATACGACTGAGCGACTTCACTTTCACTTTTCACTTTCATGCACTGGAGAAGGAAATGGCAACCCACTCCAGTGTTCTTGCCTGGAGAATCCCAGGGACGGGGGAGCCTGGTGAGCTGCCGTCTATGGGGTCGCACAGAGTCGGACATGACTGAAGTGACTTAGCAGCAGCAGCAGAGCTTCTCCATTTTCAACTGCAAAGAACAGAATCAATCTGATATCAGTGTTAACCATCTGGTGATGTCCATGTCTCCATAACCATCTGGTGATGTCTCTTAGGTTGTTGGAAAAGAGTGTTTGCTAAGACCAGTGTGTTCTCTGGACAAAACTCTGTTAGGCTTTCCCATGATTTATTTTATATTCCAAGGCCAAACTTGCCTATTATTCTGGGTAACTTTTGATTTCATACTTTTTCATTCAAATCCCCTATTACGAAAAGGCCACCTATTTTTGATGTTAGTTTTAGAAGGTCTTGTAGGTCTTCAAAGAACCAGTCAACTTCAGCTTCTTCGGCATCAGTGGTTGGGGAACAGACTTGGATTGCTGTGATGTTGAATGGTTTGCCTTGGAAACGAACTGAGACCATTCTTTTTTGAGACTGCACCTAAGTTCTCCATTTTGGATTCTTTTGTTGACTATGAGGCTACTCCATTTCTTCCAAGGGATTCAGTTGTAGATATAATGGTCATCTGAATTAAATTTGCCCATTCCCATCTATTTCAAATCACTGAATGCTAAGATGTCGATGTTTACTCTTGCCATCTCCTGTTTGACCATATCCAATTTACTTTCATTCACGAAATTTCAAACAATGGTGTGGGAAAAGACTCTTGAGAGTCCCTTGGACAGCAAGGAGATCAAATCAGTCAATCCTAAAGGAAATAAACCCTAAATATTCATTGAAACAACTGATGCTGAAGCTGAAGCTCCAATACCTGGGCCACCTGATGCAAAGAGATGACTCATTGGAAAAGACCTTGATGCTAGGAGAGATTGAGGGCAAGAGGAGAAGGGGGTGACAGAGAATGAGATGGTTGGATAGCATCATCTAATGGATATCAGTTTGAGCGAAGTCCAAGAACTAGTGAAGGACAGAGGAGCCTGGCATGCTGCACACCATGGATCTCAAAGAGTTGGACAAGACTGAACAACTGAACAACAACAACAACTTGGACCTAACATTCCAGGTTCCTTGCAATACTGTTCTTTACAACATCAGACTTTACTTTCACCACCAGACACATCCACAACTGAGTGTCCTTTCCACTTTGGCCCAGTGCCTCATTATTTTTGGAACTAATTTCCCTTCGTTCTTCCCCAGTATCATATAGGACACTTTCTGACCTGAGGAGACTCATCTTTCAGTGTTATATCTTTTTGCATTTTCATACTGGTCATGGGTTCTCCTGACAAGCATACTGGAGTGGTTGGCCATTTCCTCATCAGGTGGACCATGTTTTGTTAGAACTCTTCACTATGACCTTCCATCTTGGGTAGCCCTGCATGAAAAGGCTCATAGCTTCATTGAGTTATCAAAATCTCATTCACCACGACAAGGCTGTGATCCATGAAGGGGATATGTGCTCTCCAACTGGAAATAATTTTTTTCTATAGAATCAGAGCTATATATTTCACTTATAAACACATTCACATTCTCAAAACTTTGTATTAACTCTTTCTGGTATCCTTACCATTGCCCCAAATTTGTGTAGGGTTAATTGTCACTCTGCTTATTTAACTTATATGCAGAGTACATCATGAGAAACCCTGGGCTGGAAGAAGCACAAGCTGGAATCAAGATTGCCGGGAGAAATATCAATAACCTCAGATA
>NW_011494902.1:9167793-9203140 GCF_000754665.1 Bison bison bison | reverse complement strand
CTCTGATGCTGGGAGGGATTGGGGGCAGGAGGAGAAGGGGACGACAGAGGATGAGATGGCTGGATGGCATCACCAACTCGATGGACATGAGTTTGGGTAAAATCCGGGAGTTGGTGATGGACAGGGAGGCCTGGACTGCTGCAATTCATGGGGTTGCAAAGAATGGAACATGACTGAGCAACTGAACTGAACTGAATATGCCTTGAACAATACTTAATGACTGCAGATGAATATGTCAAATATCCCCACCATGATTTGTTTCAGATTTTACCATGTTGCACCACAGAAACCCTAAGAACTATGAAGGATACTCATTAAGTTTTCAAAAAAAAAATTTTTTTGTTTACTCTTATTTGGATAAGGCAATGGCACCCCACTCCAGTACTCTCGCCTGGAAAATCCCATGGACCGAAGAGCCTGGTAGGCTGCAGTCCATGGGGTTGCTAAGAGTCGGGCATGACTGAGAGACTTCACTTTCACTTTTCACTTTTCACTTTCATGCATTGGAGAAGGAAATCGCCACCCACTCCAGTGTTCTTGCCTGGAGAATCCCAGGGACAGGGGAGCCTGGTGGGCTGCCATCTATGGGGTCTCACAGAGTCGGACACGACTGAAGTGACTTAGCAGCAGCAGCAGCAGCATTTGGTGCTAAAACATAAAATATTCAAGTGGCAATTTACTGTATCTGCACTAAGCATAGAGATTTTCATCCTCATCCCACCACCCCGGCAACCACTCCTCCCGCAGTGACTTGGTATGTTTTTAATCCAATTTTGGTATTGGTTATTCATTTTGGCATCTTGTAGATACAACTTTCCACTGGCATTACAGGATACATTGTTTTTCTTCCCACCTTTAGCTAGAGAGTTATAACCACTGTTTCCAATATAATATCCTATATGTATGTCTTCAATTATATCCGCCCTCGGGTTAGCCAGAGGCCAGAGGTGGCACCGCGGGATGGGTCAGTCAGAGACACACGCAAGACCCAGCACACAGGCCCCAAGTGGGTGGCTCCGCGGCAAGGGCCGAATCGGCCGCTAGGTGGCAGTCCAAAGGCCTAGAGCCCTGCGCTCATCTAGAGGCTCAAAGTCCTCAGCGACAGACACCGCCGGAGACCTATTAGCATACACCTTACTACATAATACTAAAATTTTGACTGGTCCTTTTCCTTTTTATTTGATGCAAGTAGAAATCATCTATTCACTCTATAAAAAACACACATTATGCCTTCCAGATCTGCTTTAATAAATTTTCATATAGAATATAAGTAAAACTTTTCCTTTACTAGAAATTTTGTTCTTTCTTTAATATTTATTGAATCATAATTTTACACTTCAGTGGCCATTTCTGCTCAAGTGGCATGCACAGAATTTTGTGGTCAAACATTTCTAACTTAAGACCAGCCATTCTTGACATACTTCCTTTTATGGATAATTTATTGGCAAACTAGATTTTACCTTTTCTATTTCTCCTTATTTCTTAAAATAAATCACTTTAAATAATCCACTTTGTTAATTTTTATTTCTTTCATGGCCACTTCTTCAACTGAAATTCCTCATTAATTTTTACTTTTCCTAAAATAATTGTTGGTCAGAGTTTATTGAATATCTCATTATTATTTTACTTCATAACATTAACTCTTCTCATAAATCAAGAATTCTTTCTGACCAAATGTCCATAAGATTAAAGTAAGATTTGCTTTGTCTTACTAATTGTATCCATACCAAGTAACACAATGATTTAATGTAATATTTTAAAACTAGGCATTTTAATGTATAATTATGGAGTTGAATCAAGTATAGTTATTAGAGCAAACATAAATTTAAGATATTACCTTAAGCTTTTTGAAGAAAGCAAAGCAGGGTAATGCATAGCTATTTCTGTGTAAAAAATGACAGTGTCATTTTGATAGAGAATAGTACTGAATACATAGAAATTATAGTACAGAACACTGAGCTGAGCTTCTTGTGCTTTATATACACACGACAGTGTATATGTCATCATGGTCTCATGACCTAGAAGGACGGGATGGTGGTAGGGTGGTGGGTGGTACAAGAGGGAGAGGTTTATGTATGCATATGGCTCATTCACTTCACTGTAGAGTAGAAACTAACACAACAATGTAAAGCAATTATATTCCAATAAAATGCAAAAAAAAAAAAAAAAGAAATTGTAATACAAGCCAAAATATATTTCAAATGAATGAAATATAGAGTAAATTGTTATGGAAGTTCAAAATCACATCAAGTAATGATATAGATGAATTTATAATTGATGAATCTTGGATCTTACATAGTTATTTTGGAGCCAATGCAACAATGTGAAGTTGGTATTAGGAAGAATATTAACACTATTCAATGACATGTCCCTCCCTGTCACTGCCAGAAAGAGACATTACTGACCACAGTAGTGAGCTAATGTGGTAATTCTAACAATTGTACTACTCAAAAAATGCATTGATTCTCTTTTTGTTCAGATAATATTTCTACTTTCTTATTAAGGGACTGATACTCTGGTGGCAGGAAAGAGTAAGGAACAGCACTTTTCCTACTTCTGTGTTAGAATTAGAAGGATCATGAAAACTCCACATTTTATTTCTACTGTTTATGAGCTATGATTTTTCGGGAAAATCATTTGAACACACTTCTTCATTACATAAGATGAATAATTAAAATTCATGGGTTATTATAGAAGCTGAACAAGGATATTTTTCATATGAAAATACTTATCCTAGAACCTGGCACAAAGTTTAGCAAATATTAATTGAACTTTATTCAAATTTTACATCAAAGATAGGATGGGAAATTTTTGAAGCATGTTAAAAATTAGAAATCTTTATGTATATATGAAATAATTTTATCTCAGAATATTGTAGAACAATAATGGATGAAAAAATGTTTAAAAGTCAAGTTAACAAACTGGTCAATTAATAAAAAAAGTATCCTTTCCAAATGCAGTAAAACATATTGCACTTTACACCATTACTGTCTGCAAGAAGAAGGGACATGAAAGGTGCTGGGGTCTATATAGAGTGTAAAGATTTAAAGTCAGGAATGTCACACAAATGCATTCATGTTTGTGCACCAAAAGAATGAAATTTACAGAATTAATCCGAAAAACATTTGCAAGTGACTTTTAATTTTTGAATTTTTATCACTGTATGAAAATATTGTTTTATAAATATGATGCACAAATGCAATCATAGTTTTAATTTTTATTGAGTGAGATTTGTGGAGCACCAAAACGTGCATAGGAATATGCACAAGTTTTCTAAAGCTTCTTTAATCCTTTTGTGCCATATTTTTTCCCTATGTGTAGAAAGAAAAGGCTATATTAAAAGATTTTTCTTTCTGAATGTCTCCATCATCATGGTTAATAATGGCAGCCTAGCATATAAGAGGAGAAATTCAATTTCAAATTGCTTTAAGGTTCAGCTTTGAATTTCACTTTAGTCAGAAGAGTCGCGTGACCTTTAAATTTGATGAAAAGAGGAAGAAGATATTAATCTTATTATTTTATTTTGAAGTCTTCCCAAAGTAGGTGACTCTAGACCACATTTCCACAAAATGACATGAGTAGTCCACATATTGATCATCGTTACAGTGAAAGACAATACCTAAGATTTTAATATACCTTCAGTATTTTATATCTGATTTCAATTCTTTTTGTAAAATCACTCTACTACTTCAGAGCTCTTATTATTTCAAACAGTTTAACTATGTATCTTGTATTTATGTTTTATTGTAAAAACTGTTCTTTTTTAAAGATAACATTTTCCCTTATATATGCAAAATGTATTTTGATAGCCTGAAAATATTTATTGTGTATAATATAGTAATAGATGCTACATTATAGCCTTTACACAAAGGCAAAATTCTCCCTATTATAGAAAATTACAATTCAAATATAGAATATTGTAAGTATACAATTAGGAGCTTCCTAGGTACTTCAGTGGTAAACAATCCACCTGGCCATGCAAGAGATTTGGGGTTGATCTCTGGGTTGGGAAGATCCCCTGGAGAAGGAAATGGCAACCCACTCCAGAATTCTTGCCTGGGAAATCCCGTAGACAGAAGAGCCTGGTGAGCTATGGTCCATGGGGTTGCCAAAAGCCAAACAGGACTTAGTGACTTAACGACAGACTATATCTGGAGAATCCCTTGGACAGAGGAGCATGGCAGGCTATGGTCCATAGTATCCCAAAGAGTTAGACACAACTGAAGCAACTTAGCACTATACAATAATTGCACACACTGTTAAAGAACACAATAAGTTAACTGTTCACGCATTTCATATACTAGCATTCAGATAAGAATTAGTTATCCAAAAAAAAGCTGCTCAGTTACTTTCAGGTAGTGTTAAAAACTTCTATCATTTAACCTTTTGAACAGTCTTGCTGGGCATGCGTATTATTATTCCTATCCTATTTTTTTAAATGATTGAACAGTATTTGATATAAGAACAAATATTTCCTAGAATGTGATTTATGAATTACTTGCATCAGGCTCAATTTGTTAAAATGCAGATTTCTGGCCACAACTCCAAGCTGCTTAATGAAAAGCTCTGGTATATGGGCCTCCAGAATTTCAACTTTCATTTTTCAGTTTGATAATCATTAGTCTAACATGTAATATAGAGGAAAGAATCTGATTAGGGAAACGACATAACAATAAACAGTCTTTCTTTTTAATGTCACTGGCCTTGGAGAGAAGGGGAGAAATCGAAAAGACTGTTAAATCAATATCCCTATACCAGGCAGCCACTGACTTTAAAAAACTCTGAGTGGAATATCTTCATACTATAATGTGAAAGGGATAAATGATTGTTCAAATAAATAAGAATCTATCTGACTTTATATCTACCTATACATTCATGATCCAACAATACTTTCATGAATTTTAGATTTCATGAATCTAAAATTCATGAAAGTACTTAAAAAGTTAAATAATTCAGAGTGGTATAGTGATCACACATAAAAAGAAACTGATTTTCATTGTTTTACAGTAAAGGGCAGTGGGGGGAAATGTAGAATAAATTTAAAAGGAATGATAAACATGTTATGGTGCTAGAGAAAAAAAGACGATTTATTTGGAGGGCCATGAAAGACTAACTCAAAGATTATTATCCAAAGATGAATAGCAAAAAACAGTGTGTTGCAATAGAACAGGTTAAAGATGACTAGGGCACAGACTACAGAGAGACAGATGCCAGAAATTATTATAGTCAGCATGATTATGCAAATAATTCAGTGGGAATCTGACAGGAAATTTTGATGATCCACACACATTTCAGTTCTTAAATGATCTGCCATTAATGGCTTTGATTATTGTAGTCTACTTAGAGAATTAAGATTTATGAATTTCTATAAAGATGGTAAAACTCCTCGATCTTAAATCAGTCATTGGAAGAACTTGTGGAACAGCAAATGCCTAACATAATTTTTCAAGGTAGGCAACAAGAATAATGACTTCTATTTGATTTAATATCTCAAAAAAGATTATTTTTTAAGACTGGAACAAATGTAGATGAATGGAACATATTTTATCTTTGGCCATAAAACATTATTTTATAAGGAGTATAGGGGAAATTGCCAGGTGATCATCAGTTGCTTGAGAAACTGAATTGCTAAAATTAATTATTTCTCCAGCACAGTCTTTGAGACTTATTTCCAGTATGTAACAAAGAAAATATTCCTTGAAAATTAAGAATCTAACTGTACTTCCTCAAAACAGAAGAGAGGAGCATCATGACCACTAGCAAGCAATATAATTTATCTAACATAAATAATGGGTGCCAAGCTATGGATAAAATAGAAAATTAATCAAATATTGTTAACAAATACCAGCTGTACTATTTAAATAATTTCAAAATTTGGAATAAAACATTACAGCATTATTATCCTCTTTGTTTAAAAATCCCTCACTTCCCTTTTGGAGTTCTAAAGACATATTTTTAATAATTTTCTAAAATACATAAAACACATGATGTTATATCAGAACATCTGATCAATTAGCACTTACTCCAGTTCCTAAGCAATTCCATTTTCTTTCTTCTAAGCATCTCAGTGTAATGATGAGCCCTGGAGGTTCTTATCTCTAGTAACATAAAATGTACCTCAGATCATTTCTCTTATTTAACTTGAACCCTGATTTAGATTGCTGTTGTAATTGCTGTTTCTTAATCAGCAGAGGTAATGTAAGGAGCAAATTTTGATATTTTAATCAATATTTCAACATGATTGCACAAAACATCTTTGTATACATCACTTGTATAACAAAATTACCAAATAATCAGTATTATTTTTTTCAACGGAGCATGGAAAATGTCTTCAGTGGTCAATCAGAAAGATTCGACAAACGTAAAATGACATAAAACAAAAACAAATTTTGCAATGATTAGAATTCATTCTAGCAACATGTTTGCAAAATCTGCCTAAACATCTCTGCCTAATTATCTTTGGACTGTATAAAGAATTAGAAACTGAAGAACTGGAACGATTTTCTAAATCATTCATCCATAGAAACACAACTAAGGAAGAAAAGGAATGACTTTTTAAAACCAATGATTTTATTGGTTTTTCACTTGATTATACTTATTTGAAATATGCTCATTTCATTACCTGACTTCATAATATAGACAGAGTCAGAACTGGCCTTAAATTTATTTATCTATTTTAATGATTTATTGGTAATATAGTATATAATAAATATATGTGAAATATGTTAATTTTTATAAAAGTTCTGAATAAAACATTTGGATAATGCATGAAAAAATGACAAAATAATAATTATAATGATATTAATTTTCATTTAAATCATGTTCCATATGTAATATAATTAATCAAATAACTATATTCTTGAATAGTAGCATTATTGTCAATTATGCTGATTTTGAATAATTCCTTTTATGAAACAAAATAATGCTTTTGTGAAAAAAAATTTTTTTATAAATTGAATTCGTCAGTATGATGATTTTATGAGCTCTTGCCTGTGTTTTAGGACACCCAATACTGTCTTCACAAATACCACATAAAATTCACGTGGCGTCATAGAAGCCTAGTTCCGAAACAGATTCAGCTATCTTAATTGGCTATGACAGAATTGGCAGAGACCTAGAAATTGCAGTCATTTAGTTTGGCCACCATGCCCAAAGAGATCCACTTGGAATGACTCTGGAATCTATTATTTTGTTGTGTACAACTATTCTTGATATGGTGGTATTTGACAATCATTTTAAATAAGAACCAAAGCCAATTTAAATGGTTTCTCTATGGATTTCCTCTGACAGATGCACAGAGGCATCTGTGTTAGCCAGCAGACCTTATTCAAACATAGCTAACCATTCCAGCATTCATTTTGATGCAATCAGCTAATTATATGGTTATGATTTATGTTTAAATGAAGAATTTTAATCAGATCTATTATTTTAATCCTCTGTTAAACTTCCCATCATAATGTCAAGGTTCCTGTATGGGCAAGACAAATTCTCTGAATGAAAATTTCAGCATATTCTCTTGATTTCATGGTAATAGAATTATGATCTTACATGGGAAAGTACTATATTTCCTTATCTTTGATTTAGAAGAGTAAAAATTCTGCAGTCTGAACTATGAGACAGATGACCACTTACTCTTTGGTAATTAGTTACACTTTGGAGTTAGAAGCAGCAAAAGTAAATTACAGAAATGTAATAAACAAGGATTTGCTTGACAGGCAAGCTCCATTTTTATAGTAGCATAATTTTCAGTATTTCTCAAATTAATCTCAATTTTTAATTAAAATTTGAGTTTTGTTACAAAATCTGCCAAATTTAAGTTTAACATATAATAAAGAAAAATGAATGTAAACTTTAAAAGAAAGTATTTTAACAAGTGAAGTCCAATGGAAGTTACTCTCAGCATACTGACAATATGTGGTAAATAAGCAGAAATCTCTATTAAGTATTCATGAACTATGATAGTTGGTTTCTCTTTCATTTCATTTGCTTGAAGTCACCACATTAGCAGACTTGTGAGTTTTGTTACTCATTGATTTGTTTTGTGTTGTTTTTATCTTTCCAGGTGCTCCACCAACTGGTCAGGCACACAGTGTGAGAGGCCAGCCCCAAAGAGCAGCAAGTCTGACCATATCAGCACAAGTAAGCTTCTCAGATTAATATCTTTGGTGTCTCACATAGAATAGAAATCATTGTTTTCTTCTTACACCACCCATCTTTCTTCTTACCCATCAACTGAGGGAACTGAGTCTTGGAAAACCTGCTTCATGGAATTTTGCCAAAGACCCACTTCAATCCAGGTGATTTTTGAAAGATGAAGCACTGAGCTCCTACCTGGTGACAGGATCAATCATTAGGTACTCTTTCAGGTTCTGAGGGTTCATCTCAAACTTTGGCAGTTGTCAGAACACACACCTGCAAACCTAGCATGAGCTTTTCTTAGGAAATGTGTCAGCTGCAAAAGATGCAAATATCACAGTAGATGTGAGAATGCTGCAGGAAAAAAAATAATTTCATGTTTTAATTAAAATGTATTATTCTTGAAGTGCATTTCAAAGTGTTGTGGAAAAACAAACTTAACCAGTTAGTCCCAAAGTGATAAAGTATGTTAACAAGCAATTTTTAATAAGGATCCTAGTTGCTTTACTGCTTCCTTATCTTTAAAGTACTGGTTTTGAAGTATAGTAAAATATAGTTCAGTATTTTGCAAGTTTTTTTGTGTGTGTAGCTGTAGCCTTAGGACATGTCTCTGATATGAAGATTCATCTATATCAACATTTTGTGTCTCCACAGACACATTGGAAGACAGTGTGTGTGTTGGAAGGCATTCTGTGTCTTTCAATATCTTTAAATGATTTTATAAAGATTTTCAAAATAAAACTCTGAAAGAAAAATTTCTCAGTTCACACATATTAGCACTAATGAATGAGAAAGTTTTGAGAAATCTGTAATAACTATCAAGTAAGTAAATATATTCTTGAAGAGAAAAAAACAGTATCTCTGGTTTATGAAGACTTAGTAATTTTTTCTAGTACTTCACTGCTGGTATTGTGCACATGAAAATAAAATACTATGGAATTTGTGAAAAAGGAAAGATATTATCAAATTCAAAAGTGTATGATTTTTGTGGTTATATGGCAGAAACCAACATAACATTGTAAATCAATTTTCCTCTGATCAAGGAATAATTTTTTTAAAAACAGTATATGATTTTGTACCTTAGACAAAGGTTCCCAGTGTTTGCTGATTTACTTGTCTGTTGTACCTGTCCCCAAATAATTTATCATTGCTTGAAATTCTTCCAATGACACTATCCAAAGTTCCACCACTTAGAGATTAACTCGGGCTAATAGGGATGACTATCTTTGAAAAATGACAATTAGGCCTAGAACAAATCACCTTAGAACTGAGTACAGAACAAATAACCTTAGAACTGAGTACTTTAATTTGGAGATGTGAGGTAAGTGATTCCAGTCAAGGAACATGTGGGGTTAATTACCTTAGCATTTGTGTGTTGTCTTAAGAAAGGGAAGGGAGAAGAACTTAACAAAGATATGGACATGTAATTATAGGAATAGGGCACCAGGATTTGATGAATGGGTTCATAAAATATAGTAGAGGTGTAAAAATATACCTTGCCTAATTTAATATTTCAAAAGAAAAGCAAAAGAAAAAAATACTCTTATCTATCTCTCTTCCAGGATCACACTAACATTATTACCAATAATTCTTGGGAAATACCAATGTATATGATTTTGTGAACTAGTTATAAGACTCAGTCATCATCAAAAGCATTTTTTAGTGAAAAGAAATGCATTTGATGTACCAAGCTATAGAACACACTGAGGTAATAAACTGATAATTAATGAAGATATAGTATTTTAGCCTTTTATGGTAATTTCTCAATTATGTACGATAAATAAAAAATATTCTTTTAGAGAGGTAAAACAATTTTAAATATTGATAAAACTCTGAAAGGAAACAGAGTAGAATGTCAATTGAATTTTCAGTTTATATATAAGGCCCATCTACAACGGAGAAGTTTGGGTGCTGGAAGATGATCTTGAGGGGTGTGCCAGTTGTATTTGTTGAAAGGTGATGTCTTCAACCACTTGTATCAGTAACAAGCTCCCGTATAAGAAAAATGTCTCCAATTACATGCAGCAGCTCTAAAACGGGGACTATCACATGGAAGGAGGCGTGTCAAGTAGTTGTAACCCCTTTTTCAAGGATTCTGATGCTCATTCTTCCATCACTGATTTAAAGTCATTAAATTTAATGGAGGTATCAAGGCACATTGAAAGGACTATTAGCTATGCAAATGTCAAATTATCTCAGGTTTGAGCGAAGTTGACCAAATAATGACTCTATTAAAAGGTACTTATCGTCAGACATTTGTGCTGAGAGAAACTTGCCTCAGTAACTTTGAAAAGAGAGGAAAGGTAGTTAAGCCAATCTTTCCTAAGGTAGGAGGGCTATTTTTATTCTGTCAGGTAAGCTCCAGTGGTTTTTGAATTGTTGTCAAATGTTCCCCGAACCTGGGCAGAAGTCATCTGTTTTATGGATGGATGTTTTAGGAACATGTCCTCAAACCTGCACTTCTACTCACAGTGAAGCATTCTATAATCGTTGGGCCTTGGTGCCATCAGGAATATACTGCCTCTGTCAGCCTCACTTGCGTCAGCTGGCACGGAGATTTACCTTTCTAATTGATGAACAACTTTCTTAATCAACTCTGAGTAGTCATACTGAGGTTTTCTAGCCCTTGCTGTTTGAAGTGTCTAAAGATCAGTCTGTGGAATTAAGCAGATCTATTATTCTAGAACCTCGCTTAAGTTCTACTTGAAAAAGTTAGTCTGAAAATTCTTATTTGGAAGAGTTTTAAATTAGGGATGATTAAATATTTTTATATACTCCTATTTTAAACTTACCTGAAGTTTTAAAGGAGTGGATACTCAACGTTTGGATTAAGCTATTCATATCTGCTACGATTAAGGAGGATAAACATACCCACAGCATTTGTCGGGCAATACAGTGATGCTGTATTTTATTGTAGTGACAAGGAATGTGTGATATCTGTTAGGGAGTTATACGTAGCTTCTGTTTTCCTACTTTATCTTTTTTAAACCATGATATTTCAAAAAATATGGATTATACCAGAGAATTATAAACGTGCAAATATAGAGATAAAAATGCTACAAAATCATGCATTTGTCCTAATTCTCCCAAAGCAAGTATTTATTGAGCCTCTACTAAGTGTCAAGTAATGTCTAGATCCTAAAGCTGGATCAGTGCATACAACAAACAGTGCCTCTTCTCATGAAGCTGAGAGGGGCTAGAGAGCAGAGAGCAGGGGAGGATTAATTTAAAAAGAAAGCAAGGAAATAAGTAAACTTTTGGAAAATAATTGTGAGTCTTGATTGGACCTATTAAGGAAGTAAAAAAGGCACAGAAATAGAGACTATCAGAAGAGAACTGATATCAAGAGTGATTTCTCTGGGATGGTGATATTTAAATTGACTTGAATGATTAAAAAGGGGAGGAGAGACTAAGGGTATTTCAAACAATAGGAGTATCAGATACAAGAATCCTGGAGGGACTGAAAGAAGACCAGTGTCCTGGCACAAAGGGGGCAAGAGTGAGAATGGTGCTAAGTGAGGATGGTTATGAAAGACCAAATGATAAGCATCCTCCTGGAAATCCCTGGAAGGATAAAATAAGTTTGGAACATGATTTTTTTTATGATTTTTAAAATTTTATTTTATCAAAATGGTTAATAAATAGCAGTCTAGTTATTATATATTTACATACACATATACACTCACATTTATGCATATACGTAAACACAAACTTGAGATCTGAATATATAGCAGCAAGTCAAAAGAGGTCATTGTAATGGTATAATTTATGCTTATATTTTTCTACTATAAGTTCAACCAATAAATAAAAGATTCTTTTCTTTAACCTTCATGAAGCCTTCTGGTTTCCATCCTAACCTCTTGAAACAGCTGTCTTGTTTGTGAGATACTTCTTTTTGATCTCTTCTAGTTAATTCATTTATTACTCCATACACTCTGCTTGGCAATCCATAATTCTTTGACCTCAGTTTTCAACTCTTTGCCAATTACTCCCAAATTTCTGTCTTCAATCCTGATTTCTCTCCTGAGTTTGAGACATGTATACCACTGCACAATTGTTGTATCCATATCAATGTCATCTCTGTCTATATCTGTATATCTATATTCTACAGGAAACTGATGTTCAGTGTTTCCCAAAATAATCTCATTCCCTTCCCCAATCAGCCGGCCATTTTAATGCACCTTATTTTGCCTTCCTGTCTACACAGCTGGCCACAGAAATTTACCCAAGCAACACTTAGGAGTCACTCTTAACCTTCCTTCTAAATTGACTTCAACAATCTATTCAATAGATGTTACTTCCTAAATTTTCAACATTATCAGCTTGAACATTCCTTCCTAACATCCCTTTGCTTCTCTCTTCAGTCACAGCTCCCTCCAACACCCTCCACTCTACTCTCCAGTCAGGCTGTTCTTTAATCTTTTCTCCTCCAGGTCTTCACATTTCTCTCCCTAGATTAATTCAGTATCTCCTCCTCCACTCGACCTGCATTCTCTTTCATGGGAATAAAGAGGACTTCCATCAGGTTTCAGAGACATACCAACCCTCCTCTTCTATCCCAGATCTAGTTGGCTCCTCTATGTTTGCAGAGCTGCATACTTTCACTAGGCTAGTGCATATCACTGTGAATAAACCCATGTGTTTGTCATCTTCCAGTATACATCAAACAACATGAGAGGAGGGACATTTCTATCCCCACTGCGAAGTATAGTAAGTGTTGTGTGTGTGGGACATAGCAACACTTAAAAATATATTTGCTAATTGAGAACCAAATGGATAGTCCCTATGATATCTTAGGCACTGTGCTATCTACAAAACCTAGATAGATAGCTTATGCCCCCAAATTACAACTGAACTACTCTCTACAATATGTTGTGAAAAGTGAAAAATAGAGTTATGCATGGAGTGATACAGCAATACGTATTTTGAATTAGTCAGTAAACATGTATGAGCACTTTCTGTATAGTAGACACACTTCTATTTACATTACTGTGATGCATATGTTAATGATAACACTCATTTTATTAATGTGTAAACTCGGGCAAAGATAAAAAATTGGCCCCAGCATATGTGCTAGTGAGATGAGATTTGAACAGAGGTAGCCTGGATACACAATCTGCTATCTCAATTGTGATGCTGTACTTCCTCTCCCATGGAAGATGTTTCTTCTTGGCATAGCAATTTGATAATATAGTTCTTTCAAACGGAAAAGCGTTATATAATGGGGCCTCAGAACAACTTTGCAAAGAAAGACTGGCTCTATTTTCTTTTTTTAAATTAATCTATTTATTTTAATTGGAGGCTAATTACTTTACAATATTGTAGTGGTTTTTGCCATACATAGACATGAATCATTTTCTATAAGAAAATGGTTGAGATTTCCTCTTCACCCAGTAAGTACAGAGTGTACTTTTTAAAAAAATCTGTTTAAAACAGTCCACCAACAATATACTGTTAAAAAAATTACCTGTAACAGACCTTGATTGTTATATGTTACAATATGATATTTACTGCCATGTACATTGCTTGGAAAAAATACTTCTTTTGATAAATACCTATATAATATTCTAAAAATATATGTAGTTTCCAGTTGTTTCCATGCATATAAACTATTTTACAAAAAAAAAAGAGAAAAACTTGCCAAATTGCTACCCTGCATTATTTATCTACTATATTGAAGATTATCACAGTTACCTTGATAGGTTATATGAACATATTAGAACAGTAGGCTGTTAAACAGAGTGCTTGTAATGTAAAGGACTGGAAGCCATCTGTCATGGGGAAAAGAAAAACGAAGGTCTTTTAATCTTTTTTTTCTAGCATGCATAATTAACAGCATTTCTACCTAATAGGAATAAAAGAAACTATGTAGAACAAGTAAAATCTAAGTATCTAAATAATTTGCAATTGCTTGGAGGAGAGAGTAACTTTATGTACCTTAAAACCAATATTGGTATTTTAAACCTACAAATTTACCACAAATTTTAGCAGGAAAAAAAAAAAAGATAAAGTGAGGATATTTATAAAGCCATGATTAATTAAGTCAATTTATGAAGAAACCAAGCTGCTCACTGGTATTTAAAATTTGTGAACAAATGTTAATTACTATCCAAGGTGCCAGATTCTCTACTTCTATTAAATACTAATAATTGCACGTGCATATAGTTCATTTTCCCCAGTCCAAGAAGGTAATAAAATATCAACCTCACTCAATTATATAGTGCTGGTAGCAACATAAAAAAAGAAAAGAAAATGAGTATTACATTTCAGAAACTGACTAAAGAAAGAAAGCCATATTTTTCCTTACATGAAAGAGAGAGTTAGTTATTTGATTATTTCAGACAAGCTATTTTTGAAGTTTCAAATTGAAAGATTATCTTATATATGTCCTTTCTTTAATAAAGAATTTTTGGTATTTTAGTAACTGATCTCAAATGCTGGGAAAGATTGAAGGCGGGAGAAGAAAGGGATGACAGAGGATCAGATGATTGGATGGTATCGCTAACTTAATGGACATGAGTTTGAGTAAACTCCGGGAGTTGGTGATGGACAGGGAGGCTTGGCGTGCTGCAGTCCATGGGGTCGCAAAGAGTTGGCCACGACTGAGAGACTGAACTGAACTGAACTGAAGCAGCTGTTTATTGTGCTTAATATCACCATTAATTTTTTATCATAGTACATGTATATGCAGAGGACAATTCATATATTTAATAACTCTTAATGTTTTATTCCTGAACCATTCAAGATCCTCACATTAAAATTTAACTAGTTTGGGTATTGCTTTGTTTCTCATTTTAGACAATGATTAAGCTCATTTGGCAGTTTCAGTCAGATGCTTTTCCCAAATAAGCGAAGGCTTTATCTTATGGGTACTAGATATTTGTCTGTTGGAAATGTGGGTATTGGGTACTTGATAGAGCTACTTAATACTCTCCTGTTATTAGGCAATGCTTGCATTCTGTTTTCTTCCTGCCTAAGTGACATATGACCCTAGGTGTATCTTACTATGGATCACATCAGTGGCAAAGAGGTATTGTCTTCTTTAGGAAAAAAACAAAAAAGATTGCTTTTCTTGCCAAAAAAACTAAGACCCACTTTCTATGACCACTTTTGAAAATCTATTCCATAGAACTTTTACTCCATTTTGAAAATGAGTGATACAACCTAAGCTCATTCTTATAAATGTATGGGAAAAAAGGGAAAGTAGACATTTACAACATAAGCCAAGCCCCCAGATATGGTTTGTTGAAACTGTTCTGGAACTACAATTTGAGAAAGAGAATCCTCTTTGTTCCCCTACTTTGTAGAATCAAGCTAAAAGCTGTATGTGGTAGGTCTTCATGTCTCTATTTTTATGGGTGGAGAGCATGAGCCTCAAATTTTAAATAACTTTTCTAAGGTTTCAATTCAGGTAAGTTGTGAAACTATTATTTCGGCTGCTGCTGCTAAGTCGCTTCAGTTGTGTCCGCACTCTGTGCGACCCCATAGACGGCAGCCCACCAGGCTCTGCCGTCCCTGGGATTCTCCAGGCAAGAATACTGGAGTGGGTTGCCTTTTCCTTCTCCAGTGTCCATCCAAATCCGACACTGTTGCCCCTTTTGCTTTCCCAGGCTGCCATCTAACTTGGCCATGTACTTATGGCCAGATATTTATACCTAAAGGAGAAAAAAAAAACAACTAATGATGGAAATATAGCCAGGCAAATTGCAGAAATGTGTATTCAGTCAGAGTTTATTTATTTATATCTTTGCAAATAGATGTCTGGTGAGAACAAGACTCAGACTGACAAAGAAGTCAGTATTTCTAACCTCAGGTATTTAATTATAACATATAAATAAAAGATATCTAAAGAAATGTTTCCAGTAGTTCAAATATTTAATAGGAAAAATGACTTTGCAGTAAAGTAGTGATGAACTAGGAATATAGACATTTGGCCTAAGCTTTATTGTTATTATGTCAATGGTCAAATGATTTGATGTAATAAAGTGTTGTTATGTCCATCTTGACTTCATTTTGTGTGTTGATCTGTTCATTCATTTCTTTTTCCAGGAAGCATAGCCATCATTGTGCCTCTCGTCCTCTTGGTGACTTTGATAACCACCTTGGTAATTGGTTTAGTGCTTTGTAAAAGAAAAAGAAGGTAAGAGGCAGTATTCTAGACTAACAGTAAATAAATTACATAAGTAGTTATAGAAACAGTGCTTTTTAAAAACTTCTTAAAATGTGATTTACTTATTCCAACTGCATAATTCTGTGTTTTCTGAGCCATTTTATCCTTCTTTCATTTTAAGCAATTATAATTCAAACAAACTTTCTCTTATATTATATTGCTAGAATGGTTACATTTATTGTATATATTCTAACAAAAATTACAAGGGAATATATTAAACTTTCAATAGAATTTTACATTTTGTTAGTTTTTCCTTCAAATAGCAAAAACCTCTTAAGAACATTTTATAATATTAATGTGTTAGATTATCAATGTCAATAGAATGATAATGATTATGTATTATATGTCACAAATTGTGTATTTCATTCATAAATTATACATTTGTTGATTTTATATATTTCAATTTATATGAATGCACAATGAAAAAGATCTTTAAGCAGTGAGTTGTCTGTGGGGTGATTATCTGGAACCTAGAGTCTGTAAGTCAGTTTTTGCATTATGTAAAGGAATTTTAGACCCATGACTTGGGGATTGAAAACAATTTCAAAATTTCTTTGTAACTGTTTTTTATGAATGTTTTTCAGGAACAAAAGGGGAAAAGTAGAAAGTAAAAGAGTAATTAATTATATTCAGTTTCAACTAATGTAGTATTAGCTATTTACAACGAATGTTCCAAGTGCGTTTTTTATTGTTAAATCTAAATAATTTGGGAAAATGATGTATTACAGTAAGAATTTTTTGTCCCTCTGTGAATCAATGACTGTCATTTATTTTCAATGTATTTTATGTATGAGTGTTCCACCAGTTCTATAAAAATGTCATTAAATCTGCAAATACAGTAGTTTCATACACCATGTTGTGATATTTAGACAACTCATATAATGTTCACATTTTATAGGACAAAAACTATAAGAAGACAGCCTATTATTAATGGAGGAATAAATGTAGAAATCGGCAATCCATCTTATAATATGTATGAGGTCGACCATGATCACAATGATGGAGGTCTTTTAGATCCTGGCTTTATGGTAGATCCAGCAAAGGTAAAGTTTTAAGATGATGGACTATGAGCACTAATATTATTGAGTTATTTCTCTATAATATGGTTCTGATTTTCATCACTATTTCTTTTATCTGAAGTTAGATTAAAGAACTAGGATTTATTGAATGTTATAGTCTCTTCTAAAGAAAAAATAAAATTATGGACTGCATTCACCTGAAGTATGAAGTCAATGTAACATATTTTAGAAAATATATATTCACTTAATTTACAAGCATAGATGTCTTAGTCAAATGTACTAAGGTGCTGGCACATCTAAATATAAGCCTGGTGAAATTAAATTTTATTAAAATTTATTTTTTTAATTTACTTAAAAAAAAAAAAGAGTACAGCATTTCATTGCCAAAATAAGTACTTCATTTCCAGTAATGTTTCACTGATGAGTCCACTAAGCTATGTCCTTGGATTTGTTTATAATCATATCACTTTTAAACAATATTTTTCTACCTGTTATAACATTTTACTTATTGGTTTGAGACTTATCTGTGATATTTATATCCTAAAAACCCACAGTCTTTTTTTAAAATTTCTGTTAGTACTGAATGCTCAATTTGGAAGTTTTTATAAAAAAATAGATAAATGATACAACATCTAGGTAAACTTGCAAAGATTTACTTCACTTTATTATCCAAATATTTTGCATGATAATTATAGAATATTTTACTATGAATTAAGAGCATCAGTTTGCTAATATGGAATGATATTCTAAGCTTATTTATTCATTAATTAAATGGTTCTTTACATTCTAATATATTAAAGGTGTTATGTCCAAAATGCACCTTTATATTAAATAATTATATTAACCACATGGCTCTGTACTCATAGCAACAGCTGTTCCCAAAGAAATTGAAAAGGTCTCTTACATTCAATCTACTCTGAATACATGGCCAGACTTTCTAAGCCCAAAACTGGTGATCTGAAATTGAAGTATTCATTTCTATGAAAAGAAATCAATCATTATTTATAGAAAAAAATGTTATCCTATCAGAAGATGTTGTAAATGTTTTCTTCATTAGAAATAATTTTCAGTTACTATAAATTATAATTCAGTTACTAACTCCTACATTTGAACTTTGTCATGAAATAAATTCTCATAACCTAAGTTTCAGTGTTTTCTATTGAAACTAAAAGCTATACATGCTGTCCATATTGTTGTTTGATAATTTTTTTATAAAGGAGAAAGAGATCTTAATCAATAGACTTCTCATATTCTAATAATTTTTTCTTAGGAACAAAATACATTACCTGTAAATATAATATGGGCTGATGAGGATATATCTCATGCACTGCTATGAACAGGAGAGTTCTCATTTTCCCCATCATTTTACTTCTACTGATAGAATTAAGCCAATTTTGGATACTTAAAGGGAATAGCTTTTTAATATTCCATTTATTTTTTAATGTTTACTCTAGGAAGATAAAAGTATGCTTCAGGGCCCCTCAAGTATATTTTAATATATTTAGCAAATAACATTCAATAAATATTTATTTACCAATTTTCTGACTGACTGACCAAAATTTCATTAAATGTGACTTAGATGGCTGATTCTATTAGAATTTATTCTAGAAGTTGGCTCTGATGTTTGAAATAGAAATATGAATTGTTACCTAAGAAGTAACTGTAGAAAATATGTTTATAGGTATAGACAATTTTGAAAAGTGGATGACCACACCAAAGCAACCTTAATGATGAAATGTTTTTCATAGATTTTCCATTTGTTACAGTTGTTTGATATATTCATGATGTAATCAAATACAAACTTCATGACATGTAAAGACTTTTGTAGAATGTATCTGTTATTTTCAAAAATGGATAAATTTCTCCCTCAATGGTACCTTACAAATGAATTGAAATAATTAATAAATTTTATTTTTAAAAAGGTTTGTCTATAGAGACATTCACAGAATACTTTGAAAAGCTCAGAAAAGAGGAACTGGTATCTATTGATTTTATACACAAATTCATCTCAGTCCTTACTTAGATTGTTTTTAATATCATCTAAGTGAGAATTTGTGGGGAAATAAAGAGACGATATTGACCTGAGTTTATGTTTAAAATCTTTTTCCTTAGATATTTGTCCATGTTTCAAACTTTATGATGATTCATTGTTAAGAGTTGATAGATTTTTAAAAATATGTATGTTCATTAAAATCCTTCAACTTTTAATCTAGCTTTCTTATTTCCTTTTTGGCCACTAATAAGTATTCTGTGATGAATATGAGTGTACCAGATTGACTTTTTCTGCCCTTAGACCCCAAAAAACTCTAAAACCATTGTTCTTGCATGGAGTTTAGTGAGCCAAAAAATTAATTTTCTTTAAACTAGAAAGTCAGATTTCTCAAAAAAAAAAAACATAATTCATTTTTATATCTCACATTTTAAATTTCATCTGTATTTTCTAAAAATATAGAAGTCATGCACCTTTAATTAGAGCCATTCAGATATTTGAGTGTCCGGAAGGGGCTCCTATCAGAACTTTTCAAACAGAAAACTTAAGTGAGGGAGGCTGATGCATTTTTCACAGGGCTCTTAGCAAATATATGCTTTTCGGGGAGGGAGAATGAAGTTAAATAAATGGAAATGGGTGTAGGTTTCTAGGTACATGTTATGTCTATAAGTAAGCTAGACTAAGAGAAATGTCTACTGTAAAGTATGGATCTAATATTAATAGATGTTTCATAAATTATTGAATCTACCATAAATATACTGTTGATGCCCCAGGGCTGAAGAACATAGCTTATGTTATTTTTATGACTTAACATGAATTTGTGTCAATGAAAATAGTTCCATGATATTAGATCAGAAACTAAAATTCTCTGTTTACACACAGGCCAGGTACATAGGGGGAGGGTCCAGTGTTTTCAAGCTTCCACACACAGCGCCGCCCATCTACCTAAACTCTGATTTGAAAGGACCACTAACTGCTGGGGTGAGAGAAAACTCATTACTCCATATCCATTCCATCACAGAATGCCTCACAATCAAAAATGATTACTAGACTTAGATAGGGACTTAGCTTTAATGATTTTTAATTAACAAAAGGTTTCAAAACTGCATTAAACTTGGGAGTTTATGTGTCCTGCTTATGCAAGATTACATGCGAAAAAAACGTTATCATTTTAGGCAAGCTATTCAGTAGAAATATCTCTTCTCCAAAATTTGAAAATGTTAAAGCTCCGTAACAATAAACATGAGCATTTGCTATTCTTAGAATAGAAATCTCTAGCCAGAAATGTAAACTGAAGAGTTTACATTTAAATTTATGTTTGGCTTTATTTTCTATTAAGATGCTTCGTTTAGTATCTGCAAATTTGGTGTCCTTTTAAATAAAAATACACTACAAAATGTGGCATCATATGGAGACATTAGAAATGGTGTATGAAACCATTCTTAAAAACTTTTTATGTAACTGGTTTCTAGAGAAAAGGGCTTTGTCTAAAGTTTGTTGTTGTTTAGTCACTAAGTCATGTCCAATTCTTTTGCGTCCTCATGGACTGCAAGACTCCTCTGTCTATGGGATTTCCCAGGCAAGAATATTGGAGTGGGTTGCCATTCCTTTCTCCAAGTGATCTTCCTGACCCATAAATCAAACCCCACGTCTCCTGCATTGCAGGCAGATTCTTTACCATTAAACCACCAGGGAAGTCCTGTCTAAAATTGCGTGGTTCATATTAGACAGGAGAGGGATTAAAGACGATATTAAGATTCTTAGGATTGAATGTTCTCACCCTTGTACCTCTCTCTCATCAGCTGTTTTTCATTCTCATTTTTTATCATGTTTGTTTCATTTGCATGGATCAAAAAATGTAATGTTTATTTATTATGATAAAGGTTTAACATTCTGTTTTATAAAGACAAAATTTTAAAATGCAACTATGTAACAATCTTGGGTTAAGTTAATAAGACAATTTGGTTTAATGTTTCCTGCTTTTATATAAAGTTGCAGTCAATATACCTTTAATGAAGATTTCTTTAGGCTTTCAGTATGTCAGAGCTCCCCTTAGGTTCACAAGTTACCTGAGAAACACACAATTATGTTTTTATCTAATACATACTAAAGTTGATGAAAGCATATAAACAGAATTTAAATTACATTTATATAATTATTATTTAGTAAGTTAAGTACAATGCATATACATGTTAACATGAGAAGATATCATTGAAGATAAATTAAGGTAGTCAAAACAGGTAATAAAAACATTTTTATTTTTTTCTTCAGCCAACAAATTACTCCAATCCGGTATATGCGAAATTGTATATGGATGGGCAAAACTGTCGAAACTCCTTAGGAAGTGTCGATGAAAGGAAAGAACTGCTTCCAAAGAAAATAGAAATTGGAATCAGAGAAACGGTGGCATAATCGGAGATACCTTTTATATGCTGTACAAATGTATAAAATATAAGGATTACTTTTGTATGTTCCAACAGTATTCTACTTGTTTTGGCATCAGCATTACCTCTTCCTTTATCTTTTTTCTGGTCAATTGTTTTCTGAGTTTTCTGGGTTTTATTTTTTGCTGATGACTCTTGATTGACCATTTGTATGGTATTTTTATGAAAAAGAACTGCACTACAGTACAATTTACAACAATGCTGCTGATGACACACCTTTGAATTTGTTAAAATTAAAAACAACATATTCCTTTGTAGTGTGAATATGAGCAATCTATTTTATATGAACTTCTTTGGTTCTACTTAATCAACAAAGAGAATCTCTGCACATTTTCATTATATGGTCTGAAAGCTGTAATACAATATCAGTTAATTTTCTGTTTCAGTTTATGGAAGAGCGATTGAATAGTCAACTCTCTTCTTTGTGCCCTTTAAGACTGATTCAGACTGCTGAAAATATATAGCTCTCACAAGTTCCACATCACCAGCTTTGAAATTAGTCTTAGGTTGCCAAGTGATAGATGAGAATTTTGAGAAAAAAAAAAAAAAAACTTTAAGAATTTATAAAACTAATAATTTGCATGAACACATATGACTACATTTTCCAAAATTTAGTGGACTCTATTGTGATATACTAAAAGTATACACCCTATAAAAATAGTTATATTTAGGTATATAACATAGCAAAAATATAATTGAAAGTGGAAAGATCACACTTGCTATGGGATAAGACATTTTGTTTTCCCTTGGTCCTGAGGTCAATAACCAGCCTAGAACACAACAGGGCATCAAGCACTCATGTCTTAGGAATTTCCTCCCAGTCACATGCATTTTGTGGAGGATTGACCCAACCCCTTAACACACAGAACACTAAAGAATACAAGATAAGCACACAAATTGGTGACACAATTTCAATTATGTGAATGCATTCTATTTGTGAGGCCAAAAGAAATAAGCAAGGCAGCCGTTATGGTGTAAAGTAATCAGTAGATATTTTCCATATACAATATGACTAGTCTATGATCTGCCCTATCCAAAATATGTTCTTAAAGGACTTTCCAAGTTATGAAAGAACAATCATCTGCCCATTATTAAAGGTGGAGAGTATACATGCTGACCAGTTACTCTGATTTCTCTGGTTATGCAAAACACATGGATCCCATTCACTTGTCTGTTTTCAAATTTCGATGGAAACAAGTACGATTTATTTAAGTTGTATAAAAAAAAAAGTATAGCATTTTTATACAAATATCTTTAAAGGCACAAAAGATTTATTCACAAGGTATGGAGGGCTTTTTGTTCCTCTGATAGACATGACTGACTTTTAGCTGTCATAATGTATTAACAGATGAAATATGTTTGTGGCTGTTCTTTATCCCTTTGTACAAGCATTAAAAAAAAACAAAAAACTGCTGTTTTATAAAGAGACTTTTTGTTGTACTATGTGCATGCATACTACCTATTTCTAAACTTTGCCATATTGAGGCCTTTATAAACTATTGATTTATGTAATACTAGTGCAATTTTGCTCGAACGATGTTATGCATATCATAAATTTTTCCAGGTTCTTGTTTAAGTACATTTTTTAAATTGAACAGTATTTTTCATTTTGGTTATAATAGTCATTTTGCCTATGTTTCTACAATGAAGTGTTAAATACTTTATAAAAAATTGTTGACTGACTTATTTAAATGAAATTCTACATATTTAAGTGCTTGTGTTGGGTAGTTTTTAAAAAGAAAATTCTTGTCTTTACAGAGTTTAATTTTCTTAGGAAGCTATTTTAGTCAACATGAGATGTAATTTTTGTTGTATCTTTAGAACATACTCTCTGGGGTAGCACTGATTTCATTGCATCGTTTTTCAAATCACAATAGAGAAGGCATTTCTCTTATTGAAGTGGAAACATTCTCTTATGAAGTGGAAACATGTCCCTTACTTTTTCCTTTTCCCTGATACACATGGCTTGTCAGAGACTCCATGTTGCAGTAGAAAGATTGGTTATATACACAGTAGTGTGACAATTGTTTTGAAATAAGCCAAAGTTCTTCCTGTTTCTCATTCTCAAAATAGGTACTTTATAGAAAACTTCGGTTCCACTAGATGCTGTGTAGACATTATTTTCTAAATGGAATGATTACTAGTGTAGCTACTCGGAGTATTTGACTAGAGATGACAGTGTAGGAGGGTCTGATTGAATAGAACTATCATTGAGCTTCATTATCTGATGGGATCTTCATATATAAGAGCTTTATGACTGCAAATGAAATTATTGTTTGAAAGAGAAGAACCCACATATTGAAATGACTTCAATACAACTAACATTAGTATTAACTATCTAGCAAATCCTATGCAATATACAACACACCAACTTATACCTGGCATCTATGACCTATTTTCTGTCTAGCACACTAATTAAAGCTATATCAAGAGAACTCAGGATGTGCTTTTTAACCCTTAGATCCCACCTACATTGTCATAGCCCTTATTTTGCAGTGTGTTTCGCCATACCAGGCTGGTTCAAGCAAGTCCATTGTGAAGGCCACAGTATTTCTAGTTGCTATTACTTTGCATTCAATCTTTACAGAACAAAGATATTGGCAAAAACCCAAAGTTTTTTTTCTATAACTTTAACTCTTTCTATTTCAATTATCTATTATCTATTTCTATTTCAAAAACTCATGTAAATGCTAGAAGTTCAGTTCAGGTCAGTCGCTCAGTCGTGTCTAACTCTTTGCGACCCCATGGACTGTAGCATGCCAGGCTTCCCTGTCCTTCACCAACACCCAGAGATTATTCAAACTCATGTCCATCGAGTTGGTGATGCTATCCAACCATCTCATCCTCTGCTGTCCCCTTCTCCTCCTGCCTTCAATCTTTCCCAGCATCAGTAACTTTTCCAATGAGTCAGTTCTTCGCATCAGGTGGCCAAAGTATTGGAGCTTTAGCTTCAGCGTTAGTCCTGCCTGTGAATATTCAGGACTGATTTCCTTTAGGATGGACTGGGTGGATCTCATTGCAGTCCAAGAGACTCTCAAGGGTATTTTCCAACACCACATTTCAAAAACATCAATTCTTTGGTGCTCAGCTTTCTTTATGGCCCAACTCTCACATCTGTACATGACTACTGTAAAAACCATAGCTTTGATTAGATGACCTTTGTTGGCAAAGTAATGTCTCTGCTTTTGAATATGCTGTCAAGGTTAGTCATAGCTTTTCTTCCATGGAGCAAGCATCTTTTAATTTCATGGCTGAAGTCATCATCTGCAATGGTTTTGGAGCCCAAAAAATAAAGTCTCTCACTGTTTCCTATCTGTCATGAAGTGTTGGTACTGGATGCCATGACTTTTGATTTTTGAATGTTTAGTTTTAAGCCAACTTTTTCACTCTCTTCTTTCACTTTCATCAAGAGGCTCTTTAGTTCTTCTTCACTTTCTACCATAATGGTGATGTCATCTGCATATCTGAGGTTATTGATATTTCTCCCAGCAATCTTGATTCCAGCTTGTGCTTCATCCAGCCCAGTTTTTCTCATGATGTACTCTGTATATAAGTTAAATCAGCAGGGTGACAATATACAGCCTTGATGAACTCCTTTCCCGATTTGGAACCAGTCTATTGTCCCTTGTCCAGCTCTAACTATTGCTTCTTGACCTGCATATAGATTTCTCAGGATGCAGGTCAGGTGGTCTGATATTCCCATCTCTTCAAGAATTTTCCACAGTTTCTTGTGATCCATGCAGTCAAAGGCTTTGGCATAGTCAATAAAGAGGAAGTAGATGTTTTTCTGGAAATTCTCTCACTTTTTCGATGATCCAACGAATGCTGGCAATTTGATCTCTGGTTCCTCTGCCTTTTCTAAATCCAGCTTGAATATTTGGAAGTTCACGGTTCACGTGCTGTTGAAGCCTGGCTAGAAGAATTTTGAGCACTCCTTTGCTAGCGTGCGAGATGAGTGCAATTGTGTGGTAGTTTGAACATTCTTTGGCATTGCCTTTCTTTGGGATTGGAATGAAAACTGACCTTTTCCAGTCCTGTGGCCACTGCTGAGTTTTCCAAATTTGCTGGCATGTTGAGTGTAGCACTTTCACAGCATCATCTTTTAGGATTTGAAATAGCTCAACTGGAATTCCATCACCTTCACTAGCTTTGTAGTGATGCTTCCTAAGGCCCACTTGACTTCACATTCCAGGATGTCTGGCTCCTGGATGCTAGAAAGTGAGGGATATAATTCTCTACAGTAACAAAATACTTCCTGAAGTATCCCTTTAGGTGTCGATGGGACAGTTTGTCTAAAAATGAATGCCTCCTGGTAAATTAGTCTTCCCACCTGAATGTCTTTCCATCCAAAGGAGAAATTTTAAATCCTTTGACATTTTGAGCCAAATACCAGCAGCAGCAGCAGTCCTTTGTCGTCCTTTATAGAGTAAAATACTTACTAGTATCTCTGTCTCCTATACAGTCATCACTACTAACTAGCACCACCCAAGTTTGCAGCAATCAAAATGTCTGCAGACAAAGCCAAATGTCTCCTGGGTAACAATATTGCTCTTGTTAAAAAATGTCAATTTAGGACTCTGTTTTTTCTTCCACTATTAAATGACTCGGTCAACTGAGTCAAAAAAAAATCAAAAAAAGGCCCCTCATCATCAAAATCATAGCATTACCAAGTTTTGACTTTAATTCTTTAATGTCGATGATGCATGAGTTATAGTTACAGAAATTTGTTATTAAGAAAGTGCCTATGTAGTTTTAAAAACTCATTACTAAGGGGAAAAGGTTCATTTAGAAACTTGTGTGGTTTTGCATAAACTGGGCCATCTTCATTTATGTAAATGTGTTTTATTTGTGGCCTTCTTGATGTCATTGATGATTATGTGTTATTTTGGTTTGTTTTGATTATATGCTTATTTTGTTGTATCTTGAGATTGAGACCAGCTTGCACTTTTCATCTAGGAATATTTCTTTCCATTTTTATGATGACATATGAAGAAGTTCAACACTCAATGTACATTATGGCTATTATAAATGAACTATAATATGCAAAATGCCACAGTTCCCAAATCCCTAATAGGGAAAATTGGTAAATGTAATGAAGGAAATATAAAAAATATATATATTGTTAACTTTTCTTTATCCTCTCCTATCTTCATATCTTCAAACAGATAGAAAATCTTCTTCCTCTCTATGAATACTACTATTTACAGTTTCAAATTTTTCATGTAGTTTTACTTAAAAGATTAAAATATAAGATAATTAAAATACTGCTGAGTGAGCAAAATATAGCTAACCAGTTTTTTCAACTTATGCCTCATTCCAATTATCATTAGTTTATTTAACAATGGCTCTCTCAATGTTAAATGATTTAATGTAGTTTAGAGTCATTATTCAAATAGATTCTCTTGAATTGTTACTTGTAAGAAAAGAAGAGACTCAAACACTTCTTTATGAGATAACTACTGACTAACAGAACACAAAAATTATTTTTCCATGTATTTTGAATATGAGAAAACCAACAATAGAAAGAGCCAAAAAATGGTTTATTTTTCAAGACTACTACTAAATCTACTGCTAACTTAGTATATCCAGAAAATTAACCTCTCTAGCAAAGATAAAGATAATTGAAAATATTCAGAAGTAGTTTTATTCTGAAAAACATGTAGTTTTTTATTTTATCAAAAAGACCCATATTGAAAGGCTAATATCAAAAGGCCCAGGGACATATACTTCATGCCATAAGATGCGTGTATCTAGTCTAGAAAAAGAAGAATAAATGAAATAAGTTCTCTGGTTTAACTTTTCTCTTGTAGATATTGCACTTAACTGGCTGCAATATATTCTGAAAAAAATAGTTTCTAGTGAATCCCATCATTTTTTGTATCCAAAGTCATCAAAAACCAAAAGAAAAATTGTTTCTAAAGATGGTCTATTTGATAAATTCTATGCTTAGATGTATTCATTCTCTCTGATGGATAGTCTGCCCCTTTAGCACAGGGTTTTTATATCAGTGAACTTAAGAAATGCAATTCTGAGACTTCAGTCATTTATTCATTCCAAGTTAATTTTTCAGCTGTAGTTTCTTTTGCAGTTTTAATACATAAATTATGAACCTCCTGATAGAAGGTGATTTCTAGCTTATTTATGCTGTAGTGTTTTGGAGAACAAATAACATAACTCTTCTAGATTTTTAAAATGTAATGCCAATTGTGAAAACCAAATGCATCTTATTTAGGAGAGTAATATACAAATTAATAAGTGAGAAATGATTTTTCTACACAGAATAAACTGTGAATATATAGTTTAGAATAAAATTTAGAAGTTTGAAAAAAGGTTTTCTATGGAGATACTTAAAAAACAATACACAGAGTCTAACTTTAGAATGACTTGATTGATTTGATATATTCATTTCTCAATGAATAATGTCAAAAGTTAGATAGAAAATAACTGGACAGTGAGATTTCAAACAGGAGTAACCTCCATTCCCATGGTCTACAAGAGTCAATGATATGTTTGTGGAAATCTATATAAACACATAAAAACAACAACATGCAAACATATATGTACACACACATACACTCAGATATTCTCACACGCTGGCTTTGATGTCCAATTAATTCTAAAGATGGCATTTCTCTTCTATGTTACCTAAATTTTAATCATGTTTATCTTCCTGGCTTGTAATTACAAAAATCATTACACTTATCCACAGTGGTAATTAATTCCTGGTTTCTTATTATTTAAAATCAAATCATCATCTCTCTCCTTATTTGCTTATTTTCTTCTATCCAAAGTGACCTTACTGAAAGCCAATATTCATCTTTCACTATTTTGTCATTACCTGTATTGCCTATTTTATTGTAAACAAAAATAGTCCTTTTAAGAAACAGAAAATAAATGTAAAGAAGAAATAGAAATTATTAGAAATTTTAAAAACTAGAGAGAACCAGTTATGTTTTAAGAGAATTTTATTAATTTGCTTTAAATCATGCTTAAATTTAATTTTTCTATCTTGCTTTAAAAATATAACATTATAACATTAAAACATTTGGTTTTATGTCTTTCTTTCACTTTGATTTAGTTACTCTTTTATATTCAATTTCTTGCTTATTCTATGGAAACTCTATTGATTGGTTTTATTTTTCTCCTTTGAAAATTATTTTATATTTATAATTTGTTCTACTAGTAAACTCTTTAAACTTAAAAAATACTCTATATAATTAAATATAGAATTCTAAAATGCCTTTTTTTCTCTTTAAATTGAGGAATTTAACAATCTTAGACTCTTCTAACTCACCCTTGTGTTGATATAGTTTGTGGTTTTATTAAGAAAGTATTTTAACTGAAATTAAAAAAGTACTATTTTTATATGTTTTGTTTTCTGTCCATCAACTATTTGGAATATTTTCAACTATTTTTACATTTAATATTATTCTCTTTAAAATTCAACACTTCATTACTGTATCATTCTTCCAGCCTTAATTTTCTTTGACTGAAGTTTTATTGATATATTTCATGAAGCATCCCTAATGAAAAGCCTTAATAAGTGATATATTTGCTGAACTTTTGCATATATATAAACGTCTCTCTAAGGCCTTCAAATACCAGTGTCAATTCAACTGGATATACATTTTGGAGATTTTTCTTTTTTTCAAAAGTTAGGTTGAACTGACACCACTGCTTCCTGGTATTTTCTTTCTCCCCAGCCTTTAGGAAAACAAAGCAAAAACTAATTATAGTTAAAATACATTATCAAATATGCACGTATATTTTTGTTTATTTTGTCTATCTACTACAATTACTTTCAGCTGAGATTAGTTTCTTCAAGATGTTTTTATCACTTCTTTCCAAAGTGTTTTTTTTTTTTTTTGATACAGAGACTTGCCTACGGTTCTTAGATTAAATTTTCTTTAAATCTTTATATTTTTCTTTACCACAGAAAATAATGCCAATATTTTTTCTCTTTTTCTCCATTTATTCTTGAAGAGATTTTCAAGTTTCTGGATTAGATTCCTGTGTTACTTTTTTCCCTACAGACTCAATCTCTTCTTCACACGTTCACATGTGTGCATGTATGCATGAGCCTCAGGGATCGGTCCTTACTTACCTTGCTCAACTTCCATTTTAATTTAGATTTTTATTGTTCCTGTTTAGTGTATTTTCTTCTCATGGTTTTCCACTGAAGTATCACAGTATCTGTTTCCTGTTTCCTACTCATTATATCAACTAGTTTTTCAAAGTTTTTGTTTTGCAACAACCTGTTAATCTAGAGAATGATGTTTCTGCATCCTTGTCCTATAGAATTTTTAAAAGCATAATCCAAGGTGCTTTTTATTTTTTATTTGCCATTCACTAAATTTTAATTAAGGAGAAAACACTCTACTTCCAGTACTTCCCAGCAGACAGGGTATACAATATTTATTGTCCACTCTTCCCATCAATTTTATGCCTCTTAAGTATCTTTCTTAGGTCTGTAACTTTTCGTCTATTTCTCCATCATATACCCTAGAGGGTCTTTTCTAAAAATCAGTCTGATTAGTCTCATTCTCATATCAATATATCTTTTGCTGTTGTTGCTAATATGTGTCTGACTCTTTTGTGACCCCAGAGACAGTAGCCCACCAGGCTTCTCTATCCATGGCATTCCCAGGCAAGAATACTGGAGTAGGTTGCCATCTCCTTCTCCAGGGGATCTTCCTGACCTAGGAATTGAAACTGTATCCCCTGCATTGGCAGGTGGGTTTTTCACCACTGAGCCAACAGGGAAGTCCCAGTATACTTAAAAAAAAAAAAAAAAAAAAGTGCAGAAGCATGTCAGTGCTCTTGTTTGCTATATTATGGGGATTCTTCCTGTAATCCACACCCTGCTGCACCTCCAAATACCTGATCCTATGTTGTGATACAAAGTTCCATGAATTCATTAGGAGAGCACCAGGCTTTGACAGTACTCCAGAACCCCTTCTCTTTCTGGAAAGCAGTGCTACAGGTCTGGCCTATTTTCCAGCAGCATCACTCTTTGAAATAATGTAGAAGCGTGGACAGGGGAAGTGTTCTGACCACCTCAAGAAGGATGGCTGTCCACTTCATTTTCTAACACAGATCTCAAGCCTTTCATCTTGATGCTGAGAATGGGGAAAACACTTTTCTAATTATTTTTATGCAAAGACAGTTTCACCAGAGAAATTATTGGTTGACTACCAATGGTTTTGTTTGTTACATACCTCTATTTCAGCTAAAAACTCTCCATGGTTTATGTATCATACTGATTTAGAATATTTTTGGATATTCTGAGGTATTTTAGAGATGATTACAAATGACTGAGCCAAAGGCTTCTTGTCAGATGCCTTTTTAAACTGCTAGTTTCCTCCTTAACTCTTAATCAATCTGGGTGCAATATCTGGGAATATCACTTCCTCTCTCCTATCCACAGTCATGTCTCCAATCCTTCGAACTCATCCACAGATAAGTAGCCCTCTTTCTTTTCCCCAGATGTTGTCCTTTAATGGTGCACTGGATGCATGCATGCTCAGTCATGTCTGATTCTTGTGATCACATGTATTTTAGCTCCCCAGGCTCCTCTGTCCAGGGGATGCTTCAGGCAAGAATATGGAGTAGGTAGCCATTCCCTCCTCCAGGGGATCTTCCCAACCCAGGATTGAACCTTCCTCTCCTGCATTGCCAGGCAGATTCTTTATTGCTTAGCCAGTGGGGAAGTCCTAGCATTAGACACCTCTTCCTACCACACAGCCTCACTTTTCACCTCTAATATAGCTGCTGCACTTAGCTTTGCAGGAGCACAGCCTGAGAACTTGGCTCAGCTCTGTTTAGTCTCTCTGTGGATTATTATTATTATTATTTGCCACCTGAACAAATTACCATAGGGTTATCCCCTTAAGACAGCACACATATCATCTTACAATTCGGTAGGTCAGAAGTCCATGTTACCTTGATTGGATTCACTGCTCCAGGTTTCACAAGGCTGGCATCAAGGTGTTGATGACCAGAGCTCTTATCACAGGCTCTGAGAAGGAAGTGCTCCTGAGTTCCTGCAGGCTGAATGCAGAATCCAGCTCTTTGTAGTTGTAAAACTGAGTTTCTAGTTACCTCAATGGCTGTCAGCTAGGGTCCATAAGCTAAGGTCCATTAGGGTCCTTAGCTCCTAGAGGTATCTCTCTGGTCCTAGAATATGGGCCCCTGCATTCCAAAACCATAATTCATATCTCCCTCATGCTTGCAATATCCCTGAGCTATTCTTCTATGGATCTGCTCTGCCTCTAGCTAGAGAAATTTTGTGTTTAAGGGCTAATGTGATTAGTTGGACCAACATGGATAATACCATATAGGATAATCTCCTTATTTTAAGGTTCATAACCTTAATTATATCTCAAAGTCCTTTTTGCCGTGTAAGCTAACATATTCCTGGATTCCCAGGATTAAGTCAGAGATCTCTTAATGGTGACATTATTTGACCTATGAAATCCTCTTGGTTTCTTCCCTGCCGCACCTCTGAGACAGTGCACAACAACCAGCTCCAGATATCATTGCTAAAGGTTTGATTCTCTTGTGTTCTTCCCTGCTGTTCCAACATCTTCATGTACCAATCTTTAATGATCTCGTCCTGTATCACTGAGGTCTCAAAAAATTCATACTCAAGCTACACACTTAATTGACCTTGATTATTTGTCTGAAGACAAATGATATGTGAGCAGACTGTGGGAAAGACAAGGACATCAACAGGAACCCAGCTGGCACTCAGCAATGTGAAACCTGGAGAGGCCCATGGCTGTGCTGTGGGAAGGTGTTAATATACCAGGGAGCAACCATTAATCAATAAAAATAACCCAATTTCACCTCTTAGTTAATTTATGCTTCACTCTTCCTGTCTTTTTTGAAGGTCTCTGAGAAACAAGCCCAAGTTTCCCATAGCAGTGATCAATTTTATAATACCTGTTTGTATGGATTTTCTACTATTCCCAGTTTCCTATAACTATTCTCAAAATCACTGCCCAATATAAGTTGCTTGTGTAAAGCCCCTGTCTCAGGCTCTGCTTTGGGAAATACAAAGTGATCTTTCAAAGTAAAGTGCCAGGAAATAATTCTAAAGCAGATTCACCTACCAGTCAGATATACTAAGGGCTCTATTGCTGAGAATAAGCGAGATAATGATTATCCTGACATGCAATAACATGACAGGTTCTAAGTCTCACTGGTGCTAACTGCGATGAGTCACAAGTAGAAGGTGTAGCCAGCACAGGCTTACCCCAGTAGCCCTGGACAATATAGAGACAATGGTAACTATAAGGATTATACTGTTGGCTAATTTGTCTTAAAAAGACAATAATAGAATCAGATTGGCCAACAATCAACTCAAAGCCCCCTGCTGTAGGTCAGAGGGCCAAATTAGAGGCAGTTAAAGGGATCACTACCTCCTAAAGCTTAAGGAAGATTACACTGAAAATTACACCTGAATTTCATTTTGCATGAATAAGAACTACAAAGGAGGTACCCTGGCATATACTTGACTTGTCTCACAGCTTAAGGTCAGAGCAACTTTGGAAGGTGATATTTGAGTGGAGAAGTTTGAAAATGTCAAATCTCCAAGTTGTTCTGAATCATCCAGACCAAGAGATGAGCATCTGCCCATCTGCTAAAGGAAAACAGCCCACCTTTGCCTGGAGGCTCCCGAAGACCTCGCCTGAAACAGATGTCTTGGGAGGTCATCCTTGTTCTCCCCACAGATTGCTCCCATCTCTTTGTCTTTATAACAGTAATCAGGTTCCACCAGCTCCAGCAGGGAAACAGTCTCTGCTCCAGAAGGAAGTGGAAGACCTAGTTATTAAGAAAGGGAATGTATTCAAGAGTGGATCATGAAGATGTTGAATCATCTGAGAAGAATATGAAGGGAGAATGTAGCATCATGGTAACAGCATCTGGATGCACAGTCCTAATTAGTGCTGTGCCTGTGAGTGCTTAGTCGCTTCAGTCGTGTCTGACCCTTTCAATCCCATGGATTGTAGCTCACCTGGCTCCTCTGTCAACTGGGTTCTCCAGGCAAGAATACTGGAGTGGATTGCCATGCCATCCTCCAGGGGATTTTCCCAACCCAGGGATTGAACCCACATCTCTTATGTCTCCTGCATTAGCAGACGGGTTCTTTACTACCTGGGAAGTCCTGTGTGCATGTGCATGCATGCCTGCTCGGTCACTTCAGTCTTATCCAAATCTAAATCATGGAGGAAATGATTGTTGTTGCTGTTTAGTCACTCCATCACTTCCGACTCTTTGTGACCCCATGGACTTCTGCACAACAGGCCTTCCTGTCCTACACCATATCGTGGAATTTGCTCAAACTCATATCCATCGAATTGGTGATGCCATCCAACCGTCTCATCCTCTGGCATCCCCTTCTGCTCCTGCCTTCACTCTTTCTTGGAATCAGGGTCTTTTTGGCTCTTCACATGAGGTGGCCAAAGGATTGGAGTTTCAGCTTCAGCATCCGCCCTTCCAATGAAAATTCAGGTTTGATTTCCTTTAAGATTGACCGGTTCAATCTTCTCGTAATCCAAGGGACTCTCAAGAGTGTTCTCCAACAACACAGTTTGAAAACATCAATTCTTTGTCGCTCAGTTCTGTTTAGTTCAGTAGCTCAGTCGTGTCCGACTCTTGGCGACCCCATGAATCGCAGCATGCCAGGCCTCCCTGTCCATCACCAACTCCCAGAGTTCACTCAGACTCACATCCATCGAGTCAGTGATGCCATCCAGCCATCTCATCCTCTGTTGTCCCCTTCTCCTCCCAGCATCCTCTGTCATCCCAATCCCTCCCAGCATCAGAGTCTTTTCCAATGAGTCAACTCTTTGCGTGAGGTGGCCAAAGTACTGAAGTTTCAGCTTTAGCATCATTCCTTCCAAAGAAATCCCAGGGTTGATCTCCTTCAGAATGGACTGGTTGGATCTCCTTGCAATCCAAGGGACTCTCAAGAGTCTTCTCCAAAACCACAGTTCAAAGGTATCAATTCTTCGGCGCTCAGCTTTCTTCACAGTCCAACTCTCACATCCATACATGACCACTGGGAAAACCACAGCCTTATCTAGATGGACCTATGTTGGCAAAGTAATGTCTCTGCTTTTCAATATGCTATCTAGGTTGGTCATAACTTTTCTTCCAAGGAGTAAGCGTCTTTTAATTTCATGGCTGCAGTCACCATCTGCAGTGATTTTGGAGCCCCCAAAAATAAAGTCTGACACTGTTTCCACTATTTCCCCATCTATTTGCCATGAAGTGATGGGACCAGATGCCATGATCTTAGTTTTCTGAATGTTGAGGTTTAAGCCAACTTTTTCACTCTCCTCTTTCCCTTTCATCAAGAGGCTCTTTAGTTCCTCTTCACTTTCTGCCATAAGGGTGGTGTCATCTGCATATCTGAGGTTATTGATATTTCTCCTGGCAATCTTGATTCCAGCTTGTGCTTCTTCCAGACCAGCATTTCTCATGATGTACTCTGTGTATAAGTTAAATAAGCAGGAAGACAATATACAGCCTTGACATACTCTTTTTCCTATTTGGAACCAGTCTGTTTTTCCATGTCCAG
>NW_011494902.1:9157821-9167693 GCF_000754665.1 Bison bison bison | reverse complement strand
CCTTGACATACTCTTTTTCCTATTTGGAACCAGTCTGTTTTTCCATGTCCAGTTCTAACTGTTGCTTCCTGACCTGCATACAAATTTCTCAAGAGACAGGTCAGGTGGTCTGGTATTCCCATCTCCTTCAGAATTTTCCACAGTTTACTGTGATCCACACAGTCCAAGGCTTTGGCATAGTCAATAAAGCAGAAATAGATGTTTTTCTGGAACTCTCTTGCTTTTTCGATCAGCCTTTTCCAATTCTCACATCCATACATGACTACTGGAAAAACCATAGCTTTCACTAGATGGACATTTGTTAGCAAAGTAATGTCTCTGCTTTTTTAACACTCTGTCTAGGTTTGTCATAGCTTGTCTTCCAAGGAGCAAATGTCTTTTAATTTCATGGCTGCAGTCACCATCTGCAGTGATTTTGGAGACTAAGAAAAATAGTCTCTCACTGTTTCCATTGCTTCCCCATTTATTTGCCATGAAGTGATGGGACCAGATGCCATGATCTTTGTCTTTTGAATATTGAGTCTTAAGCCAGCTTTTTCACTGTTCTCTTTCATCTTCATCATGAGGTGCTTTAGTTCCTCATCTCTTTCTGCCATATGGGTGGTGCCATCTGCATATCTGAGGTTATTGATATTTCTCCCAGCAATCTTAATTCCAGCTTGTGCTTCATTCAGTCTGGAATTTCACATGTTATACTCTGCATATAAGTTAAATAAGCATAATGACAATATACAGCTCCTTTCCCAATTTTTAACCAGTCCGTTGTTCCATGTTCAATTCTAACTGTTGCTTTTCTCAGGAAACAGGTAAGGTGGTCTGGTATCCCATCTATTTAAGAATTTTCCATAGTTTTTTGTGCTCTGCACAGTAAAAGGCTTTAGTGTAGTCACTGAAGCAGAAGCAAGAAATGATGGCCCTTAATAATGGATGGTCCTTAATAAATGAAAAAGGGAGGCTGGCACTGTCTTAACAGAGTACTTGAAGTCAGAAGGCTCAAGGATGTAGGTGGGAATGTAAGAGCGATATACTGCATGTCAGCACCTAATGTATGGACCAATCACTTTTCCTGGAAAATCCAAGAGAACACTCTCTTCACAAAGGTTAATAAAAGATTCTCTGGTGGAGGGAAATTTAAGAACTTTAGTAGGCTGGGTTTGATGGTAGAAGATATTTTGTAAAACTGGGCTTTCTAGTGTCAGTGGGATAATAGGATTTCAGAATAAAAGTGGCAGCACTTATCTAAAGGAGGGAAGGCAGAAATATTTACTGCTATGAACAGCGAGTTTGAAATGGCAACCTGGGTGCCTTGGGTCTGTGGCAATGGTGATAGGCCATAGATTTTTCTGGTAGCAAAACAGGTGAGCAGCCAACTAGAGTGTTACTTGATGATACAACCAGAGAAATTTAGAGATTTACATCCTCTACAACAATGGACAAAAATCATGATTCCTGAGATATGGTTTCCTAAACCTAAGCCAATTCATAGACCCTGAACCCAAAAATTGAAAGTGAAACCAAACACCCTTGAGGAAGGATAAATATTCCTTTAATCTGTCTCCAAATGGTGCTGTGCCAATTACTGGACTTAAACTCACACTGGAAAAAGGAAATAGTCAAAAATTTTGAATGTTGTTGAATATAGTATCCAAACTGATGAGAATAAGAGGTACCATAAATATTACCATGCCCCTTGGAGACTTGGAGGGAGCCTGTGGAGGTCAAGTAATGAGTAAAGTTCTGGTCCAGGTTTATCTAATAATGGATCTAGTAAATTCAAGGATCTCCCCAGGAGCCATTTCCTGGCCCATCTATATGCAACTGGGGTGCATTTTCTGAGCACCTGGCCAAACTCTGACATGCACATGCTGATTTGTGGAGGAACAGTGAGTTATGATAAAGATTGAATGTGGAAGCTCCTGAAACTGCTTTATCTTCAAGTCAAAAGAGTAAAACAGAAGCAGTAATGTGTTCCCTGAAGAATTTCAAAGATTATGGCCCCAATTAAAGATCTAAAGCAGTGGTCCCTAAATTTTTTGGCACCAGGAACCAATTTTTCCAGGGACTGGGTGGGAGGGGGGGTAGTTCTGGATGATTCAAGAGCACTACATTTATTGTGCACTTTATTTCTTTTATTGTCACATAAGCTCCAGCCCAGATCATCAGGCATTAGATCCTGGAGGTTGGAGACTCATGATTTAAAGGATATGGTGGTGCTGTTTCCTATCTTAAGCCATTAGTCAAAAATAAATAAATGAGTGAATCTATTTGGCAGATGACAATGGACTACTATAAACTTAACTAAGTTGCAACCCAACTACATCCTTTGCCAGATACGATATCTTTGCAGGGATATGTTAATGCAGACTATGGCACTGAGTGTGCACCTACTGACCTGGAGCTTTCGTGCTCAGTCACCTCTGACTTTGCGAAGCTATGGGCTGCAGCGCACTAGGTTCCTCTCTCCATGGGATTTTCCCAGCAAAAATACTAGAGTCTGTTGCCATTTCCTCCTCCAGGGAATCTTCCCAACCCAGGGACTGAATTCAAGGTCTCTGGGTCTCTTGAATTGCCGGCACATTCTTTACTGCTGAGTCACCAGAGAAGCCCCTATGCTGATCTGGTAGATGCATTTTTTTTTTTTTTCTCAATTCCCAGTAGAAGAAGTTTCAAACTTTGTCTTTTATGCATGAAGAACAATATACATTCATTACTGATCTCAGAACTACGTTCACCCTTGTTCAGGAAACTTGATGTTCATCTCACATTTTGCCGTGGCATGGGGAGGATCACTGTATGTTTAGCAAATAAAAACTTCATAGAATAATAAACTATTTATAGTTTTAGGAATTAAATTATTTGCAAGGCTGATGTTATTATACACAACTTGGGAATGCTATAACTCTAGGTATAAGGCAAAAATTAGAAATTAAATAGCTTTGCCTAAGTGCTTTCATTTTAAATAATTGAACACAAAGGTATATGAGATAGTCAAAACACTGCCTCCATTCTACATTCCATTTGTTTTCTGTAGAATCCTCAAAGCTTGAATTATTTGCCTTTTTTTCAAAAATATAATTTCTGTTCAAATTTGATTAAGATATAATCATGCCTACAGAGTTCTCACCTGCCTGCTTAATGATTGTTAAAATGACAAACTTTATTTAGCTTAAAAACTGCAATAGAAAAGACAAATCTTGTTGAATATTTATCTTACCATCATTATTACTTCAGCATGATGCCTGCACATCTACTTAAATACTTCTTTTTGGCCTATATTAGAATGTAAAATGAACTCTGAATCCCGTGCTTGTAAGTGGATGTATATAAATATTTGAAATGAATGTCTTCAATGCACTTTGCAAGACAAGATCCTGACCCTTGATTCCCAATTAATTAGCACAAAGAAAGAAAATCCAAACAGTCTCCCTATTTATTTGATAGCTAATTAAAATGCATACTTGGTGGAAGTCACTTGACTCTCAATTATGATTAAGTATACAAGGTTATCAGAATACTGCAAGCAGAAAGTTGAAAGTAATCTTGCTCTATTAGAGTGAACATATCGGGAATGGCTCTGTGTGGTAAGGAAAGGTTGCATGTAGCATAGCTAGCTATGTTGTTCAGTGACTGAACATACAGGGCACCCACAATGAGGTCACCAGGGATCCGAGGATCCCATCAGCTGTAGCAGGCTCAAAGTTAGAGTCTAGTGAACTGATAACATTATTTGTGGACTGCATCAAATATCAACTAGAACAGTCTAAGAGTTAAAAAAAAAAATAGCTGTCAAGATTTGCCTGTTGCTCTAATGGTGTTGGGTTAATTTTGTCATAAAATTAATGAGGCACTTAAAATGAAGAGATTTATGATATCTTGGCGCACTTCTAATTGAGTTAACCCAACAGATCAGCTTACAAGTCATACAAATCCAAGAAAAAATGATTAATAAGGTGCCCAAATTGTGTCCTCCCTTTTTGACTGAAATCTTCAATAGGCTATTAACATAATTACCTCATTTTTACTTCAATTATTGTCATTTTAAACCAGATGACTGTGTTTTTCATGGACAGCAAGCTAGATTGTTTCCTTAAATTAACCTATGAGCAAAAGCTTTATTGAGCCTTAGAAGAAAAACTTTTTCTCTCCTCTTTCTCTCTTTCTCTCCTCCTCTCTCTCTCTCTATGTATATGTATATATACATAACATAGTCACCTTACTTATTTAGTTCCTATTCTTTAGTGGGATATTTTTATTTAACCTCACTAATTGAGTTCTCACTGTTGAATTCTTAAAAGGCGTTCATGCATTAAGTCATATACTGGAGAGACATTGATAAAAAGCCTAACCTAAAATGCTAAGTATCCTGCATATTTCAGTGGTATTATTATGACAGCCATGAAGAACAACAATGCCACTATGTTCCCTCTGCTTTAGAGCTTTTTGGTGACAGCCTGAAGACTGTAACAAGCACTGGTTACATGTGGGTCACTTATTACACACAAAAATCACTTTCATGCAACAGATTTTGACATGCCAGTCTCCTGTTATAAACCTTTTGGCTGATGAGACATAGTTACTGCTGTCTCCAGTTCATGGATTAGCAAGAGGGAAGTGCCCAATTCAATTCATCTTCTTGTGCAGATTTCAACAAGAAGCTACATTTGGTTTTGTATAATTGAAACAAGAGAAAAGTATTTGACAAGTGATATTTAACATTTAAGGAGATGTGTGCTCTGCATTTCGAAACCCTGTATGAAAAGATGAAGAATTGTAGACTTTAAACCCTTATCAGTGACAGGATTATTAATTAAGTCAATAGAATCTGTTGACCATTAAGGACAAATCCCTTGCTTTCTCTATCATTTTGAATTACATATTCAAGTAACTATGATTAATAAAGATAACATGATTAATAGAATCTTTTCTAAAACTTGCTAACTGAAGAAACTGAATCTTAAATCTACCTTTTTTTTGCATTTTATAAGATATATCTAAAAAGTACGCAATTTAAATTAAATTAAAACTTTTATTTCACCTAAGTTTGAGGATAAAATGGATCTAAAGTCATGGATCATCAGTTCAGTGATTCTTTGAAATCCTAGTTTTGTCTCTGACTATAGCAAAGTATCTCAAGGACAAACATAGCAGTTGCTTGCCCTAAAGTCAACCTCAAACCATCAGAGCTGTGTGCAAACGGTGTAACACAAAGCATTTGATGGCAATTTTAGCCTTTTGGGGGGTACACATGTTTTATCTATAAAAACTCCCAGAGTTACTCATTTCATGGTTTTCCTTTCGCTATACATGGCAACATATATGTTACTATCTTTGAACATGAGTAAATTGTGTAGCTAGCTTAAATGGCTATTTTCAAGAATCCAGGGAACTATTTTAAGAATTTAGTATTTCCGTGAATTCAGGACCACATTAGAAGGATAATGTTTCAGACTACAGAAGTCATGTTCAATTTCTCTAATTCATCTCCTTACACTGAAAGGAAGCTTAACTTAAAATGATTCGCAAAAGAGATAGGTAATACCTTAGGCTCTTATCAAGAAGTTGTGCATGTAGAGATACTTTCTTCATGCACTTTTCAAGTAATATCTGTGCTGAAAATTTCTATTTTCTTTATAGGATGGTCTGATATTTCTTACAATATATTCTAGTTCAAATGTTATAAAATCTTCATGGATTATAAATCCTTTCAGATTTCTTTATTTTCTTAGAAGATATCCAAAATGCAGTACAACATTATTGTGGTTTTTCAAGAAGCTTAATAAATCCCAGAATACTTCATGTTGATATTAAAATCACAGATATGTCCAGTTATTTTAGGCAAATTAAAACAGATGCATCAGTGAAAATATCTGATTCCCTGAAAGCTACATGAAGTATACCTGTATATATAAAACCTAACATATGCTGGAAATTAATAAAGACTGCCAAATATGTGCAAATATGATTGGTCAGATGGATGGATGGATGAGTAAATAGCCCTTCCAGATATAAAGAAAGGAGGAGAAAAATCTTTGTTATTTGGAAACAGTGTAGTTTAAGATTTCCTAAATCATATTCCAATCATGTATATTAAATAGATCACATCATAAAAGTCATAATTTTTTTCCTGCTCTGTGCAAAATATATATATATATACATATATATATTATAGATAGAGAGAGATTGGAGAAGAACAAGGTTAAAAATGTCAGAGTCTATCAAACTGAAAGATGACACACTGATAGCATCATTTCTAGTGAAAATTCAATTTTTATGAACAACAAAAAAAGAGACAATCCTGACTCTAATCAGTTCTTGTGAATTTCAGAATTTAATCTGAATATCTGCTTTCTACATTTCTCCATTTTCACTAGCTTTTCCTCCTCTTTGATGGCTGCCTACTGTACTACTATCATCACTGCAAAGGACATTCACACTCACTCTATTTTATTCAAGACGCTATCAATATTTTGTGGTAGTATCTCACTCAATATCCATGCACTTATAGTATCTCTATGTTGGATTTTCTGTCATTTACTCTATCAGGATAGTCACATGTTCATATACTGAAAAAAAAAAAAAGAATAGAAAAGGGAAGAAGTTTAAGTCTATGCTATGAAATATCATCTACATGTGAAGGTGGAATTTGGGAACAAGAATGAAGATTTGGATTATCATTGTGTCAATAGTCAATTAACGTAACCCCTCCAAGCTCCTAATGTAAAACCCTGGAGGAGCTACATCAGGAGAGTAAGCTCAGCATCTGGTCATCAGGGCTGAAACAGGAAAGTCCCATAAGGAGACTGAGCCGAGTCAGGGAAGGTGAACGTGGAAGGTCGCCTCTTCTTTATTCAGAGCAATTGAAAAAAATAATTGAATATGAGTACCCTGAGTGGTAGGCCACACCCAGGCAACGTTATAGCTCCTTCTGTTTAGTACAGTGAAGCAGAAGCAATGGTGAGCCCGATTGAGTCTAGGTCTTAGGAGGCAGTGCACATTGCTGTTTGCTTTCTTGGCACCCTGCTCAGCTTCCATGTAATGACATGACTGGACTTGATGAGAAGTGGGAGACCATGTAGATAAGAGAGAAGTCACTAGCTGAGGCTCCCTAGACCAGACAGACTGATGGATCCTTAAACCAGTCTACCCAGAATTGACCAGAACTACCCAGCTGAGCCCAATTTAAAGTGACATCCTACAGAATCCGGAGCTCAATACATGGCTGGTGTAAAAAGATCCAAAGTGGTAAGATGGCTTGTAACAGAGAAAAAGTTCACTGATACGCCCAGTGATACCCGGAATGTCTAAAAAATGTCACTAGCTGCATAATTATTGCCAGTCACATTAGGTTCAAGCAGGATGCCTGTCCCATGACGATCTTACTCTGCAGCTAGTGGTGAAAGAATGTGGAAGACAGAAAATCTGGTCCTTTTCCTTTCATGTCCACACTACTAATAAGTAAGTAAAGATATCTTCCTTAATACTTTAATTAATAGTATCCTAGATACACAATTCAACCAGTATATGTAAATATCTTGTACAACACACACACACACACACACACACACAAACACACACACTGTGGAGTTTTCAGAATCTATCTAGCTTAGAGCCATCAGCAATATACCTCAATTAATATGGCTCCCTCTCCACTGACTATGCATGTGTGCACATGTGCTCAGTCACTCAGTCATGCACAACTCTTTGTGACCCCATGGAACATAACCCACCAGGCTCCTCTGTCCACGGGATTATCATGGTAAGAATACTGGAGTGGTGCCATTTCCTCCTCTTGGAGATCTTCCTGGCCCAGGGATCGAATCTGTATCCCCTGCAGCCCCTGCATAGGCAGGCAGATTCTTTACCACTGAGTCACCTGGTAAGACCCTCTAAACTGGCTATGACATAGTTATATTGAAAATTTAACCAATTCGTGTTAGCCAGTATCATGAAAAAGGTAAAAATATTATGGTTTAAAGTGTTAATGACTAGAGGTGATCACTGATTCAGTTCAGTCGCTCAGTCACATCTGACTCTTTATGACTCCATGGACTGGAACATACCAGGCTTCCCCATCCATCACCAACTCCAGGAGCCTGCTCAAACTCATGTCCATTGAGTCAGTTTGAGTCAGTGATGCCACCCAACCATCTCATCCTCTGCTGCCCCCTTCTCCTCCTGCCTTCAGTCTTTCCCAGCATCAGGGTCTTTTCCAATGAGTCAGTTCTTCCCATCAAGTAGCCAAAGTATTGGAGCTTAAGCTTCAGTATAAGTCCTTCCAGTGAATATTTAGGACTAATTTCCTTCAGGATTGACTGGTTTGATCTCCTTACTGTCCAAGGGACTCTCAAGAGTCTTCTCTAACACCACAGTTCAAAAGCATCAATTCTTTTTTTCTTGTGAAACACAGTTTATAAGGCATGATGCTTTGTTTGTTTGTTTTTTAATTTATTATTTTTTGATTATTATTTTTTACTTTTATTTTATTTTTAAACTTTACAATATTGTATTGGTTTTGCCAAATATCGAAATGAATCCGCCACAGGTATACATGTGTTCCCCATCCTGAACCCTCCTCCCTCTTCCCTCCCCATACCATCCCTCTGGGTCCTCCCAGTGCACCAGCCCTGAGCATCCAGTGTCGTGCATCGAACCTGGACTGGCGACTCATTTCATACATTATAGTATACATGTTTCAATGCCATTCTCCCAAATCTTCCCACCCTCTCCCTCTCCCACAGAGTCCATAAGACTGTTCTATACATCAGTGTCTCTTTTGCTGTCTCGTATACAGGGTTATTGTTACCACCTTTCTAAAGCATCAATTCTTTGGTGCTCAGCTTTCTTTATGGCCCAACTCTCACATCCATACATGATCACTGGAAAAACCATGGCTTTGACTGACTATAGAGACATTCGTTGGCAAAGTAATGTCCCTGCTTTTTAATGCGCTGTCATAGCTTTTCTTCCAAGGAGCAAGTGTCTTTTAATTCCATGGCTGAAGTCATCATCTGCAGTAAATTTTGGAACCCAAGAAAATAAGGTCAAAGTCTGTCACTGCTTCCATTGTTTCCCCATCTAATTGCCATGAAGTGATGAGACCAGATGCCATGATATTTTTCTTTTTTGAATATTGAGTTTTAAGACAGCTTTTTCACTTTCCTCTTTCACTTTCATCAAGAAGCTCTTTAGTTCCCCTTCACTTTCTGCCATACGGGTGGTGTCAACTGCATATCTGAGGTTATTGATATTTCTCCTGGTGATCAGTGATTACTGCATAGAAATAAAAGGAGAGTGAAGTGATCCTGGAAGCACTGATAAAATCTCTCCAGGGGAAAAAATGTGAAAAAAATATTTAAGACAGAGGAATTATTGAAACCTATAGCACACACTTAAGATATGGCAGAGGGAGACAGGAAGATTTCATGAATGAGGATTGTTGGAAAACACAAAATAATTGAGGAGGCTAGGAATGGAATGTCTCAGGTGTCAAAATGAATTTTTGGTACCTGACTTCAAATTTGTATCTGAATTATGCAAAAATAAAGTGCTCTTATAAGTTTTTGAATAGGCAAAGTATATGACCAGCTCTTTTAAAAATGAATCATGTGACAGATAGAAAATAGATTTCAGGAGTTGGAGATGGAATGAGGTATTGCACAGGCCCAGTGTAGAGTTAATGGACTAGAGTAATAGCCACATAACGGGAGGAAGAGAATCTGAAGGGCTCAGTGAATAATGCAACATAGAGTTTTGGTGACTCTAAACATTTAAATTATGGTTCAGAATACATTGGTATACTACAGACAGAAATACGAAACTAGAATCAAGAATTGATAAAGGATAATTTTTCATTTTGGTTTCAAATTGGACGA
>NW_011494902.1:9153161-9157721 GCF_000754665.1 Bison bison bison | reverse complement strand
CAAATGCTACTAGGAGTAATGCCCATACATATCAAACTATCTAGGTGAACCATGTTTTACTTATGTAGCAAATCTATTAAATAACCAGCATATGGAAGCTTATACCTCATGCGAGAGAATTACCAAATTAACTATACATCTATTAGAAGTCTCTAAACCCCACTCCCCAAACAATTTTAGTACACCTACCAAGTACTGTAGGTCATTTAGAAAAACAGAAATAAAACATACATAGCAAAAGAGACACTGATGTATAGAACAGTCTTACACTACTGTAAGTTTGTACAGATCATATTCCTAAGATGTGTCTTTGTTTACGAAAGTCTTGATTACATAAATCATATTTAGAAAAAATATTTAGTTAACAGTTTATATCTGAACACTGTTTATATGTTATGAAAAATGCTTAATTACAAAGGCTGATGTATGTTTTATTTCTGACCAGCTCTTTTAAAAATGAATCATGTGACAGATATAAAATAGATTTCAGGAGTTGGAGATGGAATGAGGTATTGCACAGGCCCAGTGTAGAGTTAATGGACTAGAGTAATAGCCACATAACGGGAGGAAGAGAATCTGAAGGGCTCAGTGAATAATGCAACATAGAGTTTTGGTGACTCTAAACATTTAAATTATGGTTCAGAATACATTGGTATACTACAGACAGAAATACGAAACTAGAATCAAGAATTGGTAAAGGATAATTTTTCATTTTGGTTTCAAATTGGACGATTTATTATTCTGAAAAGAATGTCAGATAATGGCAGGAATGGCGATACTAAATCTTAAGAGATAAGTTGATGCTTAAATAATGTTTCTGGTGATGGTATTTTACTTGCTAAATCATGTCCAATTCCTGCGACCCCATGGACTGCAGTCTACTAGGCTCCTCTGTCCATGGGATTTCCCAGGCAAGAATACTGGAGTGGGTTGCCATTTCCTTCTCCAAAATACTGTTTCTAATGTTTAGTTATTTCAAGATAGACTAAAGTTATTTGAAAATGTATTAATTGGGAAGCAAACTTCGGGGAAAGTAAAAAAAAATGAGAGAGAAAGAAAATAATGTCTTTGCAAAATTCACTTCATAACTATGAATTTTAATTTGCTTGGTTTTTGTTTTACTTTTTGGCAAGAAATCAAAGAAAGAGCCATATAGGAGGAAGTATGAAAATGTGACAAATTTAAAACTGAACATCTGCATACTATAGAAAGGAAAATGAGAGCAAAATTTGACAAACGTTTCTTTTAGCTCAGGATTTATTATGAGGTGTTTGCAAATTACCTCTCCAATTTTGAATATAAATTACAGAAAAACTAATGCACATTTGTTATTGTATGGCTTGTGTCATCTTATAACTTGGATCCTGCAGCTTATTAACTTTTCATTCTTATAGAAGCCAATTCAAAGAAGAAAATGATGCCTGAAAAAAGAAATGCCATATATAAAAAGCATACTTGGTGCTTTGGCTAGAGGTGGGTGGATAATAACGACAGAGGAACTGGCTGATTTTTAAGTAGAATTCTTTGTTGTACTATAAAATAATTGTGGATATAATATGTATACATCTATATACTTTGTAAGAAGCCATGCTTATCTCTAGTAAATAATTGAGAAAATAGCTTTATATTGACAGAAAGTAAAATGGAATAAAAAATGTAAAGGGGAAAAAGCAGTTTTTTCCTGCACTCTTTTGAATATACTGTTAAAGCCAAACGACTTGGAAAAAAATAAATCATAGGCTGATGTACGCTATCCAGTTACATCAGAAAACTACACAGTGAAGTGTTAAGCTGGAAAAAAAATTAGTGTCTAAATGTTCCTCTTGTAACCAGAATTTAATTAATATGAATATATTAATATAGGAATATGAATATTCTTACTCTTAAATCTTTATTATCTTGATCAGTGCCCTAAAAACACTAAAATGATAGTTTCTTGATAGTATGCATTAGGAAAAGAAGGAAAAAAAAAATCTGACCATCCTCAGAGCTCCAACTTGGAATATCACCAGAATATCAGAGATGTTTATTTCAGATGTCTCACTTTAAAAAATAAAATACCAGAGTGTTGAAACTAGGGAAAAAAGTTAAAAAGCCTCTGTCCGAAGAGGATACATTTTATTATCTTTGAGTTTGTTAACTGTGTGTGGTGTTCATGCAGTTTGCGGGTGGCTTTGTGTTTGGTAAATGGGATGAAACTACTCCACAGGGTTGATTCATTTCATATAGTTACTTACTAAACAGGTACTGTGGGGTCCACTATAGTTATTTTGGAGAAAATACGGGTATACTCCCTGGGCTTCCCAGGTGGCACTACTGGTAAAAAACCCACCTGCCTGTGCAGGAGACATAAGAGATGTGGGTTCAGTCTCTGGACTGGGAAGATCCCCTGAATAGGAAATGGCAACCCACTCCAGTATCTTGCCTGGAGAACCCCATGGAGAGAGAAGCCTAGTGAGCTACAGTCCATGGGATGGCACAGAGTCAGACAGGACTGATGTGACTTAGCACACACATGCACATACTTTCAAGAAAGTAGCCATAAAGACAATGCTCCAAAAAGAAAAGAAAAGAAATCGCTATTATAAACTGTAATAAACACCATGGATAATATAAACGACATATATGATAGAGACTTACAGAGAAAAGGGTTGGGAGGCCTTAATATATTTAATTTAATTTATTAATTTATTAATTTTAAATTATTAAATTTAATTTAATAATTAATTAATTAATTTAATAAATATATTTAAGGCACGGTGATTTGAGAATGTTTCACTGAGTAGGTAATACTTACCCTGAAACCTGGAAAATAAAAAGGAACTACAAGACAATTAATGGGAAAAAGTCCAGGCAGAATGAACAGCTTGCCTAAGGATCATGAAGTAAGAATAAATTTAATATGCTGAAGACAGGAGAGGAAGTCGGAATGCCTGGAATAAGAAGAGTTAAAGGAGATCTAAAATAAGCTCAGAGAGGGGCCAGATCTATTGTCTGTATTAGTCACCAGTCTACTATTGCTACATAATGAATAACCTCAGGAATTTTGCTGGCAAAAAATACTGAATATTTATTTTTCACTAATAAATAATAGTTCAGCTGAAGAGTCCCTGCTTCAGGCTGGCAGTGATTGATGATCTGCTCCTGTGTCTATCTGAAATATATTCTTCTCATTGCACAAGAGGGAAATCCATCCTTAAGTACATTTTAAGCCTTTTGTGTATGTAATGATACCATAATCTTGGTCAAAACAACTCAGATGGCAAGCCCAGAGGCAAGCAGAAGAAAAGAACTTTGCTAAGAGGAACTTCAAGGATACACTGCAAAGCGCCAACAACAATATCTCATAAACCATTGTAAAATATATAACCTGTTGTGTTTATATATATGAGGAACTCAAGATATGGTCTAAAACATTCAAAATGGGGAAAGATCAGATCAGATCAGTCGCTTAGTCCTGTCTGACTCTTTGCGACCCCATGAATCGCAGCACGCCAGGCCTCCCTGTCCATCACCAACTCCCGGAGTTCACTGAGACTCACGTCCATCGAGTCAGTGATGCCATCCAGCCATCTCATCCTCTGTCGTCCCCTTCTCCTCTTGCCCTCAATCCCTCCCAGCATCAGAGTCTTTTCCTATGAGTCAACTCTTCGAATGAGGTGGCCAAAGTACTGGAGTTTCAGCTTTAGCATCATTCCTTCCAAAGAAATCCCAGGGCTGATCTCCTTCAGAATGGACTGGTTGGATCTCCTTGCAGTCCAAGGGACTCTCTAGAGTCTTCTCCAACACCACAGTTCAAAAGCATCAATTCTTGGGCGCTCAGCCTTCTTCACAGTCCAACTCTCACATCCATACATGACCACTGGAAAAACCATAGTCTTGACTAGACGAACCTTTGTTGGCAAAGTAATGTCTCTGCTTTTGAATATGTTATCTAGGTTGGTCATAACTTTCCTTCCAAGGAGTAAGTGTCTTTTAATTTCATGGCTGCAGTCACCATCTGCAGTGATTCTAGAGCCCCCAAAAATAAAGTCTGACACTGTTTCCACTGTTTCCCCATCTATATCCCATGAAGTGATGGGACCAGATGTCAAGATCTTAGTTTTCTGAATGCTGAGCTTTAAGCCAACTTTTTTCACTCTCCTCTTTCACTTTCATCAAGAGGCTTTTGAGTTCCTCTTCACTTTCTGCCATAACGGTGGTGTCATCTGCATATCTGAGGTTATTGATATTTCTCCCAGCAATCTTGATTCCAGCTTGTGCTTCTTCCAGCCCAGCATTTTCTCATGATGTACTCTGCATATAAGTTAAATAAGCAGGGTGACAATATACAGCCTTGGCCTACTCCTTTTCCTATTTGGAACCAGTCTGTTGTCCCATGTCCAGTTCTAACTGTTGCTTCCTGACCTGCATACACATTTCTCAAGAGGCAGGTCATGTGGTCTGGTATTCCCATCTCTTTCAGAATTTTCCACAATTTATTGTGATCCATGCAGTCAAAGGCTTTGGCATAGTCAATAAAGCAGAAATAGATGCTTTTCTGGAACTCTCTTGCTTTTT
>NW_011494902.1:9117515-9153033 GCF_000754665.1 Bison bison bison | reverse complement strand
GTGGCCGCTGCTGAGTTTTCCAAATTTGCTGGCATATTGAGTGCAGCACTTTCACAGCATCATCTTTCACGATTTGGAATAGCTCAACTGGAATTCCATCATCTCCACTAGCTTTGTTCGTAGTGATGCTTTCTAAGGCCCACTTGACTTCACATTCCAGGATGTCTGGCTCTAGGTCAGTGATCATACCATCATGATTATCTGGATCGTGAAGATCTTTTTTGTACAGTTCTTCTGTGTATTCTTGCCATCTCTTCTTAATATCTTCTGCTTCTGGTAGGTGCATGTCATTTCTGTCCTTTATCGAGCCCATCTTTGCATGAAATGTTCCTTTGGTATCTCTGATTTTCTTGACGAGATCCCTAGTCTTTCCCATTCTGTTGTTTTCCTCTATTTCTTTGTATTGATCACTGAAGAAGGCTTTCTTATCTCTTCTTGCTATTCTTTGGAACTCTGCATTCAGATGCTTATATCTTTCCTTTTCTCCTTTGCTTTTCGCTTCTCTTCTTTTCACAGCCACATGTAAGGCCTCCCCAGACAGCCATTTTGCTTTTTTGCATTTCTTTTCCGTGGGGATGGTCTTGATCCCTGTCTCCTGTACAATGTCATGAACCTCATTCCATAGTTCATCAGGCACTCTATCTATCAAATATAGGCCCTTAAATCTATTTCTCTCTTCCACTGTATAATCATAAGGGATTTGATGTAGGTCATACCTGAATGGTCTAGTGGTTTTCCCTATTTTCTTCAATTTAAGTCTGAATTTCGCAATAAGGAGTTCATGGTCTGAGCCACAGTCAGCTCCTGGTCTTGTTTTTGCTGACTGTATAGAGCTTCTCCATCTTTGGCTGCAAAGAATATAATCAGTCTGATTTCGGTGTTGACCATCTGGTGATGTCCATGTATAGAGTCTTCTCTTGTGTTGTTGGAAGAGGGTGTTTGTTATGACCAGTGCATTTTCTTGGCAAAACTCTATTAGTCTTTGCCCTGCTTCATTCCGTATTCCAATGCCAAATTTGCCTGTTACTCCAGGTGTTTCTTGACTTCCTACTTTTGCATTCCAGTCCCCTATAATGAAAAGGACATCTTTTTTGGGTGTTAGTTCTAAAAGGTCTTGTAGGTCTTCATAGAACCATTCAACTTCAGCTTCTTCAGCATTACTGGTTGGGGCATAGACTTGGATTACTGTGATATTGAAATGGGGAAAATGTAATGTTAAATATTAGTAGCATTGGGTGGTACATTCCACTACCATGAAGAAATGCTTGGGGTCTGGTTCAGTCATCTACATAGATTTCATCAAGCAAAAACAAATTTCAGCAACCACTGAGAGTATAACAGTTACTTTATATACAAAACTTAGCTATCTAACATGATCTCATTTCTTAATTATTAACCTTCTGGCAAGTATCCTTTCTTCTTTTTCTCCTTTCCCTCCTCCTTGTTCTCTTTCCTCTACTTTTTCGTTCTTCTACTGAGAAACTTTGAGGGTTTATATCCTGAGTTCAAAACTGATGATATTCTATGATTCAGTTACAATTTATGTTTCTGTTAGGAGTCACACTGAGAAACTATGTATAAAGTGCTTGGATCAGTGCCAGGCACATAGTATGCTTAGCTGATCAATTTTGTCATTGTGATAACTACAGATATAAAGAAATGAGAAATCTGAGTAATTTTAGTAGGATGGAGCTAGTGACTGAGAACAGTACAGATTATAATTCTTAAGTACCTAACTTACAAGTGATGGTATTGTTTTCCATGATAGAGCTTACCTGGCTTCCTGTATATTCCTAGCTTATATCCAAAGAGTTTCTCAAAGTGTAATGAAAAAGCATTTTGTAATTTAAATCCCTCATGGAGATGATCTGAGATGAGAATTGGGAAAGAGACTCAGGCTCCAGGATCTATACTGCAAGATAATTCCCTTTATGTGGAATTGATGGAATTTATTAATAATAGAAGAAATATTTTTAAAGCTTATTTTAACCAGAAGTGTAACCAAGCAGGATCCCATGGAGCCTTCCCTGAACAGACCCTCTCCCGCATGTCCTTTGCTTTAGTTCCTCTCTGAAGTACCTAGATAACAATATTTGATGCATATTTCCTAAGCTGTTTTATAGTTGCTAAAACCCCCACAACATGAAAGATGTTAACTATTTGATGGCCATGAACTCCTAGTCCCCAGGCTTCATAGAGTCTAAGCATTGATAATGTTAGCTATTAATGTGGCACCACCCTATGATACCACCGCATTACTTCACCTCTAACCAGAGAATTGTGTACAAGACCCTACAACCCACCTCCTTCAGTTGGTCTTTAAGGATGCTTTCCTGAAACCTATCAGGACTTCTAGTCTTTTAAGCAGTAGCTGTCCTGAACTCCTAGCTTGATACGCTACAGTAAATGTTGCACTCTCCTTCACTACAACCTGATGTCAGTAGATAGACTTTACTGCACACAGGCAAGCAGTCCCAAGCTTGGTTGGGAACAGAAGCTATGAATTAAAAATCAAAATTTTTGATCTAGATATGTTGGTGGCTAAATTAAAATATACCTATATACTGTTCTGATGCAAGGATGCTAAAGGTACCTGCTGCTGCTGCTGCTAAGTCGCTTCAGTCGTGTCCGACTCTGTGCGACCCCATAGACGGCAGTCCACCAAGCTCCCCCGTCCCTGGGATTCTCCAGGCAAGAACACTGGAGTGGGTTGCCATTTCCTTCTCCAATGCATGAAAGTGAAAAGTGAAAGTGAAGTCGCTCAGTCTTGTCCGACTCAGCAACCCCATGGACTGCAGCCTACCAGGCTCCTCTGTCCATGGGATTTTCCAGGCAAGAGTACTGGAGTGGGGTGCCATTGCCTTCTCCAAAGGTACCTAATCCTAGTCATTTACTGTGACCCAAATGCACTTTAAAAAGAAAAGAAAAATCCCATTGAGTTTGGGCAATACTTTAATTCTGTGTTTGTGAAGCTGAATTCCCCTTGGCTAAACCTTTCAGTACAAAAAAGGAGGTGTCTTGACAATAATCACAAGTATAAATGTGTCAAGGGAGTATAGTTCAGGGCAGTGGGCAGGAGATGGAAAATGATTAGAGAAAGAGGGAGGATTCAGGCCAGGAGTCTGAGAGGCTTTTCTCGAAATTTTATTGTAGGTGGAACTTCAGAACACTTGAATGATGAGTCAGGAAGATTGTAAATAATGGAGGCTTTGCAGTTTTAGATGATCTATGATAGCCTCCTTTGTTGTAGATTCTTTCGTTTGTTTGCTTTTAATCAGTACCACAAGGCTCATGGTTTTCATCTATTGGATCATTCACATATATTTAACAAATTCTGATTCAGTGTTATTCTAAAGAGTCAATCAAAAATGGCAAATTTTCTTAGAAATAAACAAGATTTCCCCAAGCTTTAAAGACAGGTAGTTTCTATTTAGCTACAAACTATAAAGTCACTAAACTCAAAGAAGTTAACTATATAAACATTACTGACCTAGACTTATTGTTTTATTCAGGAGGAAACAGCATCTTTTTTAAGAACCTGGATCTTGTATACACAATGGTCTATTATCAATTTAAAAGTGTGGGCAACATTATTCTAAGAATGTGATATAGTTATCTGCTGATAAAATCAGAGAATCCAACAGATAGTCTTCATTTCTATTCCCTATCATGAATAAATAAATACATTAGCTAGCAAATGTTAATGACCACTCACAATAAATAGAATTCACAGATAAAATCTGCATTAAAAGATCATTAGCACTGGGGATAGAAAGCAAGACACTATGGAAATGAGCTTTAAAAGCTTAATTCTTTCATTCTATCTTCTGGGAGTGAGATACATACCTCAAGATATAAATCAATCCACAGGGTAATTTTAGTGGCAGATGGGGTAACATTTCTTTTCTGCATTTGTAATTAGGGAAAGGGAGTTTAGATCTCAACCACAGAACCGGTCTAAGTCTCGTGGAGGTTTTATGAATGTGGAGAGAACACCTGCCTTGGATGGTCCCGTGTACATGTGTGCCACGTTGCTTCAGTCATGTTCGATTCTTTGCGACCTCATGGACTGTAGCCCACCAGGCTCCTCTGTCCATGGGATTCTCCAGACAAGAAAACTGGAGTGGGTTGCCATGCCCTCCTCCAGGAGATCTTCCAGACCCAGGGATCGAACTCATGTCTTTATTTCCTGCATTGGCAGGTGGGTTCTTTACCACTAGCATCACCTGGGAAGCCTCGGATGATCCTACACCAGATGTCATCTTTACACATCAGAAAGTACTACCGTTTTGCTTTCAGTTCAAATCAGCCTTTGGTTTGGGATGATATGGTATAATTTTCTCTGTCTTTGTCTCTTTTTGTCACTTTCCATCTCTCTTTTTTTTCTCTCTGTCTCAGAATCTGTTTCCTAATGTTTTTGACTAATTTTCTGAAACCATGTCCAGAATTATTTAGAGCTTGTCATTTATTCTGTCCATTTTTATGGAAATCCTGGCATGATTCAGCTATAGGTGACTCCAGGTGCTGACAGAACTGTTGTGTACCTTGCAAGACGAAAGTCTCCAGCCCTTGGGTGGGCTGCAGGAGGTATGTGCTTTCAGAAGGAAGACACACTTACATGCTGCCACCCAAATTTCTCTGGGGTTTCCCCACCTTTTTTGAGGAGTGCATTCTCCTTGATCATATCTGTCCATAACCCTTGCCATTTTTCAGACTATCAAGCATCCATACTCCTTCATCTGTAGCAATGTGTACCTTGTTGAGAGTGTTACATCCTGTTGTTTTAGAAAATATTGTCCGGGTACCGGCAGATGACTTCAGGTCCCAGCCTATCTCATTTCCTCCTGAACGATTCTACTCCCTTCATTCTTGAGGGTGAGCATATTGTACAAAATGGAAAGACCATTGCCTGGAGAAGTCAGGAGGAGAAGGAATTCGGGTTCCCTCCTTGGGGAATTTATTTTTCAATGCACCACAGAGGAATAGATGTGGAGAGAGCTGGGAGCAAGCATGGCAGGAGGGGTGCAAGCACGGTGGGGAAAAGTCGAATCAAAGCAGCAATGTAAAAGGGAGCTCCAGTTAGGTATATTACTGCACCTAGGGGCCAGGAGCCCTCTGTCTGGTGGCCCCTGTCTAGTTTTTTGCTTTCTTCTGTTCTCCCGTGCTCACTGAAGGCAGACAGGAGGCCACAGGCCCATCTCCAGGAAGAGGCTGCTTTCTCCTCCAATCTAAACAAGAGGTACTGCGTTAGATGCTGGGGAGAGTAGAGATGGATCCACACAATAATGAGTCTGGTTAGGGGTGCATGAGGAGCTTGAAGTGGAAAATGACATATAGGGAGGGGTGAGCTTACTATCGGTAAGGTAAGGTAGGTATCTATCTGAGAGGGCAACAGGGTTTTTCTTCTCCTGTGAAGAGAAGGAGTCACTGGACCTGGAGAATAGTTTGGTTCCTAAGGTCTGTAAGCTCTCTACACCCCATATCAGTATGATCACCAAGTTCCACTATTAGAAGTGGCATACTTCTAATGGGTTCAGAGATCAAGATGAGTTTAAGGTCCTTCTTTACTGGCACAAACTTGAGCTCAGGAACACTCTCTTGGGGGTGGGAATGACATGCAACAATTAGATTATTTCTTGAGGCAAAATGCTGGAAAAATCGACCACTGATTTTTCTCTTCAAGTTCCCCTTCCTTTGTCATCCTCTCCCCAACCCCTCCTTAAAAGATGGACTAAGAGAAAGGCCTACCCCATCATTGATTCCCATCCTCTAGACCCAGCAGGGGCAAAAGAGCCCTTTCCCCAGTAGGGGTGGTTGAGCAATGTGGCAAGGTGCAAGCAAGAATATAATAGCAAAAACAGAAAATAAGAGTCCAATCTACTACATCACTTTTTACTTATCTGCTAGTGGTGCTTGTCTTCTGAATAAGTATTATAGACTTTCCACTGGCCTAAAGGTATATTGTTCCTCTGTTGTGACCTGTGGAGTTTTTAGAGGTAAGTGTTTTAGTCCAGATAACTGCACCCAACTAGTGATCCCTTGTAATGTGGCAGCAATGCTCATGGTTAAAATTATTTTATAATGCCCCTTCCATTTTGTTAATAGTTGGTCTTTAGGATCTCCCTCTTGGAAGTCTTAAGAACTTGATCTCCAGGGTTAACTTGTGAAGGGGGCTGCCCCTAACATTGTTTCTGTGGTGGGAGGTGGCAGTGTCTTATTGGCATAACCCAAGATTGCCTTCTGAACTTGCCCCAGATTGATAATATATCATAGGATCCAGCTGATTTTTTAATGTAGTAGAATGTCAGTAGTAAGAAAGGCTTTCCACAGGTCATCTCAAATGCGCTGAGCTGCAAATTATTCTTTGGGGTGGACGCACGCTGAGGAGTCAAAGTGAAGTGAAAGTCGCTCAGTCGTGTCCAACTCTGTGCAACCCCAAGGACTATACAGTCCAGGCCAGAATCCTGGAGTGGGTAGCCTTTCCCTTCTCCAGGGGATTTTCCCAACCCAGGGATAGAACCCAGGTCTTCCGCATTGCAGGCAGTTTCTTTACCAGCTGGGCCACAAGGGAAGTGAATTTGTCAAATTCTCATGTATAGCTGGTAACCTATTCCTAGGGCTGCCAATATTCCCTGTGTGATCTTTGCTACAAAAGAGGCCCCGTTATCATTCTGTAGGGACTTTGGAAGGCCAAACAGAGGAGGTTTTTCCTTTTGCAGGGACTTATGGACTTGAGATGCTTTTTCAGATCCAGTGGGGAAGGCTCAAATCCAACCCATGAAGGTGTCAACAAATACCAGGAGATATCTGAATCCTGACTGTGGAGTTATTTAGGTGGAATCTAACTGCCAACCTTCCCAAGTATGTCCCTCAGTGTGAAGTAACCAGGAGGGGATTGGGTGAGCCTGCAAGTTATTATGCGCAACAAACCACAGGCAAGAGTCACTTGTTTTACTGTTCCCTTAAGTACCTTCCTTGAAAAGGTCTTTTGCCCCAAGTCCCATTGTGAATCTGTCATATAGTGGGGGATATTATGCAAATTCCTGGTGAGCTTCCACTCTGGGGCCTCAGGGATGAGCAGCTTGTCATCCTTCACATACTAGATGATGTTTCTTTTCTCATAGCTCCATTGTTTAGCCTTTTCTTGTTACTGTGAGGAATCCTAAGGAAGGTTACCAAAGCCATGATTTGCTCAGGCTCCAGTGATGAACCAAGCTGCCCTTTTTGCAGTTTGATCAACTTTGCTGTTTCTTTAGCTTCCAAACTGCCCATCTTTTGATGGCCCCTACCGTGGACTACCTGCGTCAGGAGCTACATGGCTTCTAATAGGGCCAAGATTAAATCCTTCCATTTTATGGAAGAATTTCTAGCAGCTCACATTCTTCTTCTTTCCAAATGGTAGCAAGAACATGAAATACATGAAACTCATATTTAGAGTCAGAATACATATTTAATTTCTTATTATACCTTAATTGTAGCACTCTCATTAATGCAATTAGCTTGGCTTTCTGGACTGAGGTCTAGGGTGGCAGGACCTTGGCTTCTATGACTTTAATTAGACTCAGGATGGCATAACTTGCTTTTTCGGGTTTCCATTTCTACAAATCTGCTCCCGTAAGTAAACCACTCGACCTTAATGCTGTTAAGAGGTTCATCTAGAAGATCGGACCTGCTGGTGTAAGTTTGATCTATAGTCTCTGTACACTCATGCAATAAATCTTCATTCTTAAGACCTGGAAGCAGAGTTGCAGGGTTCAAAGTATGATGCACCTTTAAGGTAACAGGGGTGTCCTTTAGTAGAGGCTACTATTTAGTTAACCTTCCCCCGGCCAACCAATGATGTCCTTTAACTTCTAACCACAGATTGTTATCTAATGAGGGGTTAATACATCTAAGTGTTGTCTCAGGGTGAGCTTAGCAGCCTCATAAATCAACGCTGCTGTGGCTGCTACAGCCCTCAGGCAGCTGGGCCATCTCAGGGCCACTGAGTCCAGTTGTTTTGCAAAGTAAGCCATGGTTTCTGATCTGGCCCCTGCTTTGGGGTTAGAAATCCCAGAGCTATTCCTGATTTCTCATGAATGTACAGGGTAAAGGATTTGTCTAATTTTGGAATCCCCAGTGCTGCTCATCTACTCAGTTCAGTCTCTAGAGTCTTGAAGGCCAACTAGTGGTCCCCCCTTCCAATGGACAGAAGGGTTCCTTTCTTCTCCCTTTAGAGCCACATATAAAGGCTTTGCTATAAGATCTGGAATCCAGTTACAGCAGAATCCAGCCATCCCTAGAAAGCCTTGGAATTGCCTCCATGTGGTTGGAAGTGGTAATGCACTACTTGTTATTTTCACAAACCTATGGCCAGGGCTTGAGCTCCTGGGATCAAAACAAATTCTAAACACTGAACCCTTCACGTGAGGCCTGAGTCTTGGTTAGGGAGACTTACTATCAACTTTCTCAGAAAATTCAGGACCTTACCTCTTGCGAAACCTGTATGCAGGTCAGGAAGCAACAGTTAGAACTGGACATGGAACAACAGACTGGTTCCAAATAGGAAGAAGAGTATGTCAAGGCTGTATATTGTCACCCTGCTTATTTAACTTATAAGCAGAGTACATTATGAGAAACGCTGGTCTGGAGGAAGCACAAGCTGGAATCAAGATTGCTGGGAGAAATATCAATAACCTCAGATATGCAGATGACACCACCCTTATGGCAGAAAGTGAAGAACTGAAGAGCCCCTTGATGAAAGTGAAAGAGGAGAGTGAAAAAGTTGGCTTAAAGCTCAACATTCAGAAAACTAAGATCATGGCATCCAGTCCCATCACTTCATGACAAATAGATGGAGAAACAGTGGAAACAGTGTCAGACTTTATTTCTTTGGGCTCCAAAATCACTGCAGACGGTGATTGCAGCCATGAAATTAAAAGACGCTTACTCCTTGGAAGGAAAGTTATGACCAACCTAGACAGTATATTAAAAAGCAGAGACATTACTTTGTCAACAAAGGTCTGTCTAGTCAAGGCTGTGGTTTTTCCAGTAGTCATGTATGGATATGAGAGTTGGACAGCAATCACCATCTGCAGTGATTTTGGAGCCCAAAAAATAAAATCTGACACTATTTCCAACCTAGGCAACTTCTTGACTGTCCATCTGGTGTTGGCTTCCTAGGGTCCCCTTGGATGGATCAAAGAAGTCAAAAGCTCCATTTTCATTATTAACCTCCTATCTTTGTTGGCTTCTTCTGTTAAGTCTGAGATACTAAGGCTTCCCTAGTGGCTCAGAGGTAAAAAATCCTCCTGCCAAAGCAAGCGTGGTTTGATCCCTGAATCAGGAAATGGAGAAGGAAATGGCAACCCACTCCAGTATTCTTGCCTGGGGAATCTTATGGACAGAGAAGCCTGGTAGTCTGAAGTCTATGGGATCTCAAAACTTGGACACCACTTAATAACTAAACCACCACACATATGAGTACTATCAGCCAGTTCAGCTCAGTTCAGTCACTTAGTTGTGCCCAACGCTTTGTGACTCCATGGACTGCAGCACACCAGGCCTCTCTGTCCATCACCAACTCCCAGAGCTTGCTCAAACTCATGTCCATTGAGTCCATGATGCTATCTAACCATCTCATCCTTTGTCATCCCCTTCTCCTCCCACCTTCAATCTTTCTCAGCATCAGGGTCTTTTCCAGTGAGTCAGTTCTTCCCGTCAGATGGCCAAAGTATTGGAGTTTCAGCTTCAGCATCAGTCCTTCCAATAAATATTCAGGACTAATTTCCTTTAGGATGGACTGGTAGGAGTAATGCAATGTTCTTCTATTAAATCTGGGTTATCATAGACTTTAAAGGCTTCCTCTGCCAAGACTGAAAACAAGGTCTGGGCCCAGCCTTGAGCTTTGGCAACTGTCTCCTGACATCAGGAAAGGCCTGAGTGATAAAATGCATGACTAAGAGCCACCTCCTCTCTGTAGACTCAGGGTCTGTATTGGTGACTTTCCTAAAGGCCTCTGTCACCTGACTCAGGAAGACCACCAGATTTTCATCCTTTTGTGTAATTTCTCCAATCTTCTCATAAATTACCAGTTTCACCAAACACTTTCCCATTCCTTCTGATAAACAAGTAATATAGTGTCTCATCCCGGCCTGACCTACATGGTACTTGTAATCCCAGTGTGGGTTCGTGTCTGGAATGGCATCACTACCCATCTGATAAACCTGGTGGCTAATAGGCTATCACTGTATCCCCTGGTCTTCCTGAAAAGGAAATATGCATTCCTTGTGATTCCTGTGTACCAGTGGGCCAGAACAACTGTGACATCCTGCTAGGTCAGGAAGAATGTTAACCCTAGGCTGATAAATCTGTTCCTGAACTTGTCAGGATTATTGAGAACCTGTCAGACGTCTCCTTGTAGACTCTGCATCAAAAAGGGGTCATGCACCCTAGTAATCCCTCTGTTCCCATCAGCTACCTCACAGAGAGTATAGCTTGTGGGGCAAAAGTGGGTGCCAACTGTGAACTTGATTGGAGCCCCACTGGGAGCTCTGATTTGAACATTTCTGGTTTAACACAGTAAGGTGGGGGTTCTGGTACTGAAGATGATGTTAAAGGGGAAGGAATGGGGACTCGAGAAAGAGGCTCATGTACCAATGGCCAGTTGGTGGGTAAAGAAAGGGGTCCATGAAGAAAACTGGCTCTGAATCTTTTGGGGATGAAACAGAACTAGAGGCCATGAACATATAGCAGGAGCCCTCAGATCCGGGTCCTGATAGAGCTTCATGAAGGCCGACATGTAATGGATCTCTTCCCAGTTTTGAGACCACTTGCAAATCAGGTCCAGTTGTAAAATGGTATTAAAATTAAGCAATCCATCTTGGGCCACTTTTCCACTTAGGGCATATTAGGTCCAAGTTATACAACAAAATAAAGGGAGCTTGTTCTTTTTTAGGGCATCTAACTTCTACTGCCCCAACTTGTTAAGAATGCAACCCAAGGGAGCATCTTTGGAGGTTCCTGGGATATTTCCCATTTCTCTGCTTCTTACAACCCATGATTAATGGTTCAGGAGGAGAAGGGGGCCCCAAGACCACACAAAAATCTTAATTACCTGATCTCTTCTGGTGCCAAAAACTGAAGAAGAGGGGAATGAAGGAGCAACAAGCTAGGGAGGACAGAGAGGGAGCCTGTGGAGACTCAAGGTCTCATGACCAGAGGAGTTCCACTACTGTCTCAACTTTGTACCATATCCAAGTCTCCCTCCTTTCTTATTGAAAAAACAATGAATCAGATGCCCGAGGAGGCAGGTGCATAAAGGAAAAACTGGGACTGACTGAGAAGTCTATGAGGGAATGAGCCCAAGTATTATCTAAATGGTCTTCACAGAGGCAACTGTGAGAGTTTCTAGGGTAAAAGAGCTGAAAAGAAAGATGGCAAAGATGATCAGAAAACTGTTCTATTGGCAGGTGAGAGGGTAGACAAGGAAAACATCAGGAGGTAATGTAGAGGCCACTGTTTCCCCATCTGTTTGTCATGAAGTGATGGGACCAGATGCCATGATCTTAGTTTTCTGAATGTTGAGCTTTAAGCCAACTTTTTCACTCTCCTCTTTCACTTTCATCAAGAGGCTCTTTAGTTGTTCTTCACTTTGTGCCATAAGGGTGGTGTCATCTGCATATCTGAAGTTATTGATATTTCTCCTGGCAATCTTGATTCCATTTTGTGCTTCATCCAGTCCAGCATTTCTCTTGATGTACTCTGCATATAAGTTAAATAAGCAGGGTGACAATACACAGCCTTGGAATATGCCTTTCCCTACTTGGAACCAGTCTGTTGTTCCATATCCAGTTCTAACTGTTGCTTCTTGACCTGCATACAGATTTCTCAGGAGGCAGGTCAGGTGGTCTGATATTCCCATCTGTTTGAGAATTTTCCACAGTGTGTGGTGATCCACACAGTCAAAGGCTTTGGGATAGTCAATAAAGCAGAAATAGATTTTTTTCTGGAACTCCCTTGCTTTTTCGACAATCCAGCAGATGTTGGCAATTTGATCTCTGATTCCTATGCCTTTTCTAAATCCAGCTTGAACATCAGGAAGTTCACGGTTCACATACTGTTGAAGCCTGTCTTGGAGAATTTTGAGCATTGCTTTACTAGTATGTGAGATGAGTGCAACTGTGCAGTAATTTGAACATTCTTTTGGCATCCTAAATCACTGCAGATGGTGACTGCAGCCATGAGATGAAAAGATGCTTACTCTTTGGAAGAAAAGTTATGACCAACCTAGATAGCATATTAAAAAGCAGAGACATTACTTTGCCAACAAAGGTCCGTCTAGTCAAGGCTATGGTTTTTCCAGTAGTCATGTATGGATGTTAGAGGTGGACTATAAAGAAAGCTGAGCACCGAAGAATTGATGCTTTTGAACTGTGGTGTTGGAGAAGGCTCTTGAGAGTCCCTTGGACTGCAAGGAGATCCAACCAGTCCATCCTAAAGGAAATAAGTCCTGAATATTCATTGGAAGGACTGATGTTGAAGCTGAAACTCTAATACTTTGGCCACATGATGTGAAGAACTGACTCATCTGAAAAGACCCTGATGCTGGGAAAGATTGAAGGCAGGAGGAGAAGGGGACCATAGAGGATGAGATGGTTGAACGGCATCACTGACTCGATGGACATGAGTTTGAGTAGACTCTGGGAGTTGGTGATGGACAGGGCGTCCTGGCGTGCTGCAGTTCATGGGGTTGCCAAGAGTTGTACAGAACTGAGCAACTGAACTGCACTGAATGTAGAGACCATGACTGCACGGTCTCCAGGATAGAGAAGGGTTCAGATATAAAGAGAGAAAAAGAAGAAATTGGGGGGTGGTGGTGGTGGCTGCTGTTTCACACACCCTCCCCACTCCCTGGGTGTCTACTCAGATAGTTCCAACCTGTGGTCTTTTCCACAAGGGACAGGGAAAGGGTACCCTCCTTCCACTGAACCCTTTCTTTGGTGATCAGCCCCAGAAACCACTGCCGATGAAAGATTAGAAGAGCAAAAAGAGCAACGCGGAAGGGTAAATTGCTGCCTGAATGAGGACCGGATTTCCCTCAAGAAAGGTACTTGCCAAGTGTGATGATGCTGAAGCAAAAAGGTTAGGCTTGTTAGCACCGAGAAAGCTGCGTTTAGCTAATAGATAAGACTTCTCCTGTCCAAACCTGGATAGGGCCAAAGGCCCTGCTGTGCTGGCTGAGTGCCCACAAATTACATTATTGATCAGACATTAACCAACAAAAGGCCAGAGGAAAGTATGAAGTCAAGGCTTTACTGGGGCTTATACTGCAGCATAAAGGAGCCAAAGCGTGAGTCAGGAACCCAACTGTGGGCACTGCTGCTGCTGCAGCTCCTGCTAAGTCGCTTCAGTCGTGTCCGACTCTGTACAACCCCATAGACGGCAGCCCACCAGGCTCCCCCTTCCCTGGGATTCTCCAGGCAAGAACACTGGAGTGGGTTGCCATTTCCTTCTCCAATGTATGAAAGTGAAAAGTGAAAGTGAAGTTGCTCAGTCGTGTCTGACTCTTAGCGACCACATGGACTGTGGTCTATCAGGCTCCTCTGTCCATGGGATTTTCCAGGCACTGGGTTCACTTAATGAGGTGAAGGGGGGCAGACGGCTGGTCAGGGCAGAGGGGGTCTTTGGCTGGGCCCCAACCCCCTCCCCAACCGAGAGCGCTGAGGGCGGGTCATGCGCAATCTTATGCTTTTGCGCAGGGCTGGTGACGGTGGTGGAGGAGCTCGGAGGTTATGGTCACCTAGGAAGGTTATCAAGCACAAAGGCCATAAAGTCCCTGGTTACTTATTAGCCACAACCTTCCAGAGGTCTCATGCAGGGGACACAGAAGATTTTTCCTCTTGGTCTGTTTGAAGTCATCAGCCTGCTATATTTTGGTAGGTGTTGTCCAGGCACATTTGTTCTGGCAAATTCCTGGCTTTCAGCTTCCCCTTTTTAAGAAAGTGTTGTTTGGGTACAAGTGTGTGGACAGTGACATCCTGTTGTTTTAGGAGGTTTTGTCCAGGCGTGCGTGGATATCCTCAGGTCCCAGCGATGTCAAGAGAAAGAATCTAAGCTCCTTTTTGAAGCCAAACATCCAAACACTTGCTCTTGTGATCCCCAGTAACCAGAGTGTAGAAACAATGAGATGTACCCATAGAGACTATACGGGGGCATCATCCACAGAAGTAGGGAACACTTTGGCGTTTTTCCCTGGTGGTAGGGGGAGGCAGTATTGGGGCAGCAGCAGGCAGGTCCAGAATGTGGAATGCAGCACCCTAACAACTTCTACCTGGGACTGGTTTGAAGGTGGTTCTACCCTCTCAGCCTCTGGTATAACACTTGTATTTTGCAAAGACTGCTTCTGCAGCCTTCCTGTCAACCTGAGCTCTCTTTATTTTTTTCAACAAAACTATTTATTTATTTTTGGTTATACTATGTTTTCAGTTGTTGCTCCAGCTTTTCTCTAGTTGTGAGTATTTGGGGCTACTCTCTAGCTGCCATGCATGAGCTTCTCATAGTCGCAGAGCACAGGGTAGTTGCAGCAGATGGGCTCAATAGTTGGGGCTCCCAAACTCTGGAGCACAGGCTCAATAGCTGTGGTACAGGTGGCTTAGTTGCTCCGAGGCACGTGAGGTCTTCCCGGATTAGGGGTGGAACTACATAATCCTTACCATTGAGCCACAAAGGAAGCCCTCCAAGCTCTCTTTATCATCCATTTAACTCCCATTTAGATTTTATAACTCTAACCAACTTCTATACTTATATTGTGAGATCTTTACTGGTATTTAAATATTTCCACTGAAATGTTTAAATATTCCCCACTGACGTCCCTCCTTTTAGTGAAAACAATGAAGTATTCTTTTTGGTATGGGGGAAATGCTGGTGAACTTGGGATGTCTGGGTACTAAAAGGTCAAAGTACACTCTGAGTGTCCTGACAATTTTCTTGGCAACAGTCCTTGTGAGAATTTTAGTATCTTTCTGATAGTTGCTCATGCATTTTGAAAGTAAACAAAGATCTTCATTTTCAAGGAGATTGTGATGAAATGGTTAGATACTTTCTAATTTTTTTCTCATCAAAAACATTTTCCCAGATTGACTTAATTTAGAATGTTATTCAAAGCCTATTATCCAGGCTTTGAAAATGAGAATGGGCAATCTGAATGGAAGGGCTTTTTTCTCACCAAAGTGTGTGGATTTGGCTAGATTTTCTCCCTTTGTTTATCACAATTGAATATTGTTATACCTCTCCAAATCCTTTTGCATGAACAGCAATTTCTGTACTTGTGTTTGCAGTTCTCTGTTTCAAGACGTTTTGTCTTTCCTTTCGTAGAGAAGATGTGTGATGTGTATATGTAAATATGTGATTTGGTTGATGGTTAAATATTAGGTGTGGAGAAGGACTCAGAAACTATCTCTGAAGCAAAATGTTAGCATTTCCACTTCTCTATGTCCTAGTAGCAAGAAAGGCAGTTTCCAACTGTTATGTACAATCCAAACTGTTTTGAATCCTTTTGAGCTGGCTTTTTCTACTCCCATGATGCTACTGATAAACTTGAAGATGATCAGTAATTCTTCATTAGTCCTTGCCTCCTCCATGGGTCTCTGTGACCTCGAAAGGAAACTTCTACAAAAGGATGAGATACCTAGCGGGTAGCCATTTACTTGGGTCATAGGCAGAGAACTCCTCTGCTCCCTGCTCCACCCGCATTGCTTTTTATTACCAGTAGGGTCTCCTGAGTCTTCAGTGTAGTCAGCACCCAGAGTGACCTATTTCAATCCAACAAATATTTACTGAGTTGTATACATGTGTTAGCACTATTCCTGTTGCTGTGGGTACAGCTCAAAACAAAACTCATTTCCCTTGTCTATGATCTCCTGACATTCCAGTGAAGAAGAAAGGCAATAAACTTGGAAGGAAGTTGTGTAAATATTGATGGGGTGTTATAATAAGTAAGGTGGCCAGGAAAGGCCTTTGTGGGGAAATGACATTTGAAAAGAGATCTGAGCCTAGTGAGTCATGTGAACAGATGTAGGGGGTGGGGGATGGTCCCAGCTTAGAGGCAGGAAGTACAGAAGCAAGGCGGGGGGTGAGCACAGAAGGCCAGCATGGTTAGAATGGAGTGAGCAAGTGACAGAGATGAGGAAACTGAGAGGGAGGTGGTGTATGGCCAGATAATGTACACCCTATAAAGGGTTTAATTGTATCTCAAGACTCACAAATATTATGTCACATATATGAAAAATCAATTTATTATTATACCATTAATTGTTTAGACATGTTCCTAAGTGAAAATTTAAATGTTTCTTTTATCTGTAATCAGTTTTAGTAATGATATGATTTTATATTTTTATAAATATATAAAAATGTTTATGGATGTTTATGTATATAATATAGATAGACAGATATCATGAACATTCTTCTAAACCATCCTTGTTGGGTTTATTTAAACCTGGAAAACCAGCAACGTGATCAGCAGTGAATGTGAATGAATAAATACAAAGAAAACTCTCAGACTGAGGTGTTTCTTAAGGTCACATCCAGCTTTATTTTTGAATATGAAATATGTGTGAAATGCCCTTTGAAGATTGTCTCTTTAATCCAAAGAAAACAAAAAAAATAAATATTTGTGTTTTTATTTTTAGTGGGCATTAACCTTCAGGGAATTGAAAGAGGTTGAGGAATAAAGAGGCATTATATGAAATTAAATGTATTCAGCCAATTAGATGGTAAACATTTTACCTGTTCTTTTTTTAGTATAATGTTTTTTCCACCTTAAAAATAGTCTGGCATATAAACTCTGTAAATACAGGTAGGTATCTTGGTCTTGCAGAAACATAAAATAAATATGGATTTGCTCCCAAAATATATGCTGTTCTTTTCCCAAGTTATATTAACCAAAAAAGAAAAAAAGAAAACAAAAAATAAAAACAAGCTTTTTTTTTTTATTTTTCAATCAAACAATTGCATATGTTGTCTAAAATCAGTACCCTTGGCCTTGCCTGGTCTAACACAGGTAATGTCACACTTAAGTTTAGAGAGAAATGGTTGCAACTTATGAGAAAAAAAAAAAAAACAAGAATAGAGAGAAATGGTTCCACTAATTAAATATCTCATAGAAAAATGACATTTCTTGTCAAAGAGATGGTACTTACTCTGGATAGGGGACATGCTAGAAGCAAACTTTATACAAGGTTGAACATCTCTTAAGTTCTAACCTGCAGGTTCTCTGGGCATAAATTTTGCCAAAACTGTAGATATTATCCCAGATGTTGTACACGTCTGCTGTGGAGATTTGAACACCTCTTTTTGCTTTTCCTCAGCCCCTGCTAAAGCCAGCTCGTCCCTCCTCATGCCCTCTCTCCACACTCCCAACACCACCCCCTGAGTCAGCTGCCACTAGAAATTTCCTCTGGAAAAGTTTTCATTTGAAACTTGCCTACATAAAGCTGTTACAGTTAGTACAATGCTAGTTGTGACAGAATTTAGTTTGGGGCATCAGAAAAGAGAAGTCAGAGTGGATGCAGACTAGTCAAGAATAGCAGGCTAAGACTTCTGGGGCTTTTTCAAGGTTGTAGAACCTGTAAAAGAGTACCTCTGTAGTTAAAGGTCCTCTTATTCTCGTCTCTGGACAGTAAAAAGTGCAGAAGGAATTCCAGAGTCGTTTCTAATGTGGAAACCACTTTTGAGATAAAAAGTAGGGCATCTCAAGTCAGAAACAGAGGCGATTACTTAGAAAAAGACATTTAGAACAGGATTCTTTGGACAGAGGTTCGCCTCCTATGTGGAAAGAAATTATCAGTAGCCTTGAAGAAAGATTTGTGGTTAAAAGTGAAAACATTAATAAAAAAAATGCCTCCATAGTACATATATGACCAAATGTCCTATTAGTTTACTAAGTGGGCAAAATATTTCTTTGTGTTTTCTCTGAAAGTTCTCATTATATATGTATTTTTTTCAGTAATCATATTTTTAGTGATTGCAGTCTCCCACATTGCAGGCAGACGCTTTAACCTCTGAGCCACCAGGGAAGCCCATTGTTATATGTAATGTGACATAAAGAAAATGAGTATTTCATTGTTATTTATCTTTTTTAATTGAAATATAGTTGGTTTATAGTGTTGTGTTAGTTTCAGATGTTAATAGCAAAGTGATTCAGTTATGTATAGGTATTATTTTTCATATATTTTCCTTATGCTGCTGCTGCTGCTGCTAAGTAGCTTCAGTCGTGTCCGACTCTGTGCGACCCCATAGACGGCAGCCCATCAGGCTCCACCGTCCCTGGCATTCTCCAGGCAAGAACACTGGAGTGGATTGCCATTTCCTTCTCCAGTGCATGAAAGTGAAAAGTGAAAGTGAAGTCACTCAGTCGCGTCCGACTCTTAGTGATCCCATGGATTGCAGCCTACTAAGCTCCTCCATCCATGGGAGTTTCTAGGTTTTTATAAAACATTGGGTATAGTTCCTTGTGCTATACGGTAGGTCCTTACTGATTATCTATTTTATCAGTTCAGTTCAGTCAGTTCAGTTACTCCGTTGTGTCCAACTCTGCGACCCCATGGACTGCAGCACACTAGCCCTCCCTGTCCATTACCAACTCCCAGAGCTTACTCAAACTCATGTCCATAGAGTCAGTGACACCATCCAACCATCTCATCCTCTGGCATCCCCTTTTCCTCCCACCTTCAATCTTTCCTAGCATCAGGGTCTTTTCAAATGAGTCAGCTCTTCACATCAGGTGGCCAAAGTATTGGAGTTTCAGCTTCAACATCAGTCCTTCCAATGAACATTCAGGACTGATTTCCTTTAGGTTGGACTGGTTGGATCTCCTTGTAGTCCAAGGGACTCTCAAGAGTCTTCTCCAACACCACAGTTCAAAAGCATCAGTTTTTCAGCACTTAGCTTTCTTCACAGTCCAACTCTCATATCCATACATGACTACTGTAAAAACCATAGTTTTGACTAGATGGACCTTTGCTGGCAAAGTAATGTCTCTGCTTTTTAATATGTTGTCTAGGTTGGTCATAGCTTTTCTTCCAAGGAGCAAGCATCTTTTAATGTTGTGGCTGCAGTCAACATCTGCAGTGATTTTGGAACCCCCAAAAATAAAGTCTGTCACTGTTTCCACTGTTTCTCCATCTATTTGCCATGAAGTGATGGGACTGGATGCTATGATCTTAGTTTTCTGAATGTTGAGTTTTAAACCAACTTTTTTACTCTTCTCCTTCACTTTCATCAAAAGGCTCTTTAGTTTTTCTTCCCTTTCTGCCATAAGGGTGGTGTCATCTGCATGTCTGAGGTTATTGATATTTCTCCCAGCAATCATGATTCCAGCTTGTGATTCATCCAGCCCAGCATTTCATATGATATACTCTGCATATTAAGTTAAATAAGCAGGGTGACAATATACAGCCTTGACGTACTCCTTTCCTGATTTGGAACCAGTCTGTTGTTCCTTGTCTGGTTCTAACTGTTGCTTCTTGATCTGCATACAGAATTCTCAGGAGACAGGTAAGGTGGTCTGGTATCCCCTTTCTTTAAGAATTGTCCACAGTTTGTTGTGATCCACACAGTCAAAGGCTTTGGCGTAATCAGTAAAGCAGAAGTAGATGTTTTTCTAGAACTCTATTGCTTTTTCAATGATCCAGAGGATGTTGGCAATGGATGTTTGATCTCTGGTTCCTATTTTATATATAGTATAGTTCCTGTTTTATATATAGTAGTAGTTGGTATGGTTCAGTCACCCAGTCATGTCTGATGCTTTGCTACCCCATGGACTGTAGCACACCAGGCCTCTCTGTCCATCACCATCTCCCGAAATTTTCCCAAGTTCATGTCCATTGCATTGGTGATGCCATCCAGCCATCTCATCCTCTGAAGCCCTCTCCTACTGCCCTCAGTGTTTCCCAGCATCGGGGACTTTTTCAGTGAGTCAGCTGTTCGCATCAGGTGACAAAATACTGGAGCTTCAGTTTATATATTGTAGTATAGTATATAAACTGAAGCTCCAGTATCTTGTCACCTAAACCCCTAATTTATCTTTCTCCCCAATTCCCCTTTGGTAACCGTAAGTTTATTTTGTCTGTTGGTCCTGATTTATAAATTCTCTATGAACTATTCTTTCAATTAAATGAATATAGAAATGCCTAGATATGATTTGGAAAGCACTTTCTAATGTCTATGTGAATATTTGTCTTTTGGGACCACTCAGTGTTTCAGACCTGAATACTGGCCATGCTAGTCTGAATATTGCTGTGTATAGAAAACTTACAGGTGCAGATATGTGCCCATCCTGATGCTTAACCAATTCTGATCTTTTTCCCTTGAAATAATCATCAGCATAGTATATGCATGGTAGAGCTAACACATTTAAAACCCAATAGAAATGAGTCTTTTTGCAGCTTTTCAACTCAGAAGTGCAGGTCTCAACTGCATAAAAATGTAAAATATTGCTTTAAATTACAGCCCTATCTTATTGTTACACAGCCCAAGTGCTGTTCTGCACATAAAAGAAAGTCTATAATTATTATAACTGCTTGTCATCATCAGATACTTTATAATCATTACTTGCTATATGAATTATAAACATGTTGATGAACAGAACAGTCACCATTAATATCATGGTCAGTGGTAGGTTTCTCATAATGAAATTTTAAAAAAGGAAATCCATGCATTTTGTGTTAGGAACTGGCTTTTTGTTGGTCTCTTAAAATGTCTTATAAATTCTGTTATTGGAGGATAATGATAGTATTAGGGAGGAAAAAACCATCTGAGAAATTTATACTTGAATCAGTAAAACCTGGATTGGTGTTGCTTAGTTGCTTAGACCTGCCTGACTCTTTTGCGATCCCATGGACTACAGCCCGTCAGTGTCCTCTGTCCATGGAATTTCCCAGGCAAGAATATTGGGTGGGTTGCCATTTCCTCCTCAAGAGGATTTTCCCAACCCAGTGATCATACCCATGTCTCCTGCACTGCAGTCAGATTCTTAACTGCTGAGCCACTGGGGAAGCCCAAAACCTGGGTAGTGGTGCCTAATGACAGGTTGTTTAATGGTCTTTGTAGAGAACATTTCCTTTGGTTATGTTGTTCTTCATCAGTTCACCAAACAGAAAGAGAAAAGATGAACTTGGCATGACTAAAGCCAAGTTTTTAATATCCTTGTATAGAAACTTTGAGCTGCTCAGGAAAAGAGTGTTTTCCCATATGCACAAAGCAAGTGCAAATTTCCACTGAAAACACAGTTAGACGATTGCTCAGGTCAGAGGACAGTGGTGTTTATGCACCTATATGCCAGGTGCTCTGTTAGGTAGTTTGTGTTTATTATAATATTCATTGTGTGTTTGTAGAAGAAGATACCTGAGCTTTGAGAAGTGACGTCAGTGTTCTGAAGGGCAGAGATGTAATTTCAGCTCAGGCATTCTGACTCTAAAACTAGATTCTGCTGCCTCCTTGAAATTGTAAAAAAAAAAAAGGCAGCATTTATTCAATCATTTCCCATGCTGAACATTTGTATTACTTAGTCTTTGCAACAAACAATAAAGCTTATACTATGCATCATAGTTGATTAGATTTTCTATTTCCTGAAAACTGGGATTTTGATAGGCATATGTGTCTCCCATAACGCCTTCTGATGCCTCCTGGGTGTTCAGCACATACATAGGAAGCATGGAAATTATGTGTGTGTTTGCTCTGTGCCATGAGAGGAAAAAGTGCATTTGGTGGCTTAATAATTATATAATAGGCTCGTCAATCTTTTTGTGTGTTTTTTTTGCCTCTGATTTTTGTTTGAATTGTTATTGCTTATTTAACCCTAAAGGTTTGCCATACAAATATATTTTCATTATCATCATATTACAATCCTAAGTCACATTCTCTTACAAGTAGCATATTTAAATGTATTTTGTATGTTCAGTAAAAGAAACAAGTATACTTTACTCCACTTCACTCCAAACAAGTACAAGATAACAGAATTTATAAAATCAAATTTTGCTTCTTATAATTTCAGTGCAAGCAGATTAAAAATAACCATAGTGAAACAGAAACCTTTAGGATTTGCTCATTTAATTCATTTTATGAGATGCCATGATTGTAACGAAAGCAGAGTGAATCAAATGTACTTGAACTTGAAAGGAAAATACTTTTAGTTGTTGGTATGGACAAAATATGCTTATGAACTATAGTTTCTCACTATATTTTGATATGCTTTGAGAAAACAGTCTCTCATTAGCATTAAAAAACTTATTGATTACTGAAATGCTCATGCATTAATCATTAATTTATTACCCACATTTAAATAGTTCCATGTGCATGTTTACTAGTAAATTCTGTTTTAATTTTTTTCCATTTTTATTTCTGTCTTTTATCCTCCATAAAAAAAAAAAAAATTCTACCTTTATTTTACTTTCCATTTGACATATTTTCTTTCTCATAAACTTCATCACTTTCACTGTCTGTTTTACATATTACAATTGTTGTTCTTCATCTTAGGTTGTAAAGCTACTTAAAATCCCAGGCTATCCTGTACAGCATGTTGTTCTCATTGGATGCTAATTAAATTGTTGTATCTAACTGGCCACATTGATTTCTCTAACAGGCAGTTATTGTTGTCTTTTATATGGCAGGTCTGGTTCTAGGTGCTGGTATAAGAGCAGTGAGGAGAACAAGCTCTTTGACCTTTCTAGTTAATGAACTAATAGTAAATAAATAAAATTTTATTATCAATTAATGATACTTGTTATAAAGAAAACCTAAGCAAGGTATGGTGATAGAGAGTGTTAAAGGAAAAAGAAGTTGACTGGTGATAAGGAAAGGCCTGCCTGAGGAAATAAAATATGAGTTGGGCCATAAATCACAGGATGGGTAGACTTGTGCAAACATTAAGAAGAAAATATTCTGGAACAGTGAATAACAGGTGCAAAAAGCCTGATGCAGGAATGAGCTCAGGACAACACAGTGATCCCAGTGGGAAAACAAGGAAAGAGTGGCAGATGTGAGGGGGAAGAATTCCTGGGTCAGATTATGGAAGCTTTGGGTTTTGTTCTCACTGTGATAGGAAGGATATGGAAAATTTTGAACAAAATAAGGGTAAGAGCCCAGTAATCTTTTGAGGGATTATTTTGACTGTTGTATGCAGACATGAGCTATTGAGGGGCAGAAATATACACAGGGGTGGTAGAGGAGATGAATAATAACTGGATTTGGAATGTGTTTTGTAAGGTAGAGCTAACATAGCTTCCTAACCAATTAGATGTGGTGTGCAGCAAATATAAAAAGATGGCACAACCCGATTACTTTGTCATTAAAAACCCAGAGAGTCAACATGATTTGGCTTCAGACAAGGTACTTCTCTAATAGCAGAAATTATAAGAAGCACATGTTGACTTGCAAATATGACTTTCAGTAGAGAACAAGGATACAAGATGAGACAGAGTGAGGGACAGTTCCACTGGTTCTATTCCTGAAATACACAAGATGTTTGCAAGACGGTGAAGCCCAGGAATCAGGAAAAGGGATTTCGTGTTCTTGGACCAGCCTATGGTGGGAAGGAAGACAGCAAGATGGAAAAGGGAGGAAAGTAACTACCTGCCCCACATTTCATTTGTAAATATCACCAAGTCTTTTTGCTGAAGTCCTAATATTATTAACAATACTAATATTATTTCTCAGTTACCTAAGGCTTTATTAGGTTTTACTGATTGGCCTGGGGATGTACTCACAGCTATTCCACATTCTATGGAGAAATTCATGCTGAGCTCTAAAAAACTGACTTACAAATAAACTTTGTAAGCATAATCTGTCTGTAAACTTAGAAACTGCATAGCCTCAGCTCCCTTTGAGAATGTCTCCCCAGCACATTCCTATTTCAGTGTGGTAGGGCCTTACATTAGAACTGCCCAGTGTGGGAGAAATTGCTCCCTGTTGTGGGATGGGCATAGAGCTTTGTTACACATAATTTACCTATTTCTATGATTGCAGTTGTCAGTGTTAAAAGGATTGGTTTTTTTAGAAGACTTTAATATTAGGTTTTCTAGTAACACAAAGGCATCTAGTTATCTCAAAATATACACATGTTCTGCCTCTAAACCTCGGCTTTCTCCCACTATCCTTCACTGTTTTTCTAAAAAACAAATTGCTTTGGGGTTATATCAGAAGAGAAATTAAAACATAAGAGAAGGAACTGAAAGAAGAGAAATGAAAAGAGAACTACATAAGAATGATCTTTTCAATCCCTCTAGAAAAAGGCTTTCCTCTATGAGATCAATGGTTTTATAGTGAGCCCATCAAAACTGGGTTGTCAGTGAGGAAGACGGTGGGATGAAATGCAATAGGATAAAAAGATATGTGAGTGAATAAATACACATAAATTATATTGTGTTAGCCAAAAAGTTTGTTCCGGTTTTTTCCATATGCTGTTACAGAGAAATGCAAATGACCTTTTGGGCCAACCAGTGAAAACAAGTAAATGCCTTTCACAGATGAAAGATTACACTATGAACTGAGGTATTTCCCTCTTAGGTTCAAAACAGCAATAGCAATCAAAAACTAACTGACAGAAAACTATGAAAGTTGAAATGTATTTTTCCTAAGAAACGAATTTTTCACTACTTCTTCAGAGAGCTTATGTTGGGCAATGTCTTTTCTTGCTTCCTGGCATCCTCTGAAGTCCAATTCCTTCTCTCCTCACCAGCCAGAAGAATCTGCCTTGTACCCTTTGTGGCTGCCACCCACCACCCTCCATTCACATTTCTAATGAATTCTAAGTCAGGGCTGCATCTTACCTGTGAGTCCTATGTCTACAGTTCCTGGCTCCATGTTGTTACCCATTTCCTGTTAGGGTTAAATGAAAGAGAGCAATGGGATGGAGTACAGAATGTATCTACTTTACATTTCAGCTTGGTTTGCGCAATGTTCTTAAAATAACACTCTGTTAATTTTTCTCAACAGAAAGGAGACCTTTCTGTGCAAGTTGGACATGTTGATTATGAAGCAGAAAAGAGAAAGAGAGAGATGCCAAGAAAAAACATGCTATTTTAACATCAAGCAACGAAAAAGAGGCATAGGGTTATTTCCAGCCTCAAGTTAGAGACTATGTTTGGAACAAAACCCTAAGAGACCAGATGCTTAACTCAATCTTAAAAAAAAAAAAAATGAGGTAAAATACACATAACATAAAATTAGTCATGCTAAAATGAACAATGCAGTGACATTTAGTGCATTCACAATATTATGCAACCACCACCACTTTCAAGTTCCAAAACATTTTCATAACCCAAAAGGAAACCCAACGCCATTAAGGCAGCCTCCCCCCATTTGTTTTTCTTCCTAGATGCGAGCAATATGTCAGTCTGCAATTTGTCTCCATGCATTTACCTATTCTGGATATTTCATACAAGTGAAATAACATATGATATTGTATGTGATCTTTTTGTGTATCTAGCTTCTTTCATTTAGGATAATGTTTTGGAGGTTCATTTGTGTTGTAACACATATCAGTACTTCATTTCATTTTTTTTTAAATTTTATTTTATTTTTCAACTTTACAATATTGTATTGGTTCATTCCATTCTTTACCTCCATAATATTGCCTGGCATTGTATGTATTTACCACAGTTTGTTTAGTCATTCAGCCACTGAAAGTCAATGTTGTTTTACCCAAAAACACCTAGAGACAAATATCTATTCATTGATGGACTTTATAACAGGTGATTAATAAGATTTTATACCTCAGATACAGCCAACTGATCAAAGTGATGTTCCTTCAACCCACGTAAATGTTCTCAACACACCCCCCCTTTTTTTTTTCCCAGGGACTTTCTCATAGGCATCAAATATGCTCTCTTCAACCATCTTGTCAGTACATGATGCTCAGTTAAAACTGTTTCTTCTGATTTTCACTGACCGTAAATCACTTAGGATTGTGTCTCAGAGAAGTTTTTTTTTTTTACATATAGAGAAGGGTTTCATCTCCTCCTGCTTTCTTATTTCTGTTATTTTTGGTATTGTGGAGTAGGCTACCATTAAGACTCCAAAAAATGAAAATATCAGCAATACTGAAACGTTTTTTAGGGTTCACACTTTTAACCTCTTAAAAATTTAATTTCTGTTGCCTCTGTGGCTTTAAACTTACAATATTGGAACACGATAAGGAGAGGAATATTGATTTTTTTACCTTTATACATCTGTGGTTCAAATTACACCGAATTCATAGTTTGATGTTGGAAACAATCAAGGAATTATTTGCAGAAAAGCAGCTTGTCTCTCTGCTGCAGCATTGAGTTGAATTGGGGAGAAACAATAATGTGGTGCAGTGAGAGACCCCACATCTGAGGCACCACAGACCTGGCTTCACATTCTGACTCTGCTCATTACTTTTAGTGCTTCTCCTCCAAGGGACGCACTTTCCTTCTCATTAAAGTAAATTAGGTTAAGAGTTTTCCCAGAAAGACGCTGTATGTTTGTGTGCTCAGTTGTGTCCAAATTTTTGCAACCGCATAGAGTGTAGTCCGCCAGGCTCCTCTGTTCATGGAATTTTCCAGGCAAGAATACTGAAGTGGGTTGCCATTTCCTACTCCAGAGAATCTTTCTAACCCAAGGACCGAACCTGCATCTCTTGTGTCTCCTGCTTTGGCAGGCTGATTCTTTACCAAATTCACCACTTGGGAAGCCTGTTAGATGAATGCGAATTCATTTTAAACGTTAAAAAAAAAAAAGGTTTTTGCATTCAATATAAGAAAATGTTGGTTTCAGTGATGAGAAAATTATCATTTATAATAATGTTTTCAAATTTATGAATACTACCTCTCTCTAAAGAGAGTTAGACTCTGTGTCCTTTCTCAAACATATGAAAGTATATTTTTAAAGAAACACCTAATAGAACTACTTACCATTCAGCAGAAATTAAATTAAGGTGGTATGAAACTTCCTCTAAATTCTAAGGACAAATGAATATTAGAATATATCTTGTCATAAATGAGGGCAAAAGTTATACAATATGAATATCTTTTGAAAAGAACAATCATGACTGTTTAATATTTAAATTTAAAATTTGTATTTTTGTCTTCTTCCTAATAGTGAATTGAAAGTGTAAGATCTTGCCAACAAGCAGAGTAATACTGGCTGTTGCATGAGAGCAGAAAGGGTTATAGGAATAGTGAAATAAAAAGAGCTAAGCCAGGAAGAATAAATTACTGAATCTTTCTAGCAGCAAACATCATGATATTCAAAACTAAACAAAGTTTCTCTGTCTCCTACATTTGCCTAGAGGTAATCACATACATGTCTATCACACACATGCCCAAGCCACACACAAACACAAACTCTGATTTGATGTTACTGAGTGGTTATGAGACTGAACTCAGCAACATATAGCATTTAGGGTTCCACTGTGCCTGAACTGCAGCTGTAAACTCCCCGTCATCTTCCCGTTGATTAATAGAGATCATCTCCCAATTTATGGTCTTCATAAGTCAATATATATTCAGTGCCAGGAGGCATGACTTGAGATGCTGGTGCTTTAGAAACACTGACTGAACGAAAATAACAATTCCTACCCTCTGTAAATTTGCAATTTAGAAGACTACATAAGAGATGGTGAAGGTTTGATTAAAAATTTTCAGTGAAGTTTGGCAATAGGAACTAAGGGTAGGTGTTTGTGTAGGTATTTGTAAAACACATTTACATTCCATGGTTAAATATACCCCAGTTATTCACAGAGTTTCCAGGTAGCATGCTGTTGAATAAAACAGGACCCATCCTCTCAATTTCTAATGAAAAAATAAACATAACTAATTTAGTAGACAGAAAACTACTCATCATGGAACAAAAAGGTTTATTCCCTATTGTGTTTCTTAGTTGAAAATAGGAGTTTTGTACTGTACCAACCTATTGGATTAGAATTTCAGAGAAACAAAAGTCAAGAATTCGAGTAAATAATTGAACAAACACAAATAAATGCTCAAAGAAAGCAGTTGCAGTAATCAACCATAAATGCACACAAAAGGACCACGAAGTAGGCAATTGACTTACGTCCTCCTTCATTAATTAAGAAATCCGTTGTATTCAGAACTTTTTACATACCTTCTGGCTGAAGAAACTCAATACTAATGTATGGCCTGAGGTATCAGGGAGCTGAGTCAGCAGTAACTTGGGAAAGTTGGGGGAATTGGAGAAGAGGCTCCATCTGATGGTGACTTCTTCACTTCTCTGCTTACTGATGATAAGAGGGTAGAAAGTGTATTTTGGAGAGAAATGAGTGAGATCATAAATAAAGGTAAGGAAATAGTTCTTATTATACTGTATTTTTCAAAGTTTTAAATATGAATATGAATCATTTCAGAATAGTTTATTGTTTGCGCATAGCAGGTATTTGAAATCCAGTGGTGGGTGTCTGTCCAGGGTAGTATGAATTTCCTGCTGCAGTAGAATTGAGCAGTAAGGATGATCCTCACTAGTGATAGCATGTTCCAGTTCAGACGGCTGACTTTGCTTCCTCATTAGTAAAGCCTTGAAGACACCATGATACTTGGACCAAAACAATCCTTATGTGTCCTAAACCTTGGAATTTCTTGCCCTGCACCTATATCTTTACCCTAAACACCTCTGCTCAGTCCCTCTGCAGGACAGGGGCCTTCCAAGTCCCTCTGAAAACCTGGTGAATGCTTCTTCAAGATATTCCAGGCTCATTTTATTTTTCAACCAGTTTTTAGAAACCTGTAACCTTTTGGTCAAAAATGATCAGCAAAGATTATCCAAACAACCAGTATTTTTTGAGCACCTACTTTGTATCCAGTGTTGTTCTAAGAAATGAAGGTACAGCAGTAAGCAAAAGTGATAATCCACATTCTCCTGAAATTTAAAATAGTAGAAGTGGGCAAGAGATAAATGAATAGCTCTATGTGTCAGATGATAATCAGTTTTGTGAAAAAAGGGATGAAGCTGGAGAGAGAGGTATGATCTGTTTGTGGGGTATGTCATTTTAAATAGGGTGATTGGCGAAGTTTCCTTAAAACAAGGGTATTGAGAACAAAGGCTGATGCTGTAAGTGAGAGAACCAGGTTCTTGGGGGAAGAGCGTAAAGATATGGGACAAAGGATGTTAATAAATAAGTCTTGGTGTTCTGCCTGATACTAGTATGAGTGGGTGGGATGTGATTATTGCCAGGAATGCTCAGAACTGCTTCTTCTTAAGAAATTTTAAACTACAAGAACTGAATGGCTCTACCAGCATGGCTCACTCATGGTTCTTTACCTTTAATCTCACAGGGGCTCCCTTACCCACTTTCTCTTCATTGACCTGAGTCCATACATGATGTTCTTACCTCTCTCATCATCTTCTACCTAGTCTTGACCTATTTGTTTACTATCCCTATCATTCTCTCTGGAGAAAAGAAGGGCAACCCACTCCAGTATTCTTGCCTGGAGAATTTCATGGACAGAGGAGCCTGGCAGAGGGTCGCAAAGAGTCAGGCATGACTAAGTGACTTAGCATGCATACACATATTCTCCAGACAAGTATTAATAACAAGATTGATAACAGGAATGGTGACTGAAAGGATGTGCTCCCCCCTCTAGGTGTTCATAACAGAATAGAGAGAAAGGAAGTCTTACGTGTCTGTGACTAGCCCACGCCACATTCCTTACCAGTGTCTACTCTGTAAGGACATCTGACACCCCAAAACATTGTGCTTACCAGACAGAAGTACTGTTGTCGAACCTAAGCTCCTGTGCTTGACATACAGTGAGGCCAAACAAACTGAAATCTCAGGGATGGAGCAAAAAAAGGTTTATCCCAAGGGCTGAGCAAGGAGAGCAGGCAGCTGGTGTTCAGGAAGACCCAAACTCCCTGAACAGTCCTCAGGGAAGAGTTTTTAGGCAAATTTGTGGAGGGGAGTGGAGGGCCTACAGAGTGTGTGACTTCCCTTGGATTGGTTGGTGGTGATGTAAAAGGGTGGTATTCCAGAAATCCCAGGCATCAGCTATCACTTTCTGACCATACTGGGGTCCAGTGCTTGTGCTCAGCCTGAAGTTGTCCTCCTCGAGTTACCTCTGCCAGAGTGGGGGCCCCAGCTCCTGTAGAAGAACTCAGAGATAAGTGTCAGGTTGTGGTACATATTCCTTGAGGAGGAACCAGGACCCTGCCCCATAGCTGCTAATGCTAATGCAAGACACACTAGAGACTCCCTGGTTGGAACTCTGGGTCAGGAAGAACCCTAGGAATAGGAAATGGCAACCCACTCCAGTATTCTTGCCTGGGAAATCCCATGGACAGAGGAGCGTGGTGGGCTACAGTCCATGGGGTTGTAAAGAGTTGGACATGACTCAGCATGTATAGCGAGCATGCATAGCACGCACGTTCCCTCCAGTATTGTTTCCTGACTGGCTTTGCTTTGTTGCTGCATTCTCCCTCTTCTCTAATTAGTAACTGTTTGAATCTGCCCTTTGGAACTCAGGGAAGGTCTAGGAGGCTGAAATCTTTTTCCTACAAACAAGAAATGGGGGACATGGAGGAAGGAAAAGCTTTTGCACTCATAAGGGCCCTGCAGGGTCCTGGTTCATTGCACCGTAAGGACTTTGAGGCACCCTGTTAGAGCATGTATTTCTGATCCTTTCATTTTAATAAGCTATTTTACTGGAAGCTAGCAAGCATTTCTCTTACTGATCTACCCCTTCCTCACCATGCATTTTCTTTACCAAAGCACTAGTTACATTCAACTCTTGCATTTTCACACTTCAATTCAGTTCAGTTCAGTCACTCAGTCATGGCCAACTCTTACTGACCCCATGGACTGCAGCACGCCAGGCCTCCCTGTCCATCACCAACTCCCAGAGTTCACTCAAACTCGTGTCCATTGAGTTGATGATGCCATTCAACCATCTCATCCTCTGTCATCCCCTTCTCCTTCTGCCCTCAATCTTTCCCAGCATCAGGTCTTTTCAAATGAGTCAGTTCTTCACATCAGATGGCCAAAGTATTGGAGTTATAGCTTCAGTCCTTCCAATGAATATTCAGGATTGATTTCCTTTAGGATGGACTGGTTGGATCTCCTTGCTGCCCAAGGGACACTCAAGAGTCTTCTCCGACACCACAGTTCAAAAGCATCAATTCTTAGGTGCTCAGCCTTCTTTACAGTCCAACTCTCACATCCATAACATGACTACTGGGAAAACCATAGCTTTGAATGGATGGACCTTTTTTTGGCAAAGTAATGTCTCTGCTTTTTAATATGCTATCTAGGTTGGTGATAACTGTTCTTCCAAGGAGCAAACTTCTTTTAATTTCATGGTTGCAGTCAACATCTGCAGATTTTGGAGCCCCAAAAAATAGTCTATCATTGTCTCCATTGTTTCCCCACCTGTTTGCCATGAAGTGATGGGACCAGATGCCATAATCTTAGTTTTCTGAACGTTGAGATTTAAGCCAACTTTTTCATTCTCCTCTTTAAATTTCATCAGGAAGCTCTTTAGTTCTTCTTCACTTTCTGACATAACAGTGGTGTCATTTGCATATCGGAGATTATTGATATTTCTTCTGACAATCTTGATTCCAGTTTGTGCTTCATCCAGTCCAGCATTTCTCATGATGTACTCTGCATATAAGTTAAATCAGCAAGGTGACAATATACAGGCTTGACATACTCCTTTCCTGATTTGGAACTAGTCTGTTGTTCCATGTCCAGTTCTAACTGTTGTTTCTTGACCTGAATACAGATTTCTCAGGAGGCAGGTCATGTGGTCTGGTATTCCCATCTCTTTAAGAATTTTCCACAGTTTGTTGTAATCCTCACAGCCAAAGGCTTTGGCATAGTCAATAAAGTGGAAGTAGACATTTTTCTGGAAACTCTCTCACTTTTTCAATGATCCAACAAATGTTGGTAATTTGATCTCTGGTTCCTCTGCCTTTTCTAAATCCAGCTTGAACATCTGGAATTTCACAGTTCACATACTGTTGAAGCCTGGGAGGGAGCGTTTTGAGCATTACTTTGCTAGCATATGAGATGAGTGCAATTGTGAGGGAGTTTGAGCATTCTTTGGTATAGCCTTTTTTGGGAATTGGAATGAAAACTGAAACTTTCCAGTCCTGTGGCCACTGCGGAGTTTTCCAAAGGATCTGGCATATTGAGTGCAGTGCTTCCACAGCATCATCTTTTAGGATTTGAAATAGCTGAACTGGAATTCCATCACCTCCACTAGCTTTGTTTGTAGTGATGCTTCCTAAGGTTCACTTGACTTCGCATTCCAGGATGTCTAACTCTAGGTGAGTAATCACACCATCATGATTATCTGGGTTGTAAAGATCTTGTTTATCTTGTTCTTCTGTGTATTTCTGCCATGTCTTCTTAATATCTTCTCCTTCTGTTAGGTCCATACCATTTCTGTCCTTTATTGTGCCCATCTTTGCATGAAATGTTCCCTTGGTATCTCTAATTTTTTTGAATAGATCCCACTCTGTTTCTCATTCTATTATTTTTCTCTATTTCATTTCATTGATTCCTGAGCAAGGCTTTCTTATCTCATCTTGCTATTCTTTGGAACTCTGCATTCAAATGGATATATCTTTCCTTTCTCCTTAGCCCTTAGCTTCTCTTCTTTTATCAGCTATTTGTAAGGCCTCCTAAAACAACCGTTTTGCCTTTTTGCATTTCTCTTTCTTGGGGATAGTCTTGATCACTGTCTCCTGTACAATGTCAGGAATCTCCATTCATAGTTCTTTAGGCACTCTATCAGATCTAATCCCTTGAATCTATTTGTCACTTCCACTGTATAATCGTCAGGATTTGATTTAGGTCATACCTGAATGGTCTAGTGGTTTTCCCCACTTTCTTCAATTTAAGTCTGAGTTTGGCAATGAGGAGTTCATGATCTGAGCCATAGTCAGCTCCTGTTCTTCTTTTTGCTGACTGTATAGAGCTTCTCCATCTTTGTCTGTTAAGAATAAAATCAGTCTTATTTAGGTATTGACCATCTGTTGATGTCCATGTGTAGAGTCTTCTCTTGTGTTGTCGGAAGAGGGTGTTTGCTATGACCAGTTCATTCTCTTTGCAAAACTATTCCCCTTTGCCCTGCTTCATTCTGTACTCCAAGGACAAATTTGCCTGTTTCTCCAGGTATTTCTTGACTTCCTACTTTTGCATTCCAGTCCCCTATAATGAAAAAGGGGGAAATACTCATCTTTTTTGAGTATTAGTTCTAAAAGGTCTTGTAGGTCTTCATAGAACTATTCAACTTCGCTTCTTCAGCATTACTCTTTGGGGCATAGACTTGGATTACTGTGATATTGATTGGTTTGCCTTGGAAATGAACAGAGACCATTCTGTCATTTTTGAGATTGCATCCAGTACTGCATTTCAGATTCTTTTGTTGACTATGATGGCTACTTCATTTCTTCTAAGGGATTCTTGCTCACAGTAGTAGATATAATGGTCATCTGAGTAGATCACTGATTCCTTAAATGTCGATGCTCACTCTTTCCATCTCCTGTTTGACCACTTACAATTTGCCTTGATTCATGGACCTAACATTCCAGATTCCTATGCGATATTGCTCTTTTTACAGCATCAGACTTTACTTGCATCACCAGTCACATCCACAGCTGGGTGTTGTTTTTGCTTTGGCTCCATGTCTTCATTCTTACTGGAATTATTTCTCCACTCATTTCTAGTAGCATATTGGGTACCTCCCAACCTGGGGAGTTCATGTTTTAGTGTCCTATCTTTTTGCTTTTTCATACTGTTCATGGGGTTCTCAAGGCAAGAATACCGAAGTGGTTTGTCAATCTCTTCTCCAGTGAATCATGTTTTGTCAGAACTCTCCACCATGATCTATCTGTCTTTGGTGGCCATACATGGCATGGCTCATAGTTTCATTGAGTTAGACAAGACTGTGGTCCATGTGATCAGATTGGTTAGTTTTCTGTGACTGTTTTAAAATATTTTAAAATACTCATAGGAGGAAATGATTATTGTTACATAGCCCTAGTCATTCTGCAAGGAGAAGTAAGAAAATATTGATGTCTTTTAAAGGTTAGAGAAAATGATAAAACTGGTTAAAATCATTTCAAATGCCTCATTGGTTAAAATATTTAAGTGCCTCACTTTTCAATTGGAATAAATAAATGACACCTAGTAAAATACAATTCAAAAAGTGAAATAAAATATAATTGCTGTGCAGTATCAGGAATAGGAGAGGGGAGGGTACTTTCTCTGATCAATCACCAGAAGGAAAAATAAATTGTGTTGTTAATGTTAAGGTTACATTGTATTTCAAATTCTGCATCTCTGAAGGATATTCTAAGTATAGTGTAGCTGAACAGTTTTTTGTTTTTTTTTTGCAGATTATTAAAAATTTATCAATAGGACTCTATTTCTGCCCCTCCTCAGATTCATAGTAAGTCAGTTTCACTGCATGCAAAGCTCAATCCTAATGGAAGAAAAAAACAAAAAGCAAAACAGAAAAAACACAGTGCTAAATATTTTAGAAAACAACAACAAACAAACAAAAGCAATTATAATGCATACCTCTGAAACTAGTGTTAACAGTTTTGTCATACAATTTTTTTAAAGACTTCTAGGTTGTTTTCCAAGAAGGCAATGGCACCCCACTCCAGTACTCTAGCCTGGAAAATCCCATGGATGGAGGAGCCTGGTGGGCTGTAGTTCATGGGGTCGCGAGAGTCAGACACGACTGAGCGACTTCACTTTCACTTTTCACTTTCATTCATTGGAGAAGGAAATGGCAACCCACTCCAGTGTTCTTGCCTGGAGAATCCCAGGGACGGGGGAGCCTGGTGGGCTGCCATCTATGGGGTTACACAGAGATGGACACTACTGAAGCGACTTAGCAGCAGCAGCAGCAGCAGGTTGTTTTAATTATAGTTCCAATGTCTCATATAAAAGTTAAAGCAATTGTGTATGTGTATGTTGTAGTTATTAAACTTAAAGTAAATGATATATTTTAATATGTACTTCCATGCAAAAATGGATGGAAATTTAGCTAATTGTTCTTTAACTAGCCTGGTGTATACATGCGTGCTAAGTCACTTCAGTCATGTCAGACTCTTTGCGACTCTATAGACCCTAGTTCACCAGGCTCCTCTGTCCATGGAATTCTCCAGCCAAGGCTACTGGAGTGGATTGTCATTCCCTCCTCCAGGGGATCCTCTTGACCCAGGGATCAATCCTGCATCTCTTATGTCTCCAGCATTGGCAAGTGTGTTCTTTACCACTAGCCCCACCAGGGAGGCCCAACATAAGATATTGATTTCAACTATGGATTTAGGGCTGAATAGCATCACTTAAATTTATTTTCAATTCACCAAATACAGAAAACACTGTCTCATACATACACACACTCATATAAAACAACCTCAGCTTTTAGTGAGGGATACTGTTTTGGAGATGGTCAATGTCCTTGGTATTGTGCCAAGAAAATAAAGTATACACACGCTGGATGCTTGGGGCTGGTGTACTGGGACGGCCCAGAGGGATGGTATGGGGGGG
>NW_011494902.1:9110543-9117415 GCF_000754665.1 Bison bison bison | reverse complement strand
GGCAAAACTAATACAATTATGTAAAGTTTAAAAATAAAATAAAATTAGAGAAAAAAAAAAAAAAAAGCTTTTAATGACTTCTGCAGGATAAGTATTGGTCTGCACATCAGATTTCTCTGGCCCTACTTCTGCCCACTCAGGATTCACTGACAATGATCTAAATGAAGGTAGGTGCCTGAGCTTCTATTTTGCCTGGTCCATAGCTACAACTGTTGTCTTAATCATAGGCTCTGTGGACTATGATATAGCTTTCAACTTTTTGAGAATGAAAGTGCAGTTGTTGCTTTTCTCCCCAAACTTTAGTAATTTTATTACTGGCCTTATTCCTACTCCTTGGTAGTCAGGACATTCCACGAGTTTGCAGTCCTTGAAACTCATTTCAGAAAACCCCTTCAGGAGAATTCCTGGCAGGGAATCTGTCTGGATCATCAAAATATTGTCATAAAATTCATATTTTATTGCTCTTATTCTTGTAATAAGAAGCACCCAGATGCTTATCCTCTATCTTATCAGGTGAAGAATGTTTTAAGAATGTTTAGCAGAATCACGTTGGCTGCTTTTAATGACTTCTGCAGGATAAGTGTTGGTCTGCATATCAGATTTCTCTGGCCCTACTTCTGCCCACTCAGGGTTCACTGACAAATGATCTAAATTAATTTAGGGATCAAGAGAGAACTCCAACAGAAATAAAGAAGTATATAGGTATATGTAGCTCTGTGCTGCTGCTGCTGCTGCTAAGTCGCTTCAGTCGTGTCCGACTCTGTGTGACCCCATAGACAGCAGCCCACCGGGCTCCCCTGTCCCTGGGATTCTCCAGGCAAGAACACTGGAGTGGGTTGCCATTTCCTTCTCCAATGCATGAAAGTGAAAAGTGAAAGTGAAGTCGCTCAGTCATGTCCGACTCTTAGCGACCCCATGGACTGCAGCCCACCAGGCTCCTCCGTCCATGGGATTTTCCAGGCAAGAGTACTTGAGTGGGGTGTCAGCTCTATAGTATATACTACATTTCAATTAAAAAAGAAATAGATCATTAAATCAGTAGATAGATAATAAAGAGCAGGAAAGAAAAAAGGAAAGGGGTAAAGAGAGAAAGGAAGGAAGGAAGGAAATATCTAGGAGTGATTTTTTTTTACTTTGTTTTCTTTGAGATTTGATATTACTTTAAGTTTGTGGAATCCAATAAATAGAGTTCTAGGCTATTGATCCATAAAAAGAGGAATATATTTATCCTCACACACAACATGTTCCTCTGTCTTTTTCTGAGCTTCTCTGCTTCAGTGACTATTATAAGGAATGGATGTTGACTTTGGATATTTTTGTTGGTTCACTTGGTGTTTGATTCTTTTGCCAGACCTGCTTCTTAGCCATTGTGTTTTATGCATTTAATCCCTAGACCCTGGTAACCTGAGGCTGTGAAAATAAGTGGACCCATGTATTTGCAGTGCATAAAAGTTCACACAGTGAGCCCCAGATAAAAACTGAATTTTACAATTAGCAGTATCAGTTATCTTTCTATTGTAGATTCTTTTCTTGCATTGTGTGCTCTTTTATTTTTTTTTTACACAACAGCCTCCTTAAACTTCTTAACTTTAGCTTCTCTATACCCAACCTAGTTGTGAAGATTTTCTAATTCTGTATTAGCAAGTGAGAATAAATGGGTGTTACCCTCTCTAGGAGTATTTGTATTGAGCAGCATTCCATGCCAAGACCCCTTAAATCGTAACATTATAGATCCATCCATTCCATCTACTCTAAAGGCTGATTTTGCTTCACACCTAAGAGAATTTGACCACTTGGGTCAGTAAACTCAGTTACAGTATATAGACAAACTTATAAAGTTTTCTGGCTGGAATTTATGGATTGTTTCACTCTGTTGAGCAGTCATAATTTCAAAAGACTACAAGATTGCACTCTCAAGGTTGAATAATCACTAGTGGTGTCCTGATGAGCCAGAATGTCACAATAAGGCTAAATAGCATATGCTTTTGACCCAGCTGTCAGGTGTTATTAATAGGCTGACTTAAAAAACGAAAGCAGTAGGGGTGTCATCGACATTTGAGGCCCATATGCTTAATGCAGTAAAACACCTGTCAGGGCTAGTTTCTAGTTCCAAATGGAGTAAATCAAAGCTTGCTTTTCCCCCCACAGTTAAAAATACATCAACACCTACTCAGAATGTTTCAATGTGCTATAACCCTCAGGCTACTACCTCTACTGCTCTGAATTGCTTTTGATCCCAGGTAAAACAACTGTTTCAGTTCTTTTCATCTTTGGAGTAAACTTAGTAAAATGTATTCCTTTACTTGGTCAGTGCATCTATGTGTGTTAATTGTGCTCCTCATCTTTTACTATCTCTGAAGTTAAGAAGTTGAAATGGAAATTTTGTGCACTTACAACATAGACACCAAGGAGAATTTGAAAATGCTAAGTTTTTTCAAAATACTAAATTGTATTGGCAGACTAGAAGGTAACCCAAATTTATAAACTGTTATGTGCTGTGTGCACGCATGCTTAATCGCGACTGACTCTTTGCAGCCTGATGGACTGCAGCCCATCAGGCTGCTCTGTCCATGGGATTTTCCAGGCAAGAATACCATTTCCTCCTCCAGGGGATCTTCCTGACTCAGGGATCAGATCCATATATCCTGTGTCTCCTTCATCACAGGTGGATTCTTTACCACTGAGCCATCTGGGAAGCTGAAACTGTTATGTATCGAACCATAACAGTTCTATATCAAGGAAGAATGGAAATAAAGATATTTTGTCTTACTAAAGAAGAAATATACTTCTTTCAGAAGTCACTGAAAGTTTGTCTTTATTCAGATTCTTTGGGTGATAATCTAATTTTAAAGTTATTTCTTTTACGTGGCTTTGTTTAAAAGAGAAAATTTCAAGTTATTGGTCATTCTGTGGGTGTCATTATGGTGGAACTAAGCAAATAGGAGTTTTTATTGGAATCTGGTAAGTCTGAACAATGGAAAAGTGTATAGTTGGCTTTTTGACTTGAGCAGGTTTTCTATATTTTACACATATAATAATTTTGTTATTATATATGGTTTGGGAAGTTCCCCTGGAGGAGGGCATAGAATAATTTTAATAATTATTTCATTGTAGTAAGAATCTATTATTTCTCTTGTCTTCTGTTCTGGCAAGTTCTGGATTGTTGAGGAAGGGAGAAGAATAATCTGATGAAGAGTGATGCTCATAATTCACACTCTGTCCCAAGACCATACTTGAAGATATTTGCTTTAGCTGCTTTTATTATTCTGCTTCATTTCCTTTGGTTATATTTCAGTTTGAATTTTCTTTTCATCTCTTTCATTTTCTTGGGTAGTTTAAAAACTAATCCTCAAGACAATTCCAAAATAACAACTCCTCCAATTTTATCAATGATACATGCATCCCATTACTGTACATTCTCCCAGAGTGACTATTTGACAAGGCAGGTTTCAGCTGTCTGTTATTATAATTTTCCCTCTTTTTAAGTTGTTACTTTCCCATCTTATACTTGTTACTTTAAACACTGAATCTTTTTCATCTTTTAACAAATGACTATCTGATACTGATAACTACCGTTGAACTCTCAAATGCATTTTATATACTGCCAGATGTTGACCACCAAGCTGAGAGAATGTGATTTATTATTTTCTACCCCTTCTCTCTTCTTTTTTTCCTGGAGAATTAATCAATTCTATTAACAGTCTTCATCTCTTCTGTTGCCTTTCCCAACTGATACTTACAGGAAGCTTAGAACAACAATGCAAGTTCATGCCAAATTCTCATAGCATATTGAATGTTCAGGATGAAGTGAGTTTATTTTTCTGTGCATTGTGGAGAAAATAAAGGTAGTAATAGGATGCCTCAGCAAAGATTGTTGGAAGATAATTTCATGAGTAAATGTCAGATCAATAGTATTATATTCTGCTGACATTTCTTTTGTTGTGATGCCTCCAGGTTAGCTAAAATCTAAACTAGTATCATCCGATAAACATAACCAAGGAAACACTGCCATTGACTGTTGGTCTGTTTGAGTCCTTTTTCAGGTGTTCACACCACCAAAGGAAAAAATGTATTTCCTTTACTTTTAAGGTCTCAATGATACCCTTTTAGTACTGCATTCCTTGTGCGTTTTCATCCATTTTTCTCCTCTGGCTTCATTTCTTCTGCTTTACTATATCACATTTATAGTCACACAAGGGCTTCCCTGGTGGCTTAGATGATAAAAAAAAATTTGCCTTCAATGTGGGAGACCTGGCTTCGATCCATGGGTTGGGAAGTTTCCCTGGAGGAGGGCATGGCAACCCACTCCAGTATTCTTGCCTAGAGAATCTCATGGACAGGGAGCCTGACGGGCTGTAGTCTATCGGGTTGCAAAGAGTCAGACCGACTCAGCAACTGAGTGATAAAGTCACACAAACACACTTACATCTCAAAAAATGGTAGTGCCCTTCATGATTATTTTCATATCATTACTCAGTAGCCTCAGTTAAAGCTCAAATTTTATATATGCACAGTGGATAAAAAGAGCTCAAGGTCTTCTTAGTCAATAAACGTGACAAGTTTTGACTTGCATAGCCATGAAAGTAGCTCCAGTCTCCCAAGGAACAGGTCAGAGGCGTTTGATTTCTCATTGGCAAAAGAATAAAAAAGTGTAAAAAATATTTATGCTTACAAATCCTTTGAGATAGGCTATATTTTTGCCAAGTGCAGTAAATACCAATGCAAGTAATAAAAATAGAAGGCAGAATGTGATAACCATTTTATATGTTTTCAAACAATAATTTTTTTAAATTAATTAATTTTAAACAGGAGATAATTACTGTTTTGTGATGGTTTTTGCCATACATCAACATGAATCAGCCACAGGTATACATGTGTCTCCCCTACCCCTTCCCGCCTAGTTCCCCACCCTATCCCTCTGGGTTGTCCCAGAGCACTGGCTTTGGGTGTCCTGCTTCATTCATCGAACTTGTACAGGACATCTAGTTTACATGGATGGTAATGTACATGTTTCAATGCTCGTCTCCAAATCATCACGTCCTCACCTTCTCCCACTGAGTCCAAAAGTCTGTTCTTTACATCTGTGTCTCCGTTGCTGCCCTACATATAGGATCGTCAGTAACATCTTTCTAATTCCCATGTGTATGTGTTAATATACAGCATTTGTCTTTTTCCTTCTGACTTACTTCACTCTGTATAATAGGCACCAGGTTCATCTAGCTCCTTAGAATGGACTCAAATGTGTCCGTTTTATAGCTGAGTAATTGTGTATTTGATATCCATTCATCTACTGATGGACATCTAGGATGCTTCCATGTCCTGGCTATTGTAAAAAGTGCTGCAATGAACATTGGGGTACATGTGTCTGATTCAATTCTGGTATCCTTGGGGTGTATGCCCAGCAGTGGGATTTCTGGGTCATATGGCAGTTCTGTTCTCAATTTTTAAAGCAATCTGCACACTGTTCTCCATAGTGGCTGTGCCAGTTTGCATTCCCACCACTAGTGTAGGAGGGTTTCCTTTTCTCTGCAACCTTTCCAGCATTTATTATTTGTAGACTTTTTGATGATGGCCATTCTGACTGGCATGAGATGTTACCTCATTGTAGTTTTGATTTGCCTTTTTCTAATAATGAGTGATGTTGACCATCTTTTCACATGTTTATTAGCCATCTGTATGTCTTCTTTGAAGAAATGCCTGTTTTGGTCTTTTGCCCACTTTTTGATTAGGTTGTTCATTTTTCTGGTATTGAGCTGCATGATCTACATATATATTTCAGAAATTAATTGTCAGTTCTTTCGTTTGCTATTATTTTTGCTCATTCTGAGGGCTATCGTTTCACTTTGCTTATAGTTTCCTTCATTGTGGAAAAGCTTTTAAGTTTAATTAGGTCCAATTTGTTTGTTTTTGTTTCTATTTCTATTATTCTTGGAGGTGGGTTATAAAGGATCTTGCTATGATTTATGTTAGAGAGTTTTCTGCCTATGTTTTACTCTAAGAGTTTTATAGTTTCTGTCTTGCATTTAGGTCTTTAACCCATTTTGAGTCAAACAGTAATTTTTGTGAAATTTTTTGAAAGAGCAATTTTGACCACTTTTGTAGTTAAGTACTATAGACTACTATAGTACTATAGATTTTTCTTCAAATAATATAGACATATACAAATTATACCTGACCACCTGACCTGCCTCTTGAGAAACCTATATGCAGGTCAAGAAGTAACAGTTAGAACTGGACATGGAACAACAGACTGGTTCAAAACAGGAAAAGGAGTACATCAAGGCTTTATATTGTCACCCTGCTTATTTAACTTATATGCAGAGTACATCATAAGAAACGCTGGGCTGGAGGAAGCACAAGCTGGAATCAAGATTGCTGGGAGAAATATCAATAATCTCAGATATGCAGATGACACTACCCTTATGGCAGAAAGCGAAGAGGAACTAAAGAGCCTCTTGATGAAAGTTAAAGAGGAGAATGAAAAAGTTGGCTTAAACCTCAACATTCAGAAAACTAAGATCTTGGCATCCGGTCCCATCACTTCATGATACATAGGGAAACAGTGGAAACAGTGTCAGACTTTATTTTGGGGGGCTCCAAAATCACTGCAGATGGTGATTGCAGTCATGAAATTAAAAGACACTTACTCCTTGGAAAGAAAGTTCTGACCAACCTAGATAGCATATTAAAAAGCAGAGACATTACTTTGGCAACAAAGGTCCATCTAGTCAAGGCTATGGTATTTCCAGTAGTCATCTATAGATGTGAGAGTTGGACTGTGAAGAAAGCTGAGCACCAAAGAATTGATGCTTTTGAACTGTGGTGTTGGATAAGACTCTTGAGAGTCCCTTGGACTGCAAGGAGATCCAACC
>NW_011494902.1:9078655-9110443 GCF_000754665.1 Bison bison bison | reverse complement strand
ATTGGAAAAGACTCTGATTCTGGGAGGGATTGGGGGCAGGAGGAGAAGGGCACGACAGAGGATGAGATGGCTGGATGGCATCACTGACTCGATGGACGTGAGTTTGAGTGAACTCCGGGAGTTGGTGATGGACAGGGAGGCTTGGCGTGCTGCAATTTGTGGGGTCTCAAAGAGTCGGACATGACTGAGCAACTGAACTGAACTGAACTGATACAAATTATCCAAATTACTATATAGTACTTGGATAGTAATCTTTGTAGTATTGCTATAAAGAAATAATGACAAAAGTACATGTTTTCACGTTTACTGAATGTTATTGGACATTTTTATACATCCATTCTATACATTAAATCAAGAACCACAATGAAATTTTACATTTTACTCCCTTTGTCTAACAAAATTGCTGCTGCTGCTGCTAAGTCACTTCAGTCATGTCCGACTCTGGGCGACCCCATAGACGGCAGCCCACCAGGCTCCCCCGTCCCTGGGATTCTCCAGGCAAGAACACTGGAGTGGGTTGCCATTTCCTTCTCCAAACATCTAATTCATAGCAAATTCTTTCTGCTTTCTGTTTGAAATATGTTCCAAATTCCACCATTCTCACTATCTGTATTGACTCCTCATTTCAGCCACCTCAGTCTTTTAGATAAATTATTGAAATATCTTCCTAACTGGCCTCCTCACTTTGGCCTTGCCTCCTTGTAGTATTTCTTCAACACAGTAGTCAGAGTGATCTTTTCAAAATATGTCAGATCATGTTGCTTCTCTGCTCAATAGTTTCACAACTTGTGAGAATAAAAGTCAGTCAGAGGTCTACTGTGTCCACACCTCCAACCCCGATCCCCACTACTCTGACCTCATCTTCAACTAATGTCTTCTCCTCTTCTCCCATTCCTGCCACTTTGCATTCCTGGCTGTACAGGCCAAGTATAGAAGTATGTTTCTTTCTAGTTCCAACTCACATGTCAAGAGTGAGAGTTTTCTTACTACTCTGTTTATAAAAGGAAACACTCCCACTTTCCCCTCTGTGTCCCATATATATTAACTCATATTTTCCCATAGTGTTTATTAACCAACTGATATATTTCATGAATATATTAATTTATCATCTTCTCCTTTTCTTCTTAAATGCAAATTCCAAGGACAGAAGGGATTTTTTTCTGTTTTATTTACTGCTATATCCCAGTTCACTAGAATATTGTCTGATTATAGCATGTGCTTAATAAACACTCACTGGAATGAATATAAATGAATAAAAAGAATGTGTTTGGGTGGAATATGTTAGATAAGGTAATTACACCATAAATGGTAGTTATTATTATAAAAATATTTTTCCCAGGAAAGGTAGACTATACATAATATCCATGGAATTTACTCTGTTTTATAGAGTCAAAACTGCATTTAAATTCTACTAATAAAGAAAAACTGAACAAGTTGTTTAATTTCAATGAGTTTTTTTTTTTTTTTCTATTAAATAAATAATTGCCACACCACCTAGATCATATTTTTTGCAAAGTCTTGGATGAAATGACAAGTTTGAAATGTCTGCTATAGTGTTTGATCTAAATCAATAGAGATTTGTTTCCTCTCTGCCTCCTATCTATTCCCTCTTAGTTCTCTTTGACAATTACTTTTTGATGCCTGCCGTGTGTCAGTCATGGTGATTGCTACTGGATGTCAAAATATGAGATACAGTTCTTGCTTTCAAGTGTTTACAGCCCATTGTGGAGAAAACACATATGCAGAAGAAGAAAAAAAAAAAAAGCCTTCAAAATGATAGAGAAAGTGAAATAATGGTTGTATAGAGGAAAGAAAACCAGCAGTGGAAAGTCATCTGGATTAAAGAGTACCTGAGGTTAAGAGAAGGAAGTGGCAACCCCCACTCCAGTATTCTTGCCTGGAGAATCCCAGGGACAGGGGAGCCTGGTGGGCTGCCGTCTATGGGGTTGCACAGAGTCGGACATGACTGAAGCGACTTAGCAGCAGCAGCAGAGGTTAATCTTGAAGGATAAGTGACATTTACCTAAGCCTCTGAGCTCAGAATGAGGGAAGGTTTTCCGGAGGAAGAGAAGAGCATCAGCAAAGATACAGAGACCAGAAGAACACAGTATGTGAGGGAACGTATAACCAGTTGTATAAGGCTTGAGGGCAAGGTACAAACCAGCAATGGCAAAGGAGGAGCATAGGATGTGGAAGACATCACAATATGCAAAATCCTGTATGTCACACTGTTGTACTTAGATCTTGTCCTGTTGTCAAGGAAGGGGTGTAGGACAGGTATGAGAGTATGGCAGAGCCACATCTGTGCTTTAGAAATATAATTATGCCAAATATATGAAGGAGAATTTCAATAAGTGGCTGGAAAGTGAGGTTTTAAGAGTATAGGGACTTCCCTGGTGGTCCAGAGGTTAAGAATCTGTCTTGCAATGCAGGAGATGAAGGTTTGATCCCTGGTTGGGGAACTAAGATCCCACATGCTATGGAGCAACTAAGCCCATGCACTGCGACTACTAAATCGTGTGCTGGAATGAAAGATCCTGCATGACACAACTAAGACTAGATGTAGCTGAATTAATAAGTAAAATAAATATTAAAATAGAGTATGGACTACGGAACCAGAATTCTATCTCACCAGTTCCACTGTGTTTCTATCTCACCAGTTCCACTATATCTGTTGATTCCAAACCCAATAATATGTTCATCTTCTGCTAGTAACTTTCACTTACGAGCCTTGCAGCCTTTGAAAAGTTATACACTGTTTCAATTGCTTATTTATACAAACGATAAATAAGCAAATCAATATAGGTTCCACCAAGGTGTTATTATGAGTATTAAAGGTGTTAAACTTATCAATTGTAAGCACATTTAACTAAATATATTAATTACAAATTCAAAATTTGTACAAAAAAGAAATATAAGCCATGTCATTCTTTTATTTTATTTTAAAATTTGAAAAGATTATTGAAGTCTAATTAGGAAGTTGTCATTTTACATTGAGATAACTGTGGTAGTCATGAAGGAGAGGAACTGGATTCAGAAGTATTTGTGGAATAAAACTGTCAAAGCTTGGTGAGTAACAGACCGGGTTGTGGAGGGAGTGCAAGGGTGAAGGATCCTGAGACTTCTTAGATAGAGTCCACAGTTTCTAGTTTGGGGAATTCTGGACATTATTTAATAGAATCTGGGATAAAAGAGAGATATTAATATTACTCAGTTCTATCTACCTTTTCATCCACCAAATATTTAAATAATACCTAATATAAACTGGTACTATGCTAGGTACTGAGAATATAAGAGTAAACAAGGTACATATGATTTCTGCTCTCACAAAGCTTAAATTCTAATGAATGAAGAAAGAAATGAAAGTAAATATCTAATGAATGAAATAAGCATGTAATTACATGATATTCAATTTACAGACATAGTATTATAAAATAAGTTAGAAAAAATGACAGAAAACAGACCATACAACCTAGAGACTGACCTGGTTGTGATGGAGAGCAAGTGTATTCAGAAGTACTTGTGAAGTAAAACTGTCAGAGCTTGGTGAGTGATCAGTGTGGTTGTGAAATTTAAAAATATCTGGGAAAGAAGCAGATGATGACAAAGTTTATATAAGATGAAGCTAGTAAGACAAGCAGTGGTCAAGTGTATGGGCTTCTTTTTGGCCACTGAATATGTATCTGTATATCTATGCACAATATATGTAATGGAAAGCCATTGAAGTGTTTATAAAATACCCAATCCTCTTTGTTATATTGAAAATGTCCCTGTTGCATGCAGCATTTCATGTGAAATGGATTAAAGAAGGATAAAGAATGAGTCTAACGGCTTTTGTAACAGTTCAAACAGGAGAGAGTGGAAAGTTGGACTACCTTGGTCGTGACGGAGATGCAAAGAAATAGAGAAACTTTAAAGATGAGAGTATTTTGCAATTGATCAATACGTCACATCTTTCTAATGGCAGGATCTCAGACATATCCCGTCTTAAGATACGTGTTTGGGAGGGTGGAGGGGAGTGTTGGGAGAGTAGAAAGGAGAAACCTGCCTCATATAAAAGCAGGACCACTACTTGTATCTTGCAGACCTGCAGCTCAGGTGTCACAGGCCACCTCTAGATTCCCACCGCTAAGTACCTGACTCTGCCAGTCAAGCATACCGCTTATACTCTGTGCAGATTTTCCAGGAAGATGTGCTAACCTTTGTGATCTCTGATATCCTTAGAGCTTGTTTTCCCACTCTATTTGTATCCCCTGAATCCTGTTTCAGGTTCAAATACCTTATGCCTCTCTCTAGCTAGTAAGAAAACTTTTTTTCTCTTTCTGGATCCATTGCTTTTGTAATAATGTATTAGCTGTCTATGGCTCAATAACAAATTCCACTAAAACTTAATAGCTAAAAATAACACACAGCTATTGTCTCCATTTTTGTGGGTCAAGAATCCAGGCAGGCTTACCTACTTTCTCTGATTTAGGTGCCGTGACCAAGCTGCCATGGGTCTGTGTGTGTGTATGTGTGTGTGTGTGAGACTCAGTTGTGTCCAACTCTTTGTGACTGCATGGACTGTAGCCTGCTAGGCTCCTCTGCCCATGGAATTATCCAGGCAAGAATTCTGGAGTGGATGGTCGTTCCCTTCTCCAGGTGATCTCTCCTGAATCAGGGTCTTCTGCATTGCAGGCAGATTTCTTTACCATCTAAGCCACCAGGAATGCCCCATTTGGATCTATGGTATCATTCAAAAGCTGGACTGGAGAAGGATCTACTTTCAAGCTTACTCATATGGCTGCTGGCAGATTCCAATCCTTTGCTAGCTGTTGTCTAGAGGAAGTCCCCTGTTCTTTATTATTTGGGTCTCATCACAGGATACTTCACAACATAACCAGGCTCATCAGAGCAGGAATGTGAGAAGAGCCAGAAAAAGAGAGAGGTACAGACAAAGAGAGTCTTTACAGTCTAATCTCAGAATTAACATCCCATTGCCATTTATATTCATTTGAAGCAAATAGCCAGATCCAGTCGTGTGTGCTCGGTTGCTCAGTAGTGTCCAATTCAGCGACCTCATAGACTGTAGTTGCCAGGCTCCCTTGTCACTGGGATCCTCCAGGCAAGAATACTGGAGTGGGTTGTCATTTCCTACTCCAAGGAATCTTCCTGACCCAAGGATCAAACCTATGTCTTTTACATATCCTGCTTTGGCAGGTGAATTCTTTACTGCTGGGAAGCCCAATCAGATCTAGCCTGTGCTCAATTTGGGATTACACAAGAGCAGGAGTTTCAGTAGGCTGGTGTCACTGGGTGTTATTTCAAAGCTGCCTATCACAAATGGGATACATTCAGCGTGTCTGGGACTTTGGGTAACACGGTTCCTTATTTTTAGTAGCGATTTTTCCTTCCCAGGCCACACAGGTATTCTCAGAAAGTCAGATCCCCTTCATATATCCAGGCTCTTTCCTGAATACATGCAGCCCACCACCTGCCTCCTTGTCCATGGTAATTTTCTCCTGCAGACAGCCCTTGAAGTCTTGCCTTTGCTGTCTCTTCTTAAATCTCTCACAGTAAGTCAAATAAGTCTTTTTAGGTCCAGAGCCCAGTGGTACACAAAGTTCAAGCCTTTTTTTATTAGATTCTTAGATATCAGGCAAATCAGAGGAACTCACCAGAAACTAGTTTAATCTATAATTATCTTATCATCCTAGAAACTTCAAGTGAACTTCCAAGAAACATCCACTTTTAAAAGTCAATATATCCAATTATCACTTCCAGTGCAAATCAAGACAATATGATAATTACTGTTCATCAGACATGTTATCATGGAGCAGATGTATTATGGTTTTATAAAGCAGTTCATGAGTTCAGCAACCTACAATGCTTGGGCTATTTTTCTCATATTGGTTTAAACAACAGTTTATAAAACGTCAATCTGATTATTATAATTCCCTGATCAAAACTGTTAACCCTTTATTGCTTTTAAGGTGAAGTTTTAACTCTGTGGCACGTGGGGTTTCTTATCCATCCCACCTCTGCAGTCAGATATAGTTATTTCTCCACAAGCATTCTTCCCTCCAGCCTTTCTGAGCCTGAGTACCACCTCGAGCCTCTGTGTCTCTGATCATGCAGTTCCCCTGCTCTGTTGTCTCATTCGTCCCTTGCTTCCATCCTTCCAAGCACAGTTCAAGTACACTGTGCTTTAGAGAGCCTTCCTTGTTCTCCACCATGAAGGACCAGGTCTCCTTGAAAGAGACAACTGCACTCAGCCGCACAGTGCTCAGTTGACTGAAGCCTCCAGCTGTCACCCCCTCTAGGATCCATGTCAATTTTTGAATCATGCTGTCATACTCCAGGATCTTGGTACCCCCAGCCAGTGACTATTATAGCAGTTATTACAAGGACCTCTCTTTTTATCTGAAGCAGGACTCCTTGAAAGGGCAATCTGTACTCAGGAGCTCCCTGTGGAACTAGACATCATTAGCTCTATGACTTGGTCAGAGGCTCCCCTTGTCATTCCTGCTTTTCCATCTGCCATCTTTCCATGAGTGTCAACCCCCAGTAAAGCATGTAACTCTGTGTCACCATGTGCTTCCCAGCAGACACAATGAACACCTCCACTGAGAAGTCAATGCTTTTCTTCTGTTAATGCACCATACAAAAGTCTTCCATAACACTCATCACTTTGCATTACAGTGAGAAGTGTATGTGTGTCTCTGTCTGTCTCGCTCATCATCCTACCAGTGTTCTTGGGAGCAGAGCAAGTGTTACTGTTTTTTTATCACAGAGCTTTGCACAATGACATGGTGTACTATAAGATCAGCAGCGTCTTGAGTGATGAAATTGCCACTAGCCCAGACACTGAACCACGTTTCCTTCTCTGTTGCTTTTATCAGCTAAGGTCTCATCTCTTTCCCAACTGTTTTTTCCATTTTTTTTTTATAACTACTCACATGATTCTATGTCCCAGAGTTTTGCCCTGTACTGTTCTACCTCTTTGCAAGAGGTTAGATAAAACTCATAATATAGTGATTGTGTGAAAAGCAGTGTTCATTTTTAGTTTTTCTTTTTTTTTTTCAGATGTATAACCTCTAGGTTAGTTTGCTTATTTACTGATCTCAGAGTTGTAATGGTATTATAGGCAAAAACAAGAATTGCTTCCTGGGTTGGGTTGGGAGGGAATTCTTCTTTTGAAATAGATTACCACATAACAAATTACCTTAAACCTCATCAACTTAAAACAACAACAGTTATAATTTCATAGATTCTATGGGTTAGAAATCTGGGCATGACTTACAGGGTCCTCTGACTCTAGTTCGCTCATGGGCTGCAGCTGAGGTGTTGGCTGTGCTTGTAGTCACGCCAGGGTTCCACTGGGAGAGGAAATGCTTTCCAGATTATGTCCATGGTGGTTAAGATTCACTTCTGTGTGTTGTTGGACTGAGGGCCTCAGGGCTTTACTGGCTGTTGCTGTAGTAAGTCACCCTCAGCTCATTGTCACCTGAGTCTTTTTCATAAAGCAGCTCATAACATGACAGCTAACTTCATCCAAGTGAGAAGAGCCAGAGGATGTGGAAGCGAGATGAAAAAACATGGTCTTTTGTCACCTAATCTCAGAAGTAACATCTCTTCATGCCTTACTCTATTCATCAGAAGTGAATCATGAAGTCCAGTTCTCACTGAAGGAAGGGTTACACAATGATGTGACTAAAAGTCAAGCTCATTAGGAGCCTACCCCATGTTATCAATAAGCTTTATCAGCACTCTATGAGTTCTCTCTTCAGCTCCTCCATAATATCATCTTCAGTTTAGATCACAAGCATTTATGGAACACTTAGGTTGTATAGACACTTGCAAACTATCACATAAGTCTTTCTCTCTCACTATTTTATTTAACATGCATATTATTGTTTAAAATTTGAATTCCTTCATTCATTCCAGTGTATATTTATTAAGCACCCACTATGCACCTGAGGGCTTCCCTTGTGGCTCGGCTTGAAAAGAATCTGCCTGCAACTCAGGAGACTGCGTTTGATCCCTGGTTTGGGAAGATCCCCTGGAGAAGGGAAAAGCTACCCCCTCCACTATTCTGGCCTGGAGAATTCCATGGACTGTGTAGTCCATGGGCTCGCACAGAGTCAGACGTGACTGAGCGACTTTCACATGCACCTGAAATTGTACTAAATATTCAAACTTCCGAAATGAATAAGGACTCACATTTTTAACTACCACCAATTTTTATGTATAATTTAATTAACTTTACTTTACAGTAGAAGTGACCTTTTAAAACTTATCCTGTAACAGAATTTTTATAGAAAAATAATTAGTCTTTGGTAGAATGTATACTTTGAGAATAATACTATCAGGTTAGTTATGTGTTTGGGTTTTAGAACATGGCAGGATAAATACCCTTGTTTGAAAATGCATTATTGTACCTAATTTTGTTGGTCCTATTAATGTTTTGTTTACACCATTAAACTGGTTGCAATGATTTAGATTCCTGTTTATAATAATGTGTAAACCCAGACATTTATAGTAGGAGCAGTAAAATGAACTAGACTAGTGTAATTTCAAAACAGTTGCAATTTTCTCTCTCTCTTGTAATACTACTGATTGATTGTACATTAGTTTGCATTAAACTTAAAGTTGTATTCCCTCTGAAAATTGCTTTCCTCCCTTACTTTCAAATATATCATAAGTTAATTGTAAAAATACTAAGCACATAGGTAGAATATTGAAAACACCTTCTCTAAGGCCAACCAAAATGATGCATGTGGTTCGTAGAAGTCTATCTACTAGATTGTGTATCATGATAAAAGAAAAGCAGCTTGGTGTGACCAAAAGTTATATGGGCTGATTCGAAGAATCATTCTGCCTCTGACACAATAAAAGGAACAGAGGGTAGAAAGTAAAGGAGTTACGATGTGCTATATCAGTAACAGAGTAATAATGAGTTTGGGATTCTAAATATAAAAAATCTCATGATAATTAAGTCCAATGTGAGATAATAAAAAAGTTAAACTAGTTAATATAAGATGTATCTAGGGATAGCCATATAGCCATTGTTTAGCTAATTTTTAAGCGGATTCTACACATGTATACATAATTTTTGAAAAAAAGTAAATAATTGCATTGTCCAAAATCTAGAAATGTCCAAAATAGAAAAACTATTTAACTGTGTATTATGAATCCTTTTCTAGATGTTTGTTAAAACCATGGTGGTTCAAATTTTAATTCATGGTATAAAAGCATCACCTGTGTGAAGTGTTTGCTCTACTGGCCTTTGACTCTAATTCTAAGAGATTTGGGGTTACAGTGTCCCTGGGAAACAAGGAAAAGGCTTATGGGATTCAGCAAATGAAAGATGTTAAGTCTGTAGTCTCCCTGAGGTTATAAAGAAAGATAGCTATAGATTTCAGTCATGAGATTGAAATAGTTTTAAATAGACTTATGTTGATAGAATCTGTTCATTTCCTTTGCCATAGTGTAGACAAAATTACGACTTCATGGGGCTTCTCTGGTGAAGGGTCCTGCCAATGCAGGAGACAGGTGTCCGATCCCTGGTCTGGGAAGATCCTGTATGCCATGGGGCAATCAATCCCATGTACCATGACTATGGAGCCTGTGCTCTAGAGCCTGGGAGCCCCGATTACTAAGCCCACATGACTCAACCACTGGAGCCTGCAAGCCCTGGAGCCCATGCTCAGCAACAAGAGAAGCCAGCACAGTGAGAAGCCTGTGCACTGCAACTGGAAAGTAGCCCCCACTGGCTGCAACTAAAGAAAAGCCCTCCCAGCAACACAGATCCAACACAGCCAAAAATAAAGAAATAAATAAAAATATTTTTTAAAAAATTACTACTTCATGGGGAGAGCTGATGGGTGGTAATTTTTTTGGCCACAGAACATTTAACAATCTCTGGAGAAATTTTTGATCTTTCCAATCAGAGAGGCGATTGTCAGTGAATAGTGAGTAGAGGCCAGGGATGCTACTGAAGGCCCCACAGTGCACAGGAGAGCCCCATGCAACAAGGAACGACCTGGACTCAAAAAATAGTAATAGTTTGAGAAATGCTGAACCCGGAAAGAAGTAGAGTCTGAAAGAAGAGGTGGAAGAAGGCAGAATGGAAAAAGTGTGCTTACGTCGCCTCTGCCAGTGTGGGTCAGGGAAGGAAAAGGAAGGAATGAGAGTTCCTGGAAAGATCAGCGCTCACCTGGGTAAAGAAGAGACTGATTTCTTGTTTTTCAACTGCAGCACAAGAAAGGAAGGCGGCATTTGTACCCTGGGGAAAAGATGGGGACATCTGGGCGTGAGAGGTATTTAGATAACCCCCCTTAGTTTCCCACAAGTCTGAAGGTAGGATGAGGAGATACATAATTCCCACAGGCCCAGAGTGAACTAAGGAGTCTCAGTGGGGAGTGAGCCAGGAAACCACACCAAGGAAAAGGGGACTCACGGCGGATGAGTGCACATGCCTTGATGATGGGGGCGGGGGTGGTGCTGAACATGCACCACTGTCTACAGTTCCGAGATACAGAGACATTAGCACACAGGCCAGAGGCCAGCTCTGGATTCTGAGGAGATGAGCTGTGGGATCCTTACTACAGTGCTTTTCAGCTAAAATCCTAAAGGAATGAGCCCTCTCCTTTCCCGTGCCAGCACCACACACACTGTGCTAATACCACCACTGAGAACTGGCATGCAGGGATCTTGTCCTGAGCATTTAAAATAAGATGGGAGTGACAGAGGGAGAAAAGCCCTTAAGGGGAAAACATTGATATGGAGATGAACTTTTGAGCATCACTGATGTGCTGCTTGTTTTTGTTGTTTAGTCACTAAGTTGCGTCTGACTCTTTTGCGACCTCATGGACTGTAGCCTGCCAGGCTCCTCTGTCCATGGAATATTCCGGGTAAGAATATTGGAGTAGGTTGCCATTTCCTTCTCCAGGGGATGTTCCTGACCCAGGGATCAAACCCCTGTATCCTGCATCTCCCGCAGCTGCGGGAGGATTCTTTACCACTGGGCCACCAGGGAAATCCTCACTGATGTGTTTAATTAGTGGCTAAACTCTTCGGAAGTGTCCTGAAAAATTTGGGGATAGGACTGAATTCACCTGAAAGCTAATACAGTAAGTCACCTGACAGAGGCTGAAAAATTAGTCAAGAAAAATTCCATTTTTTAAACCTCTTATATGGCTTGTTGTAACTATGAAATATTATACCTGTTAAAATACTTCTGGTTTTTTATTTCTTGACATTGAATAGTCAACTGTGAGAGACAGGGCCTTCTAAATAACTGATCATCACCTTCCCTTGGCTTTAGTGCTTCATTCCTAGAAGTTGTATTCTTTAATGATATGGAGGCCACCTGCCAGTGGTTTACATTTTGGCATCAGCCACCCCTTTTCATCTCACTAAATCTTACTCACTCTTTTTGTGTCAACTTAAGCCTCTTTTCCACCTGGAACCTTTCCCTGACCACTCCCGATAAGCTTTAAATCCCCTGAAATACATTTTCATAGCACTTAACAAACTTTACTGTAATTCTTTATTAAATTATTCATTTTCTTTGAAGACAAAGTCAGTGTTTATGGCTTGTCATGGAATCTCCAGGGCCTAACATAGCACTTAACACTTCATAGGCACTAACAAGCATAAGTTTATCTAAGTAATTAAATCTGTTGAAATCTACAGTGACAGTCAAGTTTTACAGCTAATTACAGCCCTTAAAACCTCCCACCCCCATTTCAATGTTCAAGAGCCTTTTTCTGCCACATATATCATTTATGGAAAGTGTTTGTTTTTAAGATGGTACTTTGAAACTCTGTTGCCTCCTGTTTCTTGGGTGACATAAAGTAAGGCTGTGGCATATAAGAGAGGGAATTAAAAATTGTAGATATTTGAGTTAGAAACTGGCAAGGGTGAGATATTGGACTATTTCATAGAACCAAAAACACATAGCAAATATTCGATTGATTTCTCTTGGATGAGGAAGAAACTGTGGCAAAAGCTTTCAGAGACTGATACAAGCAAGGTAGAGGGTTGGCTCCACTGTTGACCAAGTTTGTGATCTTGGAAGTAACCTATCCAAATGTCTGTTTCTTAATATGCAAAAATTGGCATAACAATATCTACTTGTATGTTTGCTGGTTACATAGTTATATCTATGTGTACGTGTATCTGTGTGTGTATTTTCAGCTCAATCCTTGTATCAGATCAGATCAGATCAGTTGCTCAGTCCTTTCCGACTTTTTGCGAACCCATGAATCGCAGCACACCAGGGCTCCCTGTCCATCACCAACTCCCAGAGTTCACTCAGACTCACGTCCATAGAGTCAGTGATACCATCCAGCCATCTCATCCTCTGCCGTCCCCTTCTCCTCTTGCCCTTAATCCCTGCCAGCATCAGAGTCTTTTCCTATGAGTCAACTCTTCGCATGAGGAGGCCAAAGTACTGGAGTTTCAGCTTTAGCATCATTCCTTCCAAAGAAATCCCAGGGCTGATCTCCTTCAGAATGGACTGGTTGGATATCCTTGCAGTCCAAGGGACTCTCAAGAGTCGTCTACAACACCACAGTTCAAAAGCATCAATTCTTCGGCGCTCAGCCTTCTTCACAGTCCAACTCTCACATCCATACATGACCACTGGAAAAACCATAGCCTTGACTAGATGAACCTTTGTTGGCAAAGTAATGTCTCTGCTTTTGAATATGTTATCTAGGTTGGTCATAACTTTCCTTCCAAGGAGTAAGCGTCTTTTAATTTCATGGCTGCAGTCACCATCTGCAGTGATTCTAGAGCCCCCCAAAATAAAGTCTGACACTGTTTCCACTATTTCCCCATCTATTTCCCATGAAGTGATGGAACCACATGCCATGATCTTCGTTTTCTAAATGTTGAGCTTTAAGCCAACTTTTTCACTCTCCACTTTCACTTTCATCAAGAGGCTTTTGAGTTCCTCTTCACTTTCTGCCATAAGAGTGGTGTCATCTGCATATCTGAGGTTATTGATATTTCTCCCGGCAATCTTGATTCCACCTTGTGCTTCTTCCAGCCCAGAATTTCTCATGATGTATTCTGCATATAAGTTAAATAAACAGGGTGACAATATACAGCCTTGACGTACTCCTTTTCCTATTTGGAACCAGTCTGTTGTCCCATGTCCAGTTCTAACTGTTGCTTCCTGACCTGCATACAAATTTCTCAAAAGGCAGATCATGTGGTCTGGTATTCCCACCTCTTTCAGAATTTTCCAGTTGATTGTGATCCACACAGTCAAAGGCTTTGGCATAGTCAAAAGAGCAGAAATAGATGTTTTTCTGGAACTCTCTTGCTTTTTCCATGATCCAGCAGATGTTGGCAATTTGATCTATGTTCCTCTGCCTTTTCTAAAACCAGCTTGAACATCAGGAAGTTCACGGTTCACATATTGCTGAAGCCTGGCTTGGAGAATTTTAAGCATTACTTTACTAGAGTGTGAGATGAGTGCAGTTGTGCGGTAGTTTGAGCATTCTTTGGCATTGCCTTTCTTTGAGATGGGAATGAAAACTGACCTTTTCCAGTCCTGTGGCCACTGCCGAGTTTTCCAAATTTGCTGGCATATTGAGTGCAGCACTTTCACAGCATCATCTTTCAGGATTTGGAATAGCTCAACTGGAATTCCATCATTTCGTAGTGATGCTTTATAAGGCCCACTTGACTTCACATTCCAGGGTGTCTGGCTCTAGGTGAGTGATCACACCATTGTAATTAACTGGGTCATGAAGATCATTTTTGTACAGTTCTTTTGTGTATTCTTGCCACCTCTTCTTAATATCTTATGCTTCTTTTAGGTCCCTACCATTTCTGTCCTTTATTGAGCCCACCTTTGCAAGAAATGTTCCCTTTGTAACTTTAATTTTCTTGAAGAGATTTCCAGTCTTTCCCATTCTATTGTTTTCCTCTATTTCTTTGCATTGATCGCTGAGGAAGGCTTTCTTATCTCTCCTTGCTATTCTTTGGAACTCTGCATTCAGATGATTATATCTTTCCTTTTCTCCTTTGCTTTTCACTTCTCTTCTTTTCACAGCTATTTGTAAGGCCTCCCCAGACAGCCATTTTGCTTTTTTACATTTCTTTTCCATGGGGATGGTCTTGATCCCTGTCTCCTGTCACGAACCTCATTCCATAGTTCATCAGGCACTCTGTCTATCAGATCTAGTCTCTTAAATCTATTTTTCACTTCTACTGTATAATCATAAAGGATTTGAATTTGGTCATACCTGAATGGTTTAGTGGTTTTCCCCACTTTCTTCAATTTAAGTCTGAATTTGGCAATAAGGAGTTCATGATCTGAGACACAGTCGGCTCCTAGTCTTGTTTTTGATGACTTTATAGTGCTTTTCTATCTTTGGCTTCAAAGAATATAATCAATCTGATTTCAGCATTGACCATCTGGTGATGTCCATGTTATTGCAGCTCAGTTATATCACTTTTTATTTATGTTATTATTTTGAAGACTATCATATGGTGTTAAGGGGTGGTAAATGATGACAAATTTAGAAACAGAGAGAGATATTAGTTGGGGCTTCCTGGATGTCTCAGTGGTAAAGAATCAGCCGGCAATGCAGGAGACAAAAAAGACTCCAGTTTGATCCTTAGGTTGGGAAGATCCCCAGGAGGAGGAAATGGCAACCCATTCCAGTATCCTTGCTTAAAAAACCCCATGGACAGAGGAGCCTGGTGGGCTACAGTCCATAGGGGCACAAAGAGTTGGACTTATCTGAGTGACTGAGTACAGCACACTGAGGCATTAGTTAGAAGCTCAATATGATGTATGTATGATGGACAAAGTAAGAGCCTTTGGAAGTGTCCACTTTCCCAGACGATGTGAACATGTTAGTTTATATAACAAAAGAGACTTTGAAAAATGTAATTTAACAATCTTGTGGTGGAGAGATTCCACTGGGTTATCAGTGGACTCAGTATAATTACAATGGCTTATAAGAGGAAGAAAAGGCAGGAGAGTCAGAATCAGAGGAGATATGATAAGGGAAGCCAAATTCAGGAAGAAAGATAATTTTGAAGATGTTACACAGTTGGTTTTGAAGATGGAAAAAGGCACCATGAAGTAAGGAATGCACGTAGCCTCCTCCAAAAGCTGGAAAAAGCAAGCAATCCTACTCTCCTCCAGAGCCTTGTTAAGAATCCTGCTGCTTTGTTGATTTTGGAATTTCTGATCTCAAGGACTGTAACATAAATTTGTGTTGTTTTAAGCCCCTAAGTTTGTAGTAGTTTGTTACAGCAACAATAGAAAACTATTAACATCTATAAATATATTACAGATTTACAGTCTACCCTTTGAAAGTGAAAGTGTTAATCACTCAGTTGTGTCTGACTCTTAGCATCCCCAAGAACTGTAGCCCACCAGGTTCTCCAGGCAAGAATACTGGAGTGAGATGCCATGCCCTCCTCCAGGGGATCTTCCCGACCCAGGGATCAAACTCGGGTTTCCTGCATTGCAGGTGGTTTCCTTACTGTCCGAGCCACCAGAGAAGCCTGTACACTCTACGCATTGGTCAGTGGAAGATTATTAAGATCTTGGGAAAGGAATTGTAGCATAATCATAACTATTGCATACCTTATAGCACAAGTTTCTATTTAGAAAAAATTGATGAGCAATATTGAAAATAATGGAAATCAGATAAGAAAACTCAGAGTCTAGAGTAAAGAGGGTTAGGTAAAAGGAGATATTAAGCAATGGAATCAAGTTTTATGATCTGAGAAACTTTTATAATTCATAAATCTTTGGGAAAATATATAAAATCACAAATGCAAAAGTTAGTGAAAAGTGAATACTTTGAATGAGAAAAAAATCAAACTATTTTCTTCCTTCTTTTTCTTTTTTTAAAAATATTTATTTTATAAAGTGATAACCATTACTACATTTTAAAACAAAATTTTAGAGAAAAAACATAATATTTTATTAAATGCCCAGCACAAATCTATAATGCTTTTCCCCCTATATTTCTACAGCCTATTTCAAAGCCTTAGAAGAGACTGAGCAAATGAAGTGCCTAAAGTTAAAGCCTCATTAGTTTAACAGCAAATCTGCTCCTAAAGTGAGTAGTATATAGGACTGCAGACTTACTGAACTGAGGGACAAGGAACACGTAGGGGTTGTGGTTTGTGTACCTAGATGGATGGTGCTTCCTCTGATGTAGCACTGACAGCATGATAATGACTTTTTAAGTTTACATCTGCCTGGGCTTTTAAAATTTACATCTGGATTTCTGGAGGACACATACTGTATCCTATATGGTAGAGCCTTTGAATGACTAAATATTACAAAATAAGCAGCTTTAACTGAAATCCACATACACATTTGCATTTAATGAAGTACAGCTTATGTTTTGTGGCAGCATTATATAAACTAAACCATAAGGTAACTTTACTTAATGTGAAAACTTTATGATATACAGTATAGGCTATAATCTCAGTAAAACTGTTTTACTTGTTCATCACAGAAGTTTTTTATTTGTTTTATAGAAAGCCTCTGAAATTTTTTAAGCAATCCTTCAGCCACAAGAAGTTATGGTTAGAAAACAGCTGAGTTCTTTAAATTGTCAGAAAAAAATTAATCAGTTAATCTAAGAAAGAAATGGAAAATTTTATTCAAACCAAACTGAGGATTATAACCCAGAAAAAGCATCTTGGAAAGCTCCAAGAACTGTTCCACACATTAGAAGTCAAGGCACAGTTATATAAGCTTTGTGAGACAGAGGGCTATATATTAAATGATGTATTATTGACATTTTACACAATCCAGCTCTGAACGTCATGGTTAGAAGGATGTTATATTTTAAGATGCTGTCTTGTTGGTGCTAAAAGAATGTTGCTCTTTATGGTTGGGTGGGTATTTCTACGGATGGGTGAGGTTTGGCTCATGCATAATGTTGATACACAATACAAACTAGAGGGGAGAGAGGAGATCAAGGGGCAGAGAAGAATTTTTATGTTTAAATGTTTTTTGTCTTCCCATAGAATATGAACATTATTTCACAGGCAAATGAAAGTTAGCTTTCATTTCAAAAATGTAAAAAGAAAATTACAGTATGTAAAATAATTGAGAACAAAACATTTATTTTTGGCACGATAGACTTGATTGTGAGTTACTTATAGTCTTTACTTTCTCTTTGGTTGTTTTAGTAATGTATCAACTTCCAGTTTTACTTTAGACCAAAGTCTAGTTTATTATTTTAAGTAAAGAAAAAACTGTCACTCTATTGCAATTAATTTAGTCAGTTCAGATCAGTTCAGTTGCTCAGTAGTGTCCAACACTTTGCAACCCCATTGACTGCAGCATGCCAGACTTCCCTGTCCTGGAGCTTACTTAAACTCTTGTCCATCAAGTCAGTGATGCCATCCAACCATCTCATCTTCTGTCGTCTCCTTCTCCCGCCTTCAATCTTTCCCAGTATCAGTGTCTTTTCAAATTAGTTAGTTCTTTGCATCAGGTGGCCAAAATGTTGGCGTTTCCACTTCAGCATCAGTCTTTCCAATGAATATTCAGGAATGATTTCATTTAAGATAGACTGGTTAAATATACTTGCAGTCCAAGGGACTAAGAGTCTTCACCAACAACACATTTCAAAAGCATCAATTCTTCAGCGCTCAGCTTTCTTTGTAGTCCAACTCTCACACCCATACGTGACTACTGGAAAAAATGCAGCTTTGACTAGACAGACCTTTCTTGACAAAGTAATGTCTCTGCTTTTTAATATGCTGTCTAGGTTGATCATAGCTTTCCTTCCAAGGAGGAAGTGTCTTTTAATTTCATGGATGCAGTTACCATCTGCAGTGATTTTGGAGCCCCCCAAAATAAAGTCTGTCACTGTTAACATTGTTTCCCCATCTATTTGCCATGAAGTGATGGGACCAGATGCCATGATTAAGTTTCTGAATATTGAGATTTAAGCCTGATTTTTAACTCTCCTCTTTCACTTTCGTCAAGAGGCTCTTTAGTTCTTCACTTTCTGCCATAAGGGTGGTGTCATCTGCATATCTGAGGTTATTGATATTTCTCCCAGCAATCTTGATTCCAGCTTGTGCTTTTTCCAGCCCAGCGTTTCTCATGATGTACCCTGCATATAAGTTAAATAAGCAGTATGACAATATGCAACTTTGATATACTCCTTTCCCAATTTGGAACCAGTCTGTTGTTCCTTGTCCAGTTTTAACTGTTGCTTCTTGACCTGCACACAGATTTCTTAGGAGGCAGGTCAGGTGGTCTGGTATTCCCATCTCTTTAAAATTTGACACAGTTTATTATGATCCACAGAGTCAAAGACTTTGGTGTAGTCAATAAAGCAGGAGTAGATGTTTTTCTGGAACTTTCTTTTCTTCTCCTGATGATCCAGTGGATGTTGGAAATTTGATTTCTGGTTCCTCTGCCTTTTCTAAATCCAGCTTGATCATCTGGAAGTTCATGGTTCACATAATGTTGAAGCCTGGCTGAGAGAATTTTGAGCATTACTTTGCTAGTGTATGAGATGAGTGCAATTGTTCAGTATCTTGACCATTCTTTGGCATTGCCTTTCTTTGGGATTGGAATGAAAACTGACCTTTTCCAGTCCTGTGGCCACTACTGAGTTTTCCAAGTTTTCTGACATATTGAGTATAGCACTTTCACAGCATCATCTTTTAGGATTAAAAATAGTTCAACTGGAATTCCATCACCTCCGCTAGCTTTGTTCGTAGTGATGCTTCCTAAGGCCCACTTGACTTCACATTCCAGGATACCTGGCTCTAGGTAAGTGATCACACCATTGTGCTTATCTGGGTCATGGAGATCTTTTTTGTATAGTTCTTCTGTGTATTCTTGCCACCTCTTCTTAATACATTCTGCTTCTGTTAGGTCCATACCATTTCTGTCCTTTATTGTGCCCTTCTTTGTATGAAATGTTCCCTTGGTATCTCTGATTTCCTTGAAGAGATCTCTTGTCTTTCCCATTTTATTGTTTTCCTCAGTTTCTTTGCATTGATCATAAGGAAGGGTTTTTTAATCTCTCCTTGGTATTCTTTGGAACTCTGCATTCAAATGGGTATATCTTTCCTTTTTTCCTTTGCCTTTAGCCTCTCTTCTTTTCTCAGCTATTTGTAAGGCCTCCTAAGGCAACGATTTTGCCTTTTTGCATTTCTTTTTCTTGGGGATGATCTTGACCACTGCCTCCTGTAAAATGTCCCGAAATTTTGTCCATAGTTCATCAGGCACTCTATCAGATCTAGTCCCTTATACTTTCACTCTATAATCATTAGGGATTTGATTTAGGTCATACATGAATGGTCTGATGGTTTTCCCTACTTTCTTCAATTTCAGTCTGAATTTGGCAATAAGGAGTTCATGATCTGAGCCACCGTCAGCTCCTGGTCTTCTTTTTGCTGACTGTATAGAGTAGAGCTTCTCGATCTTTGGCTGCAAAGAATATAATCAATCTTATTTAGGTATTAACCATCTGGTGATGTCCACGTGTAGAGTCTTCTCTTGTGTTGTTGGAAGAGGGTTCTGCTATGACCAGCGTATTCTCTTGGCAGCACTCTTTTAGCCTTTGCCCTGCTTCATTCTGTACTCCAAGGCCAAATGTGCCTATTTCTCCAGGTTATCTCTTGACTTCCTACTTTTGCAGTCCAGTTGCCTATAATGAAAAGGACATCTTTTTTATGTGTTCGTTCTAGACTGTCTTGTAGGTCTTCATAGAACTGTTCAACTGCAGCTTCTTCAGCATTAATGGTTGTGGCATAGACTTGGATTACTCTGATACTGAATGGTTTGCCTTGGAAATGAACAGAGATCATTCAGTCATTTTTGAGATTGCATCCAAGTACTGCATTTCGGACTCTTTTGTTGACTATGTTGGCTACTCCATTATTTGTTACATCCAATCAAACTTCATTTAACCCATCAAAGTTGACAATATTCAGCCACAAAATATTTTACCAGGAAAATTTTGTTTGAGTTAATGACTCATCATCACTGTTGTCGAATCCAAGTTTGTGTTCTCAAAGCATGATGAGGCTAAACCAACCAAAGCATTGGAGTTTTAGAGAACAGAGGGTTTATTGCAGAGTCGAACAAGGAGAACAGGTGGCTTGTGCTCAAAAGCCACAAACCCCCTGATGGTTTTGGGGAAGAGTTTTTGCTTTTTGAGTTTTATTTATTTATATATCTACATTTTTATTTATTTTAGGCTGTGCTGGGTCTTCGTTGCTGCATAAGGGCTTTCTCTAGTTGCAGCAAGCGGGGGCTACTCTGCATGATGGTGTGCAGGCTTCTTATCAGGATGCTTCTTGTTGCAGAGCATGGGCTCTAGTAGTGCTCAGGATTCAGTAATCGCAGCACATGGGTTTAGTAGCTGTGGTTTGCTGGCTCTAGAGCCTCGGCTCAGTGGCTGTGGAACATGCACTTAGTTGTTCCACAGCATGAGAAATCTTCCCTGACCTGGGATAGAACCTCTTTTCTATTGGCAAGTGGACTCCCAATCAGTGGACCATGAGGGAATTCCAGAAGAGTTTTTGTAGGCAAAGTTTAGGATGCAGGCTTCAAGGCACATGACTTTCTTCTGATAGTTTGTGGTTTCCAGGAATCTTGTGCTCAGCCTGAAGTTAGCATCCTCACTTGGAGACTTAGTTCCTGCAGAGAAACTCAAAGATATATTGTGGACCTTGCTTTATTGCTCCACTATTGTTTCTTGACTGCCTTTCCTTTGTTTCTGCATTCCCTCCAGGCCCTGATTAGTAACTGTTTGAATCTGCCTTTTGGAAATCAGAGAAATTCTGAGAAGCTGAAGTCTTTTTCTTACAAACCTAGAAAGGGGGGCATGGAAAGGCTTTTGTACCCAGGAAGGCTCCATGGGGTTGTGCTTGATTTTAGCACTGTACCAAAAATAAGTTTATTCACAATGGTAATTATAGCATGTAGCTGAAAAAGTTCTTGAGTCTTATAAAATAAGGGATATAGATTGAGAATATTGGTATTTTAACCATCTTTCTAAAACAAATTCAGATGACTAGATAAAAATTCTGCTCATATATTTTGATCAAAGTCATTAATGTCACCTTAGGTATATTTGGTATTATATTGATGACTTAATCATAGGCAACAATGATTATTAAAATAATCCTAGTTGTATATGTGTAGGTGTGTCCAGGTGTATATGTATGTAGGAGTGAGAGCAGGATAGTCTCAACTTGAGGTGATTATGAGCCAGTTTCATGTTCACTACTTTAAAGCTTCAAAAATCAAACTGCACACCAAATTCCAGCTTGGCTTTGACAAGTGCTTAAAAAAAGAAGCTTTGCATTTTAAAGCATCTACTATTTGTGAGATGCTATTTTATTGATGTTGAAGAGGAATAAAATAATGTCTAAAATGTCAACAAAGTCTCTAGTATGTAGATTCAGTTTTTAATACTCTGAATCAAATTAAATACCTGAGAATTTTATAATTTAAAGGATGTCATAATTATTCCTTTTTTTACATGAACTTCCTTTAAAACATGAGACACAATCAGTGTATTTTAAGGTTGATAAATCTCCACTCTTTGAGAATGGGTTTCCTTTTGAAATACTGAAATGAAGTTCCAGGTGTCATTCTAGTGAATAATGTACCTGATCGAACTAGCTGATACTATTTTTGGTCAGAAACAAGATACCATTTTGAGGAAATGAATCTGATTTTACTTTTGTGGCTGGAAATGTGGGTAAAGCAATTCTAAAGTAATTTTGAATTATGATAAGCTCATGAGAAATGTGTGTTTACTTCCAAGCAAATGACTAGAAAAGGGACTTCAGACTTTTGGATGTGTAAGCTAATCATTTAGACATCTTTGTTACAATCTGTCCTTTTCCTTCATAATTCTAATGCATTTAACTCTTATGTATCATGGTTTTTATATTATAAACATCAAAACTGTGAAAATAATACTGACTTTATATTCTGTGAAGTATTTACTATATATTGTCTTGAGACCAGAATAACCTGATTAATTTCAATTAGCAATTAAATAATTGAATTCTAATCATGTTGTATGAGCTCTTGATGCTAAAAAATTGCCCAAGTGATGTATAATTTACTCATACCAATTACAGTTACATGATTATATTATGAACCTCACACTAATCCTCTTCCAGAAAGGTTAGACCAGAAAATACTGAACAGTAACCCAGATGATGCTTGATAGGAACCTAAATTAAAAGTTTTAAAAAGGAAAAGGATATAGCTTAGTCTTCAAATAAAACCCTTCAAAGTTCAGAACTTTTAATTACTCAGAGACAGAGAGATTTTATTCAAAAAATAGAAATAGCAATTTATCTTCAGTTGCTTTCCTAGTGTGTTATATTTCTTGGTGTGGTGGATTAAAAATGAAGTGTGACTGGCATTCTACACTGATAATTGGAACCCGTTCTATTCTCTTGTTATATCTTGCCAAGTGATCACTGGAGTGCATTGAAAAAAAAAAAATTCCAGCCCCTCATTAAACATATGAAACCAAAGGCCTGCCTAGGGTTTTTCTTTTTTGGTCCATAATTATTACCACTGAATTATTTTCAGTGAATTGCCTGTTGTTCACCTTTATTTCAAGGCCCACATATTTTAATAATTTGGCTACTCAGATAAATTCAGAACATATGACTATAATTATTGCAGCATACGTAAAAGTTATGTATTTTTTAATAACATAAAAATATTTACATATATTTTCATTTCTCATTATTGTTTTAGTGACTAATCTATACCATTTTAGAAGAATGTAGGAATCTGTATAGATAAAACAAAATATTTGTATAAGAAGTAAAATAATGAATTTTTTATTCACCTTGGTGCTTTTTTAGGAGAACAGCAGATATCCATTCACTTTTAAATATCATCTGATTATTTAATCTCCTGTCCACTGAAAATAGGTTCACAGGCAAATTTATGCTTCTGAGGTAGGGTTGGAGCCACAGTGTTTGCATATATGTCTGGCAACTCAAATTTATATTACTTGCTGACACAAAGGAATTTTTATTAAAAAAACAGCAATTATACTTAAAGTCTCAGTTTTCTTGAGAAATTTATAAAGCATGACTCATTTGTGCTAATTGGAAAACTTACATATACACAGGTTACCAAACTTCATTAAAAAATTTTTTTAAATGCACCTTAAAAATAACCAAGTATGCTTTTACCAGCATTGAGTGGTCTTAATGTGCAATATTCTGATGAGACAGAGAAGGGGTTAGCTCAGTGCTTCATCACCCAAGCTCCCTCTGTTTTTCTCTTTTGTACAGTTGAAGCTACAAACTAGAGTAAGCCTGACCCAATGTATGGCTGCCAAGTTTCAGTCAGTTTTCTTTAGCTTATTTTATTCTGCCCTCGTTGCCTTTGGTTATCATCTATAACTCTCACTTAAAGTATATATTCCCTGTTACTGTTCCTCCTCCTCAAGTTTTCAAAGAATGCTTTTTCCTTCAAAGTAACTAGTTCATTGTCACAAGATTTTCAGAAAGTTCCCCTTTGTATTATTAATGTTTGAAGAAAACTGTGTCTGAATTGTTTGAATTGTCTAAAGTTAAAATGACAAGCTTCAGAAATAGAATTTCCGCTTTTCTCCAAAATGTTGTTTTACAGCATCTAGGGCACTCCAGGTGCTGTGTTTCCATGTTAAAAAAAGAAATCCTTTCTTTACTCATAAAGGGAATGGGCAAATATTTACAAAGCAAATGCTGAAGGGCAGAATAAATCCTTAAATCTTCCTCGACTTAAGACTGTTGAGAAAATAGCTTACAGTTGTTTTATACTCTTGTTTCTGAAACACAGCTCAGCTCTCCTCAATGTATTACTTTATTCATAATGTGAAATTTTGAAATCAAATGTCAAAAAAGGGGAAGAATATTATTTCTACAAAAGTGAGCGCATGGAAGGGGAAACTAAGTTAAAGTATCAGGGGCAGAATTCTCTCTTTTAACAGCCTGATTAAACATTACTGAATTCAGTACTACAAATATGTATTCACACACACACAAGTTAAAAATAATGGTGGTCTGTTCAGAATAGATGGAGACATGTGCGGGTGGAAATGTATATGGATACACACACACAAACACACACATATATATATCTTGATCAGAATTCTCTGTCAGTCCTGTACATTTTTCTATCTGTTATTTATATTTATTATGGAAAGAAGAGAAATGTTGTGACGAGCCTTTCTATTATACAACTTCAATAATTACCAATAATAAGCCATTCTTGTTTCATCTAGTTCACTACTTTTTTCTTCCCCTGGAATATTTTAAAGCAAATTTCAGATTTCATTAGGATTTGCTTATAAATATTTCAGTCTCTGTATGTTGCCAGTGACTGTATCTCTGGTCAAGTTGAAAACTAGCAAGCCTAGATATGTCTGCTCGACATAAGAATCGTGTGCTGCTGCTGCTAAGTCGCTTCAGTCGTATCCGACTCTGTGCGATGCCATAGACGGCAGCCCACCAGGCTCTCCGTCCCTGGGATTCTCCAGGCAAGAACACCAGAGTGGGTTGCCATTTCCTTCTCCAATGCATGAAAGTGAAAAGTGAAAGTGAAATCGCTCAGTCGTGTCCGACTCCTAGTGACCCCATGGACTTCAGCCTACCAGGCCCATCCGTCCATGGGATTTTCCAGGCAAGAGTACTGGAGTGGGTTGCCATTGCCTTCTCCAAAGAATCGTGTAATTCATCATTAATAATAACCTTGTTTTTTATTAGGCTTATTGACATATGAAAGGCCAAGAAAGTGAAGAAATAGTAAAACTATAAAATGACTCTAGTTTTCCTGAAATCAGAACTCAAATGTCAAGCTGGAGCCTGACTCACACTGATCTCAGCTGATCCTCTGAAGTTTCCACCATTCTCCCAGATCTTTAGTCACATCCTTCCCCATCTGATGACACCTAAGATAGACTACATTTCCAGCAGGAATACATTATTAATATTAGTCAACTTTGAGCCTACCAGCACTTGGAAGATGATGTGCTGGCTGAAGAAAAATGCACAATTGATGAGTTTCAAGTTTTATTTGGGGCAAAATGAGGACTGTAGCCTGGGAGACAGCATTTCAGGTATCTCTGGTAAACCACTCCCAAGAGGTAGGGGAGAAGGTCAGTATATATGTGATTTTGGTGAAGGGGAATACATATAATCAACACATAGTTTTGCAGATTTCTGCTGGTCACAAAGAGTAGATATCACCATGAAGGGATTTAGTGCTTTTCTAGATATGATAGGATATTAGAATTGGGCTCATCAACTCAGCCCCTGAAAGTATCTAACCATCTTTAGACTCGTTTTGCCAGTTTTTACCCTGAGCACAGAGAGCCTTATTCCTACTTTCCATCCTGAACTCCTTTTAGGAGGTGTTGAGGCCAGAAGTTATAGAAGCATATGATTTAATCCTTGTAGAAGTAGCTGGCAAGTGCCCATGGCAAGTGCCAATTTGTAGCTGACAGATATAAAATATTTATTTATTTTTTCCAGTGATCTTCTGTCCAAACAAAGTTTACTGCAGATGAGCAGAAGGACTTCCATGGTTCCTTCATGTCCCTTCCTCATTTTCCTCTTCTCGCTGAGCTGACACAATTCCCTTCAGTTGTTCCTTCCCATCTGCACACCCTAGAGTCACACTATATTCCAGTATCACACGTGGTGTTCTATAAGAGGGCTATTGTGGTGTGGGAAGGGGCTCAGGGAATGGCTCTAATGGAACTGGGTTCACAAGCCACTGGTGATATTTAAGACTTATGAGATTTTAGGAAATGTGCTTAATCTAGTCAAGATTCATTTTCATCATTTATTAAAAGGGATAAGAATAACTTATAAGTTTACTGTGTGTTTTAAATTAAATAACAAATGAAATGCTTAATTCGGTACCTGGCACATAGCAAGTGCTCCCTATGTAGCAATCATATTTTGGTGATATAAGGCATAGGGTTATGTGTACAAGAAGTCACATACAAACACTGAGAACTGACTGGAAAGAAAGGAAAACAAATCACTGTTTTTGTAACATTCTTAGTTATAGCCCAAAGTGAAAGTGAAAGTTGCTCAGTTGTGTCGGACTCTTTTTGACCCCATGGACAATATAGTCCATGGAATTCTCCAGGCCAGAATACTGGAGTGGGTAAGCTGTTCCCTTCTCCAGGGATCCAAACCAGGGATTGAACCCAGGTCTCCCAGATTGCAAGTGGGTTATTTACCAACTGAGCCAGCAGGGAAGCCCAAGAATACAGGAGTGGGTAGCCTATCCATTCTCCAGGGGATCTTCCTGACCCAGGAATAGAACCGGGGTCTCCTGTATTACAGGCGGATTCTTTACCAACTGAGCTACCATTGAAGCCCAAAGCCCAAAGAGAGTTTTTATTCTCTAAACTAAGCTGCAATAACTTTTATAGCAGGTATTTTATATTTCTAAAAGATCAAATGCAATGCTAGATGTATAGTGTATGTTTATTAAATAATTGCTGGATTTATATATTATCACACTTGATATTCATGTTCTAAGGAGGATGGGATGGACTTTGCCGTATCTAAAATAATATTCCTATTTTCATTGGAAAACAGAAAATTAAAATGCTTAATCCCTTTTCTCTCAATACTTATCTTTGTTCTTCATCATCCAGTTTTTGAACATAGACATAAACATTTTTATGTAATTTCTACCATGTGGTGTATAGACTCTAAAAACTCTTTCAATATAAGGTTATATTATATTAGTGCTATATTAATACTACATTGCTGTATTATTGCTAATTTTTCTTTTGTCTTCCATTACTCTTGTTCCTCACTCAAATGAATTTGGAAACAAGAATGAGAATATATCATGTATGTGGTGCCTACGCATATTTCCAAGACTCCATTTGAGTCCTTTGAAATTATTTTCTCTTGAGAGAGAAATTGTGAAGTAGTTCTGAGAAACTGAATGCACTTACTTTGCTTTTCAGAAAAATAAAAAAAAAAGTCTAAAAGATTTGGAATTTCCAGAAAAACACTATCAACTCTGAATCTATTAAAAATAAATTTTTCATAGATGCAATTTACAGTATTCATGGGTTGATGTCATAGTTCAAATGGAATTTAATCTCAACTCCTGTTTATAAAAACTTAATCAATTGAGCCTTTAATTAGCTATCATTAATGAATAGGGAAAATTGGGGAAAATAAGCTTTATATGATACAAGGAATATATAATTTGTTATTTTCATTCTCCAATACCTCCTTACTCAAAATTGTGTAGCCTTAGAGTATATATATGGTTAAATCCTGCTCTGTTTAAGATCAACCACATTAAGCTCTTATTGGTGTGATTAGTGCAACTCATCAGAGGGTTGTTGAATTAATGTGTTCATTTGTATCTATTCTCCTATGAAACAATGATTTGGATGATTGCATTATTTAAGAATTTGTTTTAAAGCTTATCAAAATTGGACTATCAAAAGGCGGGGGGTGGGGGTGGGGGAAATATGTGTAAGCCCTTAACATGTGGAAATACTGCCAGTATCTCACTCTCAGTTGGAGACATTCACTGGTATTTCCAGTGCACTGAATAGAAAAGCTGCAATCACAGTTGTGTTCTGCCAAGAGCAATGGAACTGTTAGTTCTTTTAAATGAGTGAACCTAAAAACAAATTAAGTAAAATGATTATCTTCTTCCCTAGTTGTCAAGAGTTCCAGAGTGTTCATTTTCCACGACACTTGGTAAAATCTTACTCCGCCCTCTTCAGAGAGCCCAGATTCTATTGAAATTCTAATGAAACTAATCAGGTTGTTTCTGTTTTGAACATCCTTTTGTCTTTGAATCTGAACACTTCCTATCTGAGATGCTGCTTTCATTTACTTGTCCGTTGTTTGTCAGGTTTATATATTTCTCTGTCTGTGGGGGTAGAAATTAGGGATGGGGGAGAAAAAAGGGAAGAAAGGACTGTGAAAGAATGTGTCTGGTTTCTTCAAAGTGATAAATGACTTCCAGATTTTGATTCCACCTGGATGGCAGCAAATTTGGGTGCATCAGAATGTGAAGACTAAACAAGTAACAGAAGGGCTGTCAAAGGATTATCATTTCAAAGTTAGACATGGCAGAAGGCAACTCCTGCAGCTTCTGGAAAAATGGCTAGGTTTGGACTATATTTAGACAGTAGAACTAGTAAGTAAGCAAAAAGAATCTTTGGATGAATGTCAGTGTTCCTTCAGGAGAGATCATTTGAGACAGGTGAATTGTTTTTGATATGATCATACTGATTTCATTTCTTACTTAAAAAAAAATCATTTTCCTTTTCTTTATAGGAAAATCTATAAGGATGGTAAAGAGGATTAACTTTCAGATTGGGTCTGAGTGATGACGAATTCTGGACGCCTCTGTTCTCACAAGACTGCATCTGGCTCCACACATATTTCTAAACTAGTTCTAAGTTTAGAATATTCAGGAGTAAAAGAAGTAATGTCATTTTTGGAGGGAAGGTAAATTCTAGATCAGGACCTTAGAATTACAATTTCTGTATTGCAAATCTCTGGGTATCAGCCTACTATGTTCTAGGAGCACATAGAAATAATGATGATATTCTACCTGTTTCATGTTCTATGTGTTACACTGTACAAAAAATGTATATGTGGGCATGTATGCATGTGTGTTTGAAAAAAATTTAATAAAAAGTTGTGAAACATAAAAGACATTTCTAATTGCTACCATGGACAATTTATTAGGAGTTGGCTAAAAAGATTTAATTGATATGTGTAATGAAATATTTTATTTCACTTATTTTGTGTAGGGAAATTTGTTCTTCAGTGGAAAATTGTGCATTGTTGGAGCACATGCATCTTGGTTATTCAATTCTAGCATTATGTTGCTTTGAGCTATTTTAGAACTCCAAATTACAGATAATTGATAACAATACAAAATCATGTTTCGAGGTATGCTAATTCTGTTCTGCAGAGGTTCAATTTAGTTCCCACTCCCAAACTGGAAGAAGCCAGTTTTGCCTCTATATGCCTATTCACCTCAATATTGCTGATCTATAACCGTATATGTTCTTGGATTCTCCTTTGAATGGATTGTGAGCATCGTAGCAGTTTCCTCATTAATATGAGTTAAATAAACTCCATAATATCTGTTAATATTATATCTGTGTGAGAGTTACCCTTTTTTAAAATTATTATTCAATGAGCATTTTCCCAGATTTAAGAAACATGGATTACAGAACATAAAAATCACAAATAGTTTAAAATGTGCATATATTTAATATAGAATTATTTTTGTATTCTATTTTTTCCAGCTTTGAGACATAATTGGCAAGTAAAACATATATTGTTAAGACATATAATGTGATGTTTTGATATACATGTGCATTGTTTTTCTATTTTTATGAAAAATGCCACAATCAAGCTAATTTGCATATCATCTCCTCACATATACATTGTATTCTTTTGCTTGTGGTGGAAACACTTAAGATCTACTCTCTTAGCAAATATCAAGTGTACTGTGCAAAGTTATAAACTGTTGTCATTATGCTGTGCATTAGACCTCCAGAATTTATTCATTCTGCATAACTGAAGTTTTTTTCCTCTTGTACCAACATCTTCCCATTTTCCCCACATCCCAGGCCATGGTACACATCATCTACTCCTGCTGTGATGAGCTTAACTTTGTAGATTCCACATGTAGGTGACATCATACAGTATTTGTCTTTCCAGGTTTGGCTTATTTCACTAGGCATAATGTCCTCGTTTCATCCATGTTGCCACAAATGATAGAATTTCCTTTTGTTAAAGGTTGAATAATATTCTAGTGTATATATCTGTCACATTTTCTTCATTCATTCATCCATCAGCAGATACTTAACTTGGTTCCATATTCTGGTTATTATGAATAATATGCAATGAACCTGGGATTGCAGATATCTCTTTAAGAATCTGACTTCATTTTGTTTGGATATGTACCCAATATATACCTAATACCCAATAGGATGGCAGGATCATAGAGCAATTCTATTTTTAATTTTTTGAGAAATCTTCATACTGTTTTCTATAATGGCTGTATACTGTACACTATACAGTATACAGGGTTCTCTTTTCTCCACATCCTTACCAATGCTTCGTTTCTCCTTTTAACAATAGCCATTTTAACAGGTGTGAGATTATATTTCATTGTGGGTTTGATTTGCATTTCTGTGATTAATGTTGTTGAGCAACTTTTCTTGTCACTCTTTGCCATTTGTATGCCTTCTGTGGATAAAGTTTATTCAGTTCCTTTTTAATTGGGTAATTTGGCTTTTTTGCTATTGAGTTCCATGAGTTTCTTATGTATATTAATCCTTTATATGTAATTTGCAAATATTTTCTCCCATTTTGTAGGTTGTCTCTTCATTCTCTTGCTTCCTTTGCTATGCAGCAGGCTTTTAGTATGGTGGAATCTCATTCCTCTATTTTTGTTTTTATCACCTGCGCTTTTAGTGCCATATCTAAAAAATGATTGTCCAGACTGATGTCAAGCTTTTTCCTTAGCTATGTTTTCTTCTAGTAGTTCTACAATTTAGACCGAATAGTTAAACTTTTAATTCATTTTGAGTTCACTTTGTAAATAGTGTTATATTTTCTTTCTAGTCTAAGATATTCATTTTTCTGCATATGAATATCCAGTTTATCCAACATCATTTGTTGAAGAGATAATCCTTTCTTCATTGTGTGCTCTTGGGACTTTTGTGGATGATCTGCTGACTGTTAATGTGTAGATTTATTTCTGGGCTCTTTACTTTGTCCCACTGGTTCATACATCTGCTTTTATGCCAGTTCCATATTGTTCTGATTACTATAGCTTTGTGATAAAATTTAAAGTCACAATGTGCAATGTCACCATCTTATTCTGGTTCAAAATATTTTGGCTATTTAAGGCTTTTGTCACTTCATACAAATTGTGTTTTTTATACTATTTTTTTTCTATTTCTGTGAAAAAATGTCATTGAAATTTTGATGGGGATTGTATTGAATCTATAGATGGCTTTGGTTATATAAAATTAACATGGCTTTGTCTTAGAAGGATGAAGGGAGTCTGTCAACTAGACGAATATGGCAGAGATAAGGATCTTTTTAAAATATTAATAGGCATTCAAAGCCTTTAAGTGCTTGAGATTACAACATAGTGGTAAGATCAAAACAGTGTGATTTTTTAGCAATGTGGGAACCACAGAAAAGCAAGGTTCCTTATCAGCTGAGCCTGTTTTTGTTATATCTGTGAATGATGATGAACTTTGATGTATTTCTTTCTCACATTTTTTATTATTTAGTAACTTAAAAAAGTGAGAAGGAACTAAAAAGCCTCTTGATAAAGGTGAAAGAGGAGAGTGAAAAAGTTGGCTTAAAACTCAACATTCAGAAAATGAAGATCATGGCATCTGGTCCCATCACTTCATGGCTAATAGATGGGGAAACAATGGAAACAGTGTCAGACTTTATTTTTAGGGGCTCCAGAATCACTGCAGATGGTGACTGCAGCCATGAAATTAAAAGACACTTACTCCTTGGAAGGAAAGTTATGACCAACCTAGATAACATATTCAAAAGCAGAGACATTATTTTGCCAACAAAGGTCCGGCTAGTCAAGGCTATGGTTTTTCCAGTGGTCATGTATGGATGTGAGAGTTGGACTGTGAAGAAGGCTGTGCGCTGAAGAATTGATGCTTTTGAACTGTGGTGTTGGAGAAGATTCTTGAGACTCCCTTGGACTGCAAGGAGATCCAACCAGTCCATTCTGAAGGAGATCAG
>NW_011494902.1:9075995-9078555 GCF_000754665.1 Bison bison bison | reverse complement strand
AGGATGAGATGGCTGGATGGCATCACGGACTCGATGGATGTGAGTCTGAGTGAACTCTGGGAGTTGGTGATGGACAGGGAGGCCTGGCGTACTGAGATTCATGGGGTCCCAAAGAGTCGGACACGACTGAGCGACTGAACTGAACTGAACTGAACTTAAAAATATAGTGTTTGATGGGGATTACATTGAATCTATAGAGGTTTTGGTTATTTTTAGTATAATAATATCAATTCTTTCAATCTATAAAAAATGTCTGTCTTCTTCAGTCTTTCTTCAGTGTCTTATAGTTTTCAATGTACAGATATTTCACCTCATTGGTTAAATTTATTCTTAAGTGTTTTATTCTTTTTGATGGCATTGAAAATAGGATTATTTTCTTAATTTCTTTACTAATTAATTCTTTGTTAGTTCATAGAAATGCAACTGATTTCTATATGTTGATTTTGTATCCTTCAACTGTACTAAATTTGTGTATTAGTTTGAGCAGCTTTTTGGTTGGAATATTTAGAGTTGTCTATGTATAAGATCATCTCTGCAAATCGGTACAATTTTATTTCTTCCTTTTCCGTTTAAATGCCTTCAACTTCATTATCTTGCCTAGTTGTCCTGACGAGGACTTTCTGTACTGTACTGAATAGAAATGGTAACAGTAGGCATTCTTGTCTTATTCTTGTAGAGGAAAAGCTTAACAGCTTTTCACCATTGAGTTGTTATCTGTGGGCTTGTCATCTATGGCATATAGTGTTGCGATACTTGCCTTCTTTTTCTATTTTTTTTTTACTCTTTTTATCATCAAAAAGTGCTGAATTTTGTCAAATCCTTTCCTGCTCCTATTGTGATGATCAGCTAGATGATTTTTATCCTTCATTCTGTTAATGCCTGTTGCCTCCATTCAATCCTGAAGTGTTATTCAAATCTGCTGTTCCTTATTGGCTTTCTGTGTGAATGATCAATCCAGTATTGAAAATGGGATATTGAAGTTCTCTGTCATTATTGTACTGTTGTCTGTTTTCTCTTCAGTTTCTGTTAATATTTGCTTAATGTATTTAGGTGTTCCAATTTGAGGTGTATGTATTTATGATTATTATTTTCTCTTGATGAACTGACTGCTTATTATATAATGACCTTTTTTGTCCCTTTCCTGATAGTTCAGTTGGTAAAGAATCTGCCTGCAGTGCAGGAGACCCCAGTTCGATTCCTGGGTCAGGAAGATCTGCTGGAGAAGGGATAGGCTACCCACTCCAGTATTCTTGAGTTTCCCTTTTGGTAAAGAATCCTCCTGCAATGCAGGAGATCTGGATTCAATCCCTGGGCTGGGAAGATCCCCTGGAGAAGTGAAAGGCTACCCACTCCAGTATTCTGGTCTAGAGAACTCCCTGGTCTGTATAGTCCATAGGGTTGCAAAGAGTCAGACATGACTGAGTGACTTTCACTCACTAACTTGTCCCTTTTGACAGTTTTTGACTTAACTTATGGTTTTCTGGGATGTAATTTTAACCACCCCTGTTCTCTTTTGATTACTATTATGTGGAACATCTTTTCCATTCATTTGCTTTCAGCCTATATGTAACCTGAGAACTGTATATACTTAATTAACTTAAAGCATCATAAAAGAAAATAGAATATTATCTGCCAAATTGTTCTAGTGAGGTAGGAGGGAAAAAAGTTCAGAGGCTCTTTGCTTTTACCTCCCATTATATCTATATTTGTATCTGACCTTTTTAAATATAGCATGTAACATCTTTATAATTTAAAAAAAGGAAAAAATAAAATAAATAATAGCTATTCACCTAACCAGATAATGCTTGTGTGATGAAGAATTTTTTTTAATTTTAATTTAAAACAGTCTTGCTTTCAAAATTTAGTAAACAAAACATTTTGAACACTGTATTTTTAAGTTACTAAATAATAAAAATGTGAAAAAGAAATGCATCAAAGTTCATCATCATTCACATATGTAACAAAAAGTAGTCTTAGGTGATAAGGAACCTTGCTTTTCTGTGGTTCCCAGATTGCTCAAAAATCATACCGTCTTGATCTTACCAATGTGTTGCAATCTCAAGCACTCAAAGGCATTGAATGCCTATCAATATTTTAAAAGTATCCTTATCTCTGCCATACTCTTGTAGTTAACATACTCCCTTCATCATTCTAAGACAAAACCATGTTAATTTTTCATTTCTTATCCTGTACAGCACCCTTATGGCATAAAGTGAAGAGGAACTAAAAAGTCTCTTGATGAAAGTGAAAGTGGAGAGTGAAAAAGTTGGCTTAAAGCTAAACATTCAGAAAACAAAGATCATGGCATCTGGTCCCATCACTTCATGGGAAATAGATGGGGAAACAATGGAAACAGTGTCAGACTTTATGTTTTGGGGCTCCAAAATCACTGCAGATGGTGACTGCACCCATGAAATTAAAAGACGCTTACTCCTTGGAAGGAAAGTTATGACCAACCTAGATAGCATATTCAAAAGTAGAGACATTACTTTGTCAACAAAGGTCCGTCTAGTCAAGGCTATGGTTTTTCCTGTGGTCATGTATGGATGTGAGAGTTGGA
>NW_011494902.1:9014166-9075895 GCF_000754665.1 Bison bison bison | reverse complement strand
CAAAGAATTGATACTTTTGAATTGTGGTACTGGAGAAGACTCTTGAGAGTCCCTTGGACTGCAAGGAGATCCAACCAGTCCATTCTGAAGGAGATCAGCCTTGGGATTTCTTTGGAAGGAATGATGCTGAAGCTGAAATTCCAGTACTTTGGCCACCTCATGCGAAGAGTTGACTCATTGGAAAAGACTCTGATGCTGGGAGGGATTGGGGGCAGGAGGAGAAGGGGACGACAGAGGATGAGATGGCTGGATGGCATCACTGACTCAATGGACGTGAGTCTGGGTGAATTCCGGGAGTTGGTGATGGACAGGGAGGCCTGGCGTGCTGCAATTCATGGAGTCACAAAGAGTCGGACACGACTGAGCAACTGAACTGAACTGAGTTTCAATTATAATAGCTGTTATTTGATGTATACTGATGGAGGAATTTGAGAATAAATGTTGGTGATTTATTGTCATTTGTCATATTTCTTCCTCTGAGATTTTTCTGTTAGTTACCTTAGTCCATTTTAAAATATTGGAATGCTTGTCTCTTTCTTAAAAATTTTGTATTCTCACCATATATTGTTATTAATTTGTATATATTTAATATTTTATACATTTGCAGACTTTTTATCTTTTAGAAAACTTTTTAATGGTGTTTTCCAGTGTACAGACATTTTACTATGTAGTCAAATCTTCCAATGTTATTTTATGGCTCCTGAATTTGATATCATTCTTAGATATGCCTCCTCAGTTCACAAAAAAATGTATATACGTTATATTGTGTGTGCTTTATATCTATGCATTTCACCTCATAACTCATCTATATTTCATTCTGGTGTTAAGTTGTAAGGTTGAAATAAAGACAGTATTTTTTCCCCAAATGTATGGCCATATATTATTAGAAACCATGGTTTCTATTCACACATGCAGCATTATTGACTGTCTTCCATGTTTCATGCTCTGCCGTAAGCATGGAAAGACAGCAATGAAAAAGACATGGTACCTCACACTAATGATGGTTGGATTGAAAAGAGTAAAAATAGAAAATAAACAGCTAAATTTTAAAATGGAAAGGTAGCTATTTTAAGTATTTAGTGGGGATTTTAAAAAGGGTAGGGTGGAGAGCAAAATTCTAAAGTGGAATCCAAGACTCCCACTGTTGAGTACTCACACCCTGTGTAAGCGTTCTTTAGTTCAGTCAGTTCAGTCGCTCAGTCGTGTCCAATTCTTTACGACCCCGTGGACTGCAGCATGCCAGGCCTCCCTGCCCATCACCAACTCCCCTTCTTACACCCTGTGTAATCCCTTTGCTTTTGTATGGGCAGCTCCTGCAAACATGATGGCATAGTTGCTCCCTTAATCAGGATACATTACATGAGAAAGATGATGGCATAGTCACTCCCTTGATTACATTATGTTGTATAAGCCTCTGCCTTCACCAGCTGGAGAGGGGACATTCTACTGCCTTTGAGAAAATCAGCTTCATATTGTAAGAGAGCCACATGGCTAGGACCTGAGGCCAGTTTTTGCTGCTCAGAGAACCTTTAGCCAACAACCTGTAAGAACCTATGAACCTCAGTCCTGTTCTTGCAAAAAAGTGACTTCTGTCAATCACGTGAATAATCTTGTTGGAGGAGGATGCTGAGCTCCAGATGAGAACACAACCCAGATACAATATTGTGAGATTCTGAGAGGAGAACCTGGAATGTAGAAATCTAATACAGAGGGGGATAATTTAAAAGAGTTAGTCCCTCAGTGATCAAAGAGCAAGGCAATCCCAGCAGTTTTAACATGAGAGCAATGTAATCTTATCTGTTCTTTTAAAGATCACGGTAACTGCTACAAGGGGAAATAATTTTAGGAAGGCAAGAAGGCAGAAAGAAAACCATTTCCATTGATATGCTCCAGGCAAGAGAAATAAGTAACTTTGACCATAGGGATTTCAAAGAAGAAAAACAAAATTGAAAATATATGTGGGATGAGTTTTAGAAGTTTGATGGACTAGATGAACTGAAGGAGGTTGAGTGAACAGGGCTTTCACTGTTCAAATGTAAGAAAAAATTCTAACATTTTTGACTTGAGCATCAAGAACTATTAATATTTAGGATTACTTTTTCTAAAATTATCAACTCAAGCTAATAAATTTTACCTCAATAATTGGTTTAGTTATATAATCTGAAATTTGATATGCAACATTTTAATTATCATTGGTAAGTAAAGTTAATAGCCATTATGCATTTTCCTTTTTTGTCCCATAAATTGCTTAAAAGTATATTCAGCATGTATACACTTTTTTTTTATTTTTCTAGTTACTTTTCTGTTTTTGATTTCTAATAGTCATATTGTAGTCAGAGAACATAATTTACATGACAGAAATCCTTTGAAAGTTTTGGAATAGGTTTTGCAGTTTAGTATTGGACAGTTAGGTAAATGCTCCATACTCTTCTTTCACTGAATACACTATTATATATATATGTTCATAAATTAAACTTGCTAATTATCTTATTAAAATCCTGTGAATGTTTAAAGGTTACTTTTTGCCTGTTAAAGCCTTCAGTTACCAAGATAGATGTGTTCTACATGATAATGAATTTATTGATTTCTGCTTTAATTCTGTCAACATTTGTTTTATGTATTTTCAGTCTGCTTCTGGGAGCATACAAATTTAGAAACATTATTTTATGCTAGGTCAAATCTTTTCCTTATTTCTAGTAAGCTTGTTTACATTTAATGTATTATATCTGATATAGTAATATCAGCTTTCAATTGATAAATATTTGCCTGGCATTTATTTTTCTACAATTTGATTGCTGGCTTTTTTAAGTGTGTCTTTAGCTTGTGGATATGACTCTTGTAAATTACACATAGCTAGAAAGTCTTTGCTTTCAGGTTTGAATTGGAGAGTTTACTCAATTTACATTAATTGTGATTACTGAAATATTTTTGTTTTTTCATTACACAAAAAGCTTCAAAATAGTCAAGTAGATGAGTAAAATAAACTTAACTGTTGGGAGTCAATTCCCCACAAATCTCTTTCATTTCTGTTCATCTTGTGAGCAGAGGCACTGACTGCCTTTGTTCTGGACTAGCCTTTAAAGACTCTTCTCTAATGAGCAGCCTTAAAATCTAGAGATAGTGTCTATCTCTGGAATGAAGGACAGGTTTATTTATTGTCCAGTATAATGAAGACAATGTCTCCCTCTAGGACAAAGTTTAGGTAAGCTTATAGCCCATTATAATTATTAAACATATGTTCCTTAAACTCAAGATTCCTCTTGTATAACCTAATTTATTTCATGTATAAGTGTTTTCTGTCCTTTGTGTACTATCCAGTGGCTCAGGGAACCAACTGTAACACTCTATTGCTAATACTGAGAGTGGGGAAGTCCTTTGTCTTTGACCAAAGTTTTGTATCTTTTGCCAGCATTAATAAAACTGTGCCAGGTTAATTTATTAGCTCTTAAGTAAGGTAAAATCTCAGACCTTTCACAGTTCTTGTCATGCCCTACCCCTAGTATCAGTCAGTCACTAGGCTATTTTCTGAGAAGGTGTAATATCATAGGCAAAGGGAATCTAATTTGATGAAAGCCAATTCTTTGGAGAAAGGAACAACTGTGAGCTATTAGCAGCCAAAGTTACAGTATCTGTGTTAACCTGTCCTATTAATGGGATCTATTGCATCACTAACATCCACTGAGGTGAGATACACACACACACACACACACACAATTTCATTGCAGTTTTAAGTAGTTGTATAGTCTTCCCATAGAGAATGGGAATGACCTCTCCCAGTGGAATAGTGCAGATGTCAAGACTGATGACACACACACCAAAAGCAAATGTAGTTTTATTAATCACACTGTGAGACTTTCTGAAACAGGATGATCCAAGTCGCAAGAGTGAAATGAAATCAGATGTAAGAATGTGCTTAGGACGTGGACTTGAGGTAGGGGTTCCCACTTGAGTGCTGAGGTTTGCATGGTTTGAACTGGCCCCTGGCACCAAGGGAAGCAGTATGTAAGTTTACTTATTTATTTAAATGAACCTGCCCCAAATAGGGGTAAAGGGGGTGAGGGGGCTGTGGGGTTTAAAAACTTGTCATTAGTCAAACATCAAAACTGAAATTTTCTTTTTGGTTACAAAGATTCTTTGGCCAGCCTAGGTGATTTAAATATAGTTTGCACATCAGCTTAAAGCCTGGCTTATGGTAACAAATTCTCAGGGTAGAAATCTTTATTATGCATTCTCCCGGGTGGCTCAATGGTAAAGAATCTGCCTGCTAATGTCAGAGATATGCGTTCTATCCTTAGGTTGGAAAAGTCCCCTGGAGTAGGAAATGGTGACCCACTCTAGTATTCTTGCCTTGGCAAATCCCATGAACTGAGGAGCTTGGTGGCCTACAGTCCATGGGGTCATGAAAGAGCTGGACATGACTGAGCACATACATGCAGAGAGTCTATATGTGAAAGACTCTGGTCGGAAAGAGCTTATACCAGATGTGCTAATCCCTCTAAGATACGATGTGGTATGATCAGCACCAAAGTTGAAATAGATGAGCTGTCTTGCTGTCCCCTTTTGTGTAATGTTTTATTTCTCCATCTGCTTCACACAGAGGTTGTGACCCTTTGGGACTCTGGTTTCACATATAAATATTTTAAACCATTGTTTATCATACAGAGTTCCTAAACTTCACACTTATGCCCTATACGTACTCTTGAAAGCCAACAAAATACAAACCATGGGTCTATAGATACATTCGCTTATATCCCAAAATTTCTACTTCTATATTAGCTATCAAAGATCAAGTGCTCCTTTGGTAAATGTAAAGACCACCTGACCTGCTTCCTGAGAAATCTGTTTGCAGGTCAGGAAGCAACAGTTAGAACTGGACATGGAACAACAGATTGATTCCAAATCAGGAAAGGAATACATAAAAGCTGTATATTATCACCCTGTGTATTTAACTTATATGCAGAGTACATCATGAGAAACACTGGGCTGGATGAAGCACAAGCTGGAATCAAGATTGCCAGGAGAAATATCAATAACCTCAGATATGCAGATGACACCACCCTTATGGCAGAAAACAAAGAACTAAAGATCCTCTTGATGAAAGTGAAAGAGGAGAGTGGAAAAGTTGGCTTAAAACTCAACATTCAGAAAATTAAGATCATGGCATCTGGTCCCATCACTTCATGGCTAATAGATGGGGAAGCAATGGAAACAGTGATAAACTTTATTTTTTGGGGCTCCAGAATCACTGCAGATGGTGATTGCAGCCATGAAATTAAAAGATACTTGCTCCTTGGAAGAAAAGCTATGACCAACCTAGACAGCATATAAAGAAGCAGAGACATTACTTTGCCAACAAAGGTCCGTCTAGTCAAAGCTATGGTTTTTCCAGCACTCATGTATGGATGTGAGACTTGGACTATAAAGAAAGCTGAGCACTGAAGAATTGATACTTTTGAATTGTGGTGTTGGAGGAGACTCTTGAGAGTCCCTTAGACTGCAAGGAGATCCTACCAGTCCATCCTAAAGGAAATCAGTCCTGAATATTCATTGGAAGGACTGATGCTAAAGCTGAAACTCTAATACTTTGGCCACCTGATGTGAAGACCTGACTCATTTGAAAAGACCCTAATGTTAGGAAAGATTGAAGGGAGGAGAAGGGGATGACAGAGGATGAGGTGGTTGGATGGCATCATGGGCTCAATAGACTTGAGTTTGAATAAACTCTGGGAGTTGATGATGGACGGGGAGGCCTGGAATGCTGCAGTCCATGGGGTCGCAAAGAGTCAGATATGACTGAGCAACTGAACTGAACTGAACACACACACATATATGTATGTATATGTATATGCATATATATTACTCTATATATGTACACACATATACTATATGTATTGAATTTCAGTACTTATAATAGTTTTTAGTAACAGCGTTATTCCCAATGTCTAGATTGTCATTCTCTCAGAAAAAAAAAAGTTTTTTTTTTAAGTACATTCTGAAATAATTTAGATAAAATAAATGTTACCGATATAACTAGAAGTCACCAATTAAACTATGTAGGCAATGGCTTTTGTATGTGTGTATGTGTGTATGTGGTGGGTCTTTACATAACTCAGTTTCTTCCTGTTCCAATTGGGGTCACACAGGGTCGGACATGACGGAAGTGACTTAGCAGCAGCAGCAGCAGCACTTTCTAAGAAATTTGCCATTGAATTGTTTTTCAATGTTTTAAATAATATTTATATAGTATGAAAGTATAAATATTCTCTATCTCTAATTCATTTTAGTTACTGAAGTTTTTTGTGCCTGTATATTTGTACCTTGATTATATTTACAAAAGCATTTTTTTGTTTTATTATTTTCCGTTCATTACATTCTTCTTAAATATACTTATTTCTTCATATGTCTACCTTAAAATGCAAATCCTTGTAACATAAACTTATTTGGTTTAAATGTCTAGGACTATATTTCTTCTGCCTTCATCCACAAAGTATTTTTTGGCTAGACATATAAGATTTACAACACAATCTTTATTTTCACCCTAAAAGCTGAAAAATTATATTCTCAAACATTATTTTAGCATTTGAAGTATACATTTTGGAGAAATAAAGCGGCATTTGACCTAATTCGGTTGATTAATTTCCTTTTTACTGAATATAGAACTAGGTGAAATGTGCTACCATAACGATAGACATATAAAGACATCAGCAAACTTTCTGGCAGGAATCAAGTAACTGCCAAAGGTAATTTTAAAATGATAATTGGCAGTAATTTTTAAAAGTCTATTGTAATGCAAAACTATGGGATGGATAATACTACTATTTTTAAGTCTGGTACTATAGCCTATTTAGGTAAATAATAAAATGATATTTGCTGTTGGTAAATTTGTATTCTGGGTGGTATGCCAATTTATATAGATTTGAAAACATAAATGAATAAGAATGTAAAATAAATGGCTAGATGGTGTTCTGAATTTTGTTAAATGATGTTAATCCATGGCTGAACATATTTAAGATAGGTATAAATCCCCATTTCTCCTCTAAATATCAAAAATACTACTCTGACCGAATAAAGTTCCTTCTAATCTCATTCAGGCTTATGTTCCCTTTTCTTTTCTTTTCTGCTTTTGAGGTCTTCATCTATAGTTTTGTCTATATATGAATCTGAGAAATTGCATTTTAGAAATATTTCCTAGCCCATTTGAAAGGCAAGAAGATCTTTTCCTTTTTTAAAAACATGTGATTAAATTTACTCCTTGCTAATAAAAAACCTGCTTGAGTTATAATGCTACCCACGCTTCATAGATTCTTGCCATGTAATATATTTATTTAGGAAAGATACCATCTTTATGAATTAAATTAAGTGACAAGAGATAGGTGGCTATCTTGTTTCATTTTAAAATTTTTCCTACCATCCAATTTCATTTTGAAATTATTTTTATACTGTTAACTTAGAGGATCATATAATTACATGTATTTCTGCATAAATGTCACATAGAAATATCATTTATTTTCTTTTTGATTCACTTTTCTTCTAAGAATTGTAAAAAAGCCAAGCTAAAAGAAACAATAAGAAAGTGAAACAAATTGAAGGACTTTGGTGAAAGTGTATATAATATCTACTGTTTGTAGTTCTTGCCAACAGAATTTTTATATGCTGCTATTGGTACCTGGGATTGAGATGTAGACTTTTTATTACAGAGTATCATATTAAAGCCAATTTATGGTGGTGTTTAAAGATTATTACATGTTGGAGGCTGCCTTCCTTATCAAAGGAAATTCAGTCTGTTGGAATCAAATGACATAAGGAACCAAGGTGATTAATTCCCTTCACCTCCCACTTCCCACTGGTAGAAGAATTGAGAAATTTGAATTTTTACATTCTTTACTCAACCTGATTTAAAGCTCTGATACTTAGAATTCTGGTAAATCTGTCTATCAGAGATGAACATCATCATCAAGTAGTTTTCCAATCTTTTTTCCACCAATCATAGGCCTTACAGATTATTATTTATCTATCATGAAGAAAAGAAAATTGATTTGAAAAATTCTTTTTAGGTACCTGAGTCTTTGCAAAGAGGTTTGAACTGTATTATTGTAAATTTCTAAGGTATCACTTGAGAAATGAAATGGGATTTTATTGTGCAAGAAAAAAAAAGTAAAAGATTTCTGGGAAGAGAATTCTGCTGTGGATTCTATTCTGTGCTTACTAGATTTCTACAGCCATCACCATAGTTGTAACAGATTGACCTGGGGAAGTTTTCAGCTTGTCAAATTGTCTCTCTCTGAGATTGTAGCAGGGTTAAACTAAAGATCTGCTTAACTGCTTCCCTGGCTTAGTTCCAGCGAGTGCACTGGTGCAGTTCAGAAGTGTAAAGTCCTTAATCATTAAGCCTACTCTGTGGGAAAAAAAAAAAAGTTCACACTTTCCTCACCAGACCAATGTTTCTTAAGGTAAATATCTCTTCTATATTGTAATATAGAAGATATACTTACTGAATATAATATACTTCAGTATAATACTTACTTTAGGTAAGTCTATAATTATACTTATTGAGTATCATATATTATACTGAGTATAATATAATATACTGAATAATAATATACTTACTGAATACTGCCATTTGTAATTATGCTGCCTGTATTATTTAGCTTCTTTACGGGATTCTGATGCAGAGCTGAGCATCAACCATACATACTAAGGAATACACAGATGAGTAGAAATTTCCAAACATCAAGGAAGAATGAGAGGATAATATCACACAAACAACATATTAAAAATGCCATGTGAACTGTACAAAGAAAAAAAACATCACAGTGAGCCTTTAACAGAATAGTTACATCATTTAAGAGGCACCAGGAATTCCTTTATGGAAGATATAAAATCTAAGATAAAGATAGAAAATGGATAGACTTAAAATAGAAGACTTAAGATAGACTAAGACTCTTGAGAATCCCTTGGACTGCAACAGATCAAACCAGTCACTCTTAAAGGAAATCAATGCTGAATATTCATGGGAAGGACTGATGCTGAAGCTCCCATACTTTGGCCACCTGGTGCGAAGAGCTGACTCTTAGAAGACTCTGATGCTGGGAAAGATTGAGGGCAGGAAGAGAAGGGGTGACAGAGAATGAGATGTTTGGATGGCATCACTGACTCAATGGACATGAGTTTGAGCAAACTCCAGGAGATAGTGAAGGACAAAGAAGCTTGATGTGCTGCAATCCATGGGATGGCAAAGAGTTGACTGAAGAGACTGAACAACAGTAACAAGACAGAAAAGATTTTGAAAAGTAAGATATATTCCTTGGAGAGAACAGACTGAGGAAATCTCAGGCAGACACAAAGCTTTAGAGTACATCTGACAGACTCAAAGTAGTCCAATCCAGTTAAATCACAGAACAGTCATGGGATTTAATTTTTAAAAGACAGTTATCAGTAATTCATAAGTGGCCTTGATTATAATGTTTTAGTCAATATAAGAAAGCTTCTGAAGTCCACAATTGTGTGGAAAGATTTACTTGGCAGAGTATTTAGGATGGACTGAGTCGGGGAGAGTTAGAAACCAGGAGATTCATTGTGATGTCCAACAATATAATTCATTCAAATTAGTCTAATAGAAATGAACTAGAGATTTTTGGCTCTGTGACAACTCAGAGATTGATGCTTTTTCTTATATCTTCAGTCCTTTTCATCTCTCATTCCCTGCCACCACTCAAATAGCTCTGGCTTTCTAGATTCACCAACACATGCTCCTCCTCAGTAGCTTCTCCCTACTGAAATAACCCACTTAATCTCCATCAATCTTTCTGATGATTTGCACATTTAGTGTCTAATGGCAGATGGCTGTGTATGGGGGTGAGGAGGTGTTGACACCTGGAATATACTAGTTTTGCTGGAGAACAAGGGTTTTATAGTGGATGTAGTTTAAAACACCTTTGAAGCTTGGGGAACAAACTTTATTAACTAAGTCTTAGATAGATAGATAGTGAAGTTGCTCAGTCGTGTCCGACTCTTTGCGACCCCATGGACAGTAGCCAACCAGGCTCCGCCATCCATGGGATTTTCCAGGTAAGAATACTGGAGTGGGTTGCCATTTCCTTCTCCAGGGGATCTTCCCAACCCAGGGATCGAAGCTGGGTCTTCCGCGTTGTAGGCAGACGCTTTACCATCTGACCCACCAGGGAAGTCACAACTAAGTCTTACATTTCTTTAAAGTAACAAAGTGTTGAAACTAGTTCCACAGAAGTTCTCCATGCTGGTAGGAGTGAGAAGTAAGGTTGGTTTCCTGCACAGCCATGTCTGCTGTTTTTCACAGGAGAGAGATGAGTTCTTGCTCCCTCTCTGCTCTCCTGGACTTCGCAGATCTCTGTACTTGTCCATTGAAGGTCCGGACCAAGTAGTTTGGACTTCCTGCTATGGTGTGTTCTTTCCTAGAATCTTTAAAATCAAGTAGATTTTTTTCCCCCTTTCTGAAGACTAGCTTAGAAGAGCTCTCCCTTTTTGAACAAAATTAGAAATTTGTATTTCTCCTAAAAAATCATATTTCTTTTTGGGTATATAACATTAGTGGTTGTTGCTTTTACGAGGTAAGAGAGCTTTTTCCCCTACCCATCTACCTGGTTTTCTGTCACAAGCCATTTAATTGATTCTGTCGTGGAAATCAAGAATAGAGGAGAAGTTTCAGAGTTGTTGTTTTCCCACAATAGGAACCTAAAACATCTGCTGAAAAATTGGACATTTGTTCTCTCCAAACCTCATGTGTATGATTCTATATTTCTAAACAATAGTTATACAAAAACATGATAATTTATCATTCCTCACACACTTTTTGTGTCAATATGATATAAACAGATCTTGACTTTTGTCATTTGGTACAGTATTGGGAAAAAAATGTTGGAGGTTAGGGAATGAAGACAAAAGCAAAAAGACAAGTGGGAAGAATGAAGTGTGAATTAAAGAAATATATAGTAAAGAAAAAAATAAAAAAGAGAGATGAAAAGAGGCATCAAAGGGAAGATAACGAAAGAAAAAAGTGAAAACAGGATGAAAAAAATTGAATGAAAGAAATGTCGTTCAGAATCTTCTTGGGCTCCAGCTTTTTGGTGTCAGTTTTAAGCCCTGACTATAAGCCCAAACTCACCTGATTATCATACCCCTTAGTACTTCAGATGCAATTTCTCACGATTGTATCATCCATCCTAAGCAAGTGGAGTAGGTAAGAATGTAAATATAAGTAGGTGGCACATGACATGTCTCCTGGGAGGGACAGGGTAGAGTGTTGAGCTTTACTGAAAGAAAATGAACACCTAAAGAAAACAGAGAAAAAAATTAAAAATTACTTAGGATCCAAACATGTACAGACATTCAATGTAAAAGTTGGCCTCTGTGTCCCTCTAAACTTGTCTCTCTATGTGCATTTCAGCATTAATCATGCTATACCTATCATTTGTCACTGACCTTGGTATTTTAAAACATAAGTTTTCCATGTGAATAGATGTAGACATGCACTATTTTGATGCATCACTATACTGGCTGACCTAGGAAAATTTCAACAGTTTTTTGAGTGAACTAATTTTAATAGCTACTTAGAATTCCTTAAACATTATTGAAGTTTAGATTATAAATGTCTATGGACATGATTTATATTATTATGCTATTTTCTCTAGTACGTGGGCATAATAAATGAGGTCATTAATATTTTCTGAGATTTTTTAGAATTATCCCTTTGAGTCATTTTTTTTTTCCACATAGCCCAAATTGGCTAGAGCAACAATATGATCCCAATATGCAGGTTTTTGTTTTATTTTTTTAAATTTGAAAGCCCAGTTTTTATATCTCACACACAATGTGTAATATCTAATAGGGTAGAATATTCCAAACTGAAGAAAACATCATCTAGATTGCTTATTAAATATAAATACTGGCCTGTCTCTCTTCTAAAAAACATGATAATTTAACTCTGGATTGTTGTCTAAGAATCAAATATTTAAGCATATCTCCAAGCAAGTATTAGTTTTACTATTTACCTTCATCTTTGCTGTAGCCCCTTTGGTAGGAGTTGTCCGTGTTGTGTGGGAGAACACAGTTTGGTAGAGGGGAGGAACGTGGTTTTCAAGATGTTTTGCACTTCCCAGAGCAAGACCTAGAATTGGCCTTTTTTACTGACATTTGCAGGTTGAAAGCTGAAAATCTGTTTCCATTTACTTTAAAAAGTACTTTGAGAATGAGCATCGATACAGGGACAAGTTGGGAAGTTCACTACTGATTGGTTAGGTATGAAACAAGATTTTAAAAAATATTTCCCATTACAGTTTTCTTTCCATTCTTCAGTAGACACAGTAATCCTTCACAGTTATTCCTTGCTTACAGAAATAAAGACTTAGAAGAAGAGAATTAAACCCTTGACATCTTAAGCATAAGACCCAGAACTATGACAATTGATTGAGGACTACCGTTACCCTATCATACAGGGCTTCTTGTCCCCCTACCCTGGAATAGCTACAAGTTACATCATCTGGGGAAAGAGAAAGTGTCAGAACACAGCTAATTAAATGCTAGTTGATACTCCTGAAAATGAACTCTGTGGTCCCTTTTTCATTAATATCCCACTGAGAAGTGGTAGAAAATAGGAAATCTGAATAGATTTAGAATATCTGAGAGTTAGAGGGACAACTTCAGCATCCTCTGTAGAGTTTCTGGCAACCACTGAATGGAAAGATGGCAATGTTGGCAGGTGGACTTGGCATAGCCTCAAAATTCCTCTGTAGTTATAGGTCTCTTGTGGCATAAGAGTGGCAAAGAAGTAGCTAAAAATGAGTGAGGCATGGTGATGGTTTGTTATCAGAACACATATTATGCTGCAATTAATTACCTGCATGGAACAATAATGATAAAGCAAATGAAAGTGAGGCTATTTCAATATGTACATCTTTGACTGATGATGACTATGAGCTAAGACAGGAATGTTCTCCCTCAACAGCCCACCCAACAATGCTTCAACCCTCTGCAAGCCCCTAGGAGTGTAGTCACAATCGTGAGTAGAGGGGATAAAAGCCTTTAATAAATGAAGTTTCTCTGAATTGTGAGACATGAATTTTTCCCAATGGGAAGAATGAGAGATTTAAGTAGAACATTTGTTCAATTACAGAGACATCAGGGAAGGTTTTATTTCTCTGAAACTATCAAAAGTATAGTTAGTTATGATATTAAATTCTCTGGGATGAAAAATAGGTGTTCCTATATGCAAAAGAAATTTGAAAGGAGAATGGAGAGGGTTGCAGATTAGAATAAAGGTTTTATGTTTTTTTTTTTTAATTAATTTTATTTTATTTTTAAACTTTACATAATTGTATTAGTTTTGCCAAATATCAAAATGAATCCACCACTATACATGTGTTCCCCATCCTGAACCCTCCTCCCTCCTCCCTCCCCATACCATCCCTCTGGGTCGTCCCAGTGCACCAGCCCCAAGCATCCAGTATCGTGCATTGAACCTGGACTGGCAAGGTTTTATGTTTTGAACTGGCCAAGACTTTCTGTGGAGCTTGCCACTCCACATTTTAGAACCTGGAAAAGCAAGAATTTTGGTGGAATGAGACATCCACACAATTCTTTTTTTTTTTTTTTGCTGCTCCGTTTCTTTACTGTGACATATAGGCTTCTTTTCTAGTTGTGGCTGGCATGCTTAGTTGCCCCATAGTATGTGGGATCTTAGTTCCCTGACCAAGAATGGAACCCGGGTACCTCAAATTGGACGGTAGACTCTAAATCACTGGACCACCAGGAAGTACCCTGAGATATACCTATCAAGTTACCATGCTTCTATTTTCTGGGGTGAAGTAGTAGTAAAATATAAATGTCAAAGAATCAACAAGTGTAGGGTATTTCATGCATTACATTTTGCTGGATGCATATCCGAAGTTTTATTTTACTTATTTTTATTTTATATATTTAAGAACTTATTAAACACAATGCAGTAAACCAATACAGAATCCTACCAAAAGAAATGAGCCCAAGGCAGGTTAACCCCTTCTAATGCCAGCTCTGCCCTTGCCCCCATGGGCTAAGGATGGGAGGGATGTGTTAATATGCAAATATGGTCTGAGAAAGATAATCCCTTGTGTCTATCAACTCAAGTTTAACTGCCAAATGATTAGGCATTTCTCTTCTAGAAATGACTGACATTGCATAGTTGTTTACATCAGAAAGAGGGAAAGTATTAGAGCAGGATCCCCAACCTCTGAGATCAAATGCCTGATGATCTGAGGTGGAGCTGATGTAATAATAATAGAAATGAAAGGCACAGTAAATGAGCTTGAATCACCCCGAAACCATCCCCACCCCCTACCCCTACCCTGTCTGTGGAAAAATTGTCTTCAACGAAACAGGTCTCTGGTGCCAAATAGATTTGGGACTGCTGTTTTAAAGCAGTCAGCATTTTCAGAAGGAGTAAGTCAAAGGCAAGTGCCGTGACAAGAGTAGGTCAAATTGGGGAAAAACTCTGGGGCTTGTGAGATTTGGGGATGGGGAAAGAATGAGAGTGTGATATGGCTCAGATAGAGTGCGTGTGTGTGCTCAGTCAAGTCCAACTCTTTATGACCCCATGGACTGTAGCCCACCAGGCTCCTCTGTTCATGGGATTTCTCAAGCAAGAATACTGGAGTGGGTTGTCAATTACTCCTCCAGGGGATCTTCCCAACCCAGGGGTCAAACCCATGTCTCTTGCGCCTCCTGCATTGGCAGGCAGATTCTTTACCACTGTGCCACCTGGGAAGACAGGTCTAAATAGAAAAAGGACATAAAATGAGCAGAGACAGAGAGGTTAAGACAAGCTACTTAAGAGATTCAATCTAGCTAAAATTGTAAGAGATATTCCTGCCAGAGATGTGACCCTGAATCTAGTTGATCTAGGTAAACTAAGATGGAGAAATATTCTAAAAAATAAACAACAAAAACACAACCTGTAGTCTATAAAAATATTGATGTCATAAAATTTAAGGAATTGCTCTAAATGAAAAGAGACAAGAGAGGACATTACAAGTAAATGTAACATACCATGTAATTCTGAATGGAATGCTTTTTATATAAAAGATTTTTCTTTTGGTACAACTGGCAAGATTTGAATAAAGTCTGATAATTAAAAAATAGTAGCATATGGTTTTTCCAGTGGTCATGTATGGATGTACATGTATGGATGTACATGTATGGATGTGAAATTATGTATGGATTGTGAAGGAAGCTAGCACTGAAGAATTGATGCTTTTGAACTGTGGTGTTGGAGAAGACTCTTGAGAGTCCCTTGGACTGCAAGGAGATCCAATTAGTCCATTCTACAGATCAATCCTGGGTGTTCTTTGGAATGACTGGTGCTAAAGCTGAAACTCCAATACTTTGGTCACCTCATGCGAAGAGTTGACTCATTGGAAAAGACTCTGATGCTGGGAGGGATTGGGGACAGGAGGAGAAGGGGATGACAGAGGATGAGATGGTTGGATGGCATCACCAACTCGATGGACATGAGTTTGGGTGAACTCTGGGGGTTGGTGATGGACAGGGAGGCCTGGCGTGCTGCAGTTCATGGGGTTGCAAAGAGTCAGACACGATTGAGTGACTGAACTGAACTGAACATATTAAAATTAACTTTCTGTTCTAATGAGGTGGATGAAACTGGAGTCTAGTATACAGAGTGAAGTAAGCCAGAAAGAAAAACACCAATACAGTATACTAATGCATATATATGGAATTTAGAAAGATGATAACAATAACCCTGTATATGAGACAGCAAAAGAGACACTGATGTATAGAACAGTCTTTTGGACTCTGTGGGAGAGGGAGAGGGTGGGATGATTTGGGAGAATGGTATTGAAACATGTATAATATCATATATGAAACGAGTCAACAGTCCAGGCTTGATGCACGATACTGGATGCTTGGGGCTGGTGCACTGGGACGACCCAGAGGGATGGTATGGGGAGGGAGGAGGGAGGAGGGTTCAGGATGGGGAACACATGTATACCTGTGGCAGATTCATGTTGATATATGGCAAAACCAATACAATATTGTAAAGTTAAAAAATAAAATTAAATTAAAAAAAAAGAAAAAGAAACATGAAAAAAAAATAAAATTAACTTTCTGATTTTGATGGTTTTATTGTGACTGTTAGAATTTTCTGGCTTGCAGAAAACACTCTAAAACATCTGGAAGTGAAAAAAAAAGTATTAAAAAAGTATTTTTTAAAAAGTATTTAAAATATTATTTACACTGTACTTTCAACTTTCTCATAAGTTTATGATTATTTTAGAAAGAGAAAGAGTACTGTTTGAAGTCATGCTTATGTAAAAATCAGCACTAACAAATATATACCAAGCGACAGAAATGATAAACCAATAATTCTTGATTTTGAATAGTTTAATATTATTTTTGTGGATGCCTGCTCTACTCGAGTATGCCCTGTAAATTATCCTACTCAGTTCTCACCTTGATCCACAAGGGTTCAATCACAGCATGGTCAGTTTCTCAGAGCTTTCTGGTATTATGCTCTCATCTTCATATTCCTCAGGACTTGTTTTTTCGTTGTTACTTTTTTTTGCCATTTGAATAAAAGCAGATTTGTACACGAAGAAATTCTCTAGTATGAGAGGAAAAACCTTCTAAGTGATCTCTTCTGGAAGTTTTATGTTCATTGCTATCCTATAGCTTTCCCCAAATGCCCATAAGCCAAAGATTTCATGTGTTATTTCTGTAATTCAGTAGCTTTCATTCAAATTATGCATTAAAAATTAATATCCATCTTAAAACAATTGGCATGATTAATTATCTACTGAATTTTTCATTTCACAAAAGGCAGTGTTTTATGCCATACATTTATACAGTTAAGAGAATTTTAAGTCAGAAAGACACATTTATGTTGTCAGGAATCAAACTAAAAATTATTTTAATATTTCCTATTTAATATTTAACCTATTTCCTAGGTTTTACTGTAAAACCCACATTTCAATCACACCTATATTTTCAAGAAATTGAATATAGAATATCAATCAATACTATTTGTGGTAAAAGAAAAAGAGTGTACAGAATTAATGACATAAAATTAAGATCTGTTATGTAATTAAAAATGCAGATATTAACATATAAATTACTATTTTCATTAATGTTAAATATTCTTACAAAATCAATATTTAAGATGAATATATTTCTGCAACTTTATATTCTACAAGCTGATTAAAAGGAATACTTGGTAGAAAAACATGAATAAATACAATAATAAAGTAAATGTTTCTATTGCCAAATATGGAAATGTTTTTATTTTTATATATTTTCAAATACATAAGTAATATATATTCAGGACACCAATTTTTTTCAAAAATATGTTGCATAATATATTAATCATTAGATGATATATTAATTTTCTAGGACTGCTGTAACAAAATACCACAAACTGGGTGACTTAATAAAACAGAAATTTATTGTCTAACAGTTCTGAAGGGTAGAAGTGTGAATTCAAGATGCCAGCAGGACCACGCTCTATCTGAAGGCTCTAGAGAAGATGCACGCTGGCCTTTTTTATTTCTGGCAGTTACCAGTTATTCTTGACATCTCTTGTCTTGTAGATGAATCAGTACAATCTCTCCTTGTGCAGTCATATGGTGCTTTTCTTGTGTGTCTGTCTCCTCTCTGTACATGGCTCTGTTTTCAGATTTTCCTCTTATAAAGATGGCTGGTGGCTTCAGATGGTAAAGAATCTGCCTGCAATGCAGGAGACCTGGGTTCAATCCCTGGGTCAGGCAGATTCCTGGAGAAGGGAATGGCAACCCATTCTAGTATTCTTGCCTGGAAAGTTCCATAGACAGAGGAGCCAGGCAGGCTATACAGTTCATGGGGTTGTAAAGAGTTAGACATGACTGAGCAACCAACCCTTTCCCTTTTTCATAAGAACACCAGTCGCTGGCTTATGTATGACCCAATTTAGTATGACCTCATTTTAACTTGATTTCATCTTTCCAAATAAGATTCAATTTCTAAATGAGGTCAAAGTCTGAGGTTCTGGGTAGACATACATTTGGGAGGACACTATTCAAGCCACTATGAATGGTAAACATTTCTTCCATAGCTCAATCATAATTATTATGAATAAAAACATATAGGTAAGAATATCCATGGTTTTAAAATATGAGAATTATGCACTATTTATCTAGTATGAATTATTGGTTAACTGGAATTTATAATAAGAGCAAAGGTATAACATTTTTCTTCAAATTTACCATATCTTGTTGAAAGTCTTACAGTTCCTAAAGAAGTCTACCAAAGTTACTAGATTATTTTTATGCTCTACTCTTAAATACTTTAATTTTACACAGTTGGTGTGCTTCTTTGATCTTATTTGGGAAATAGATTCGCCTTTCTGCTGAAAAAAAAAAAAAAAACATATGGGTAAGGAGCTATATAATGAAAAAAGTGATAATGAATGTATAATGAAACTAAAACTTTCCCCTTAAAGTATATGTTTCAAATCTATATAAACTGTATTTACAGCTTCTGAGGCTGTCTTGTGAATCTATTTAGTATAGTGGAACAAACCCAGGGTTTGTGATTAAATGAAAAATCACCAAATTGCTCTTTGTGATCTCAGGGAAGTTGCTAAGAATCTCACATTATTGGTTTTATCATCTTTTACACATTAGAAATCAACAAAAAAGTCTAAGTAGACCATCTATTTCTTAATTTTTAGATTGGGATTTTGTAACCAATTTTGTGAATTAGATATGCATTGTACACATTCCATGAATTTTATATTATTCTTCCCATCTCTCTCCCTAAAAGAAAATCATTAACATTTTTTTCAGATGCTAGTATAAGGCATTGATTATAAGAACTAACTTACATGACCCTACCTGTCTGCCCCAGTACAAATTACAGTTTAATTCAAGTCTTATTTCAAAAAACGTTTAATATAAAGTTCAGATATTATATGTTCAGAAGACTAACTGGGATTTGCTAGCCACATGGTCTTCAATTGTGTGAACCCCCAACATGACCCCAATTTCTTCTTGTGTAGAATGGGAATGATAACTGCCTTACAGGATTGTGATGGTAAAATTAAATGCCCAAGTGCTTAAGATAGACAGTATAGTCTAACAAACATGGAGGATTGCTGCTAAGGGTTATTATGACTCCTTAAAGTATGTCCTCCTATACTGGACAAGTTAGAATAGTCTATATATGCTGTAGTATATATGTCATCTGTATATGCTACAATATGTATGTCATCATATCTATGCATGCTATACATGTATATCATATATATGCCACAACATAAGCTCATGTGCTCAGTTGCTTCACTTTTGTTCAACTACTTGTGACCCTGTGGATTATTTATGGTGATTCTCCAGGCAGGAATACCAGAGTGGGTTACCATGCCCTCCTGCAGGTGATCTTCCCAACGAGTAATTGAACCCACATCTCTTGTCTCCTTCATTGGCAGGTGGGTTCTTTACCACTAGTGTGACCTGGGAAGCCCATATATGTCATCATCTCAGACTTCCTTGCAGCTTGGGTTCCACATGTAATTTAAATTCAGCCAAACAGACTTATTTCTCTGAAATTTGAAAATTAGATTTGACATACTATCACACTTTTATTTTTACTCCTGGTTAATAGGGTCTTAAAAATGTGTGTGTATGTGTGTTTGTGTATGTGTGTGTATTACTAGGATCATTAGGTTTGTTGTTTGAGTATCTATTCAGAGCTAACTATTTGCTAGATATTGGTACATATTTGTTATATAGCAGCAGAACAGTTACAATGAAAGGTGATAAATGATCAGAGAGAAATAGAGTTCTTTGGCAGAACAGAGGAGAAATAGAAAATGAAGAAATTCCAATAAAAAAATGAAAAATACTGGATATGTTCAAGGGTCTCCTAGTTTACAGTCTGTAGGAACTTGAACAGAATTTGTATCCTAATGTGTGAAAATTGTATAAACTTAATTATGTTAAATTGGTTTGGTTCACATTGCTATTCAGGTCTACTATATCCTTCTACTTCTCTCTATATTCTACTAATATTTGAAATCTTGATATTGAAACATCAACAAAAATCTTAATATATCTTGTTGTTCACTCTCTCAGTCATGTCCAACCCTTTGCGATCCCATGGACTGCATCATGCCAGGCTTCCTTGTCCTTCACCATCTCCTGGAGCTTGCTCAAACTCATGTCCATTGAGTCAGTGATGCCATCCAACCATCTCATCCTCTGCTGTCCCCTTCTCCTTCTGCCCTCAATCTTTCCCAGCATCAGGGTCTTTTCTAGTGAGTCGGCACTTCTCATCAGATAACCAAAGTATTGGAGCTTCAGCCTCAGCATCAGTCCTTCCAAGGAATATTCAGGACTGATTTCCTTTAAGATTGACAGGTTTGATCTTTGCAGTCCAAGGTACTCTCAAGAGTCTTCTCTAACACCACAATTCGAAAGCATCAATTCTTTGGTGCTCAGCCTTTCTTATCATCTAGCTCTCACATCCATACATGACTACTGGAAAAAATATAGCTTTGATTATGTGGACCTTTGTCAGCAAAGTAATGTCTCTGCTTTTCAATTACACTGTCTGTGTCTGTCATTGCTTTTATTCCAAGGAGTAAGCATCTTTTATTTTCATGGTTGCAGTCATTGTCTACAGTGTTTTTGGAGCCCCCCAAAATAAAGACTCTCACTGTTTCCATTGTTTTTCCATCTGTTTGCCATGAAGTGATGGGACCATGTGTCATGATCTTCCTTTTTTGAATGTTGAGTGTTAAGCCAGCTTTTTCACTTTTGTCTTTCACCTTCATCAAGAGGCTCTTTAATTCCTCCTCACTTTCTGCCTGTAAGGATAGTATCATCTGCATATCTAAGGTTATTGATCTTTCTTCCAGCAATCTTGATTCCAACTTGTACTTCTTCCAGCCTGGCATTTGCATGATGTACTCTGCCTATCAGTTAAATAAACAGGGTGACAATATACAGCCTTGGCGTACTCCTTTCCCGATTTGGAACCGGTCCATTGTTCCATGTCCGGTTGTAACTGTTGCTTCTTGACTTGCGTACAGATTTCTCAGGAGGCAGGTTAGGTGGTCTGGTATTCCCATCTCTAGAAGAATTTTCCACAGTTTGTTGTTATCTACACAGTCAAAGTCTTTAGCCTGGCAGTGAAGTAGAAGTACATGGTTTTTCTAGAATACTCTAGCTTTTTCTTTGATCCAGTGGATGTCGGCAATTTGATCTCTGGTTCCTCTGCCTTTTCTAAATCTAGCTTGAGTCTCTGGAAGTTCTCAGTTCACTTTTTGTTGAAGCCTAGCTTAAAGGATTTTGAGCATTATTTTGCTAGCATGTGAAATGAATAAAATTGTGCAGTACTTTGAACATTGTTTAAGAGTGCCCTTCTTTGGAATTGGAATGAAAAATGACCTTCTTAAAAAAATTGTAATATATACTGAAGCTCTATGTAAACTTGTTCTATATTTTACAAGCCTCCTGTAAGTATATTGTCATACTTTCATAATTTACAAAAATAAAAATTAAAAAAATGGTAAGTAGTATCCTCCAAATCAAATAAATTCATTTTTGGATGCCAACAAAAATTAAGTAGCTATGTGTTTAAAAACCATAAAATGAGTTCCAAAATCTAGTTTCACTAATAAAATAGAAACAAAATGTCTTAGAAATAAGTGAAACATGTATAATATTGTATATGAAATGAATCACCAGTCCAGGTTCTATGCATGATACTGGATGCTTGGGGCTGGTGCACTGGGTTGACCCAGAGGGATGGTATGGGGAGGGAGGTGGGAGGGGGGTTCAGGATGGGGAACACATGTATACCTGTGGTGGATTCATGTTGATGTATGGCAAAACCAATACAATATTGTAAAGTAATTAACCTCCAATTAAAATAAATAAATTTATATTAAAAATAAATAAGTGCTTTTGAAGTCAATAGAGTAATTTGTATATTAATGTCAGTGATTTTCAAATCATACAATTAAACTTTCTGTAGTATAATTTGGTGGTATCAGACATTTTGAGGCAACTGTAAATAATTTGTAAGTGGATCCATTTCTGAATATGGATTTTAATTTATTAATAAACAACATTTAGCCTTTAAAACCATTCATCCCAAATGGTTAAATATAGTCCACTTACACTGACATTTAACATTTTTATTTTTTATTTTATAAAAGAAAATCACATAAGCACAAACAAAAGTAATCTTAAAGGACAGTATAAACAGAAAATGATGAAGCATATAGTTTAAATATTTTACTATAATCTTATTATCTGGATCTATACATATGCATGTTAGTAAACATATGTTAGTAAAACAGAGATAACATTTATTGAGAATTATTGTGTATCAATATTTGTGGTAGGTGCTACTTATTATTTATCTTACAAACATAATAGTTATGTAGGCAGTTACTGAGGTGGTAATCCCCTCATATATGAAAGGGGAAGTATAATACTAGCTTCTCATGGGGATCTTTGGAAAGAAAAGACTTCACATAGTAGGTAACTGGTGTATAGTTTGAAAACTGTATATACAAAATGTGAGCTCTTAATCACTACATATCCCCATTAAAACATCAGGTAACACAATGACACTAACCAAAAAATATTTAACCAATCTAGACATACAGAGTTGAAAATCAGCATCCATTGCTACCTAGTTTTACACGTTCTCCAAATCTCACAGTCTTGAAGCCCCAGATCTACATTTTCCAGACTCCCAGGTCACAAGAATGAAATATCAGATTTAGGTTCTGCCAGTGAGATGCATGACTTCAGTACTCTTGCCTGGAAAATCCCATGGGCAGAGGAGCCTGGTAGGCTACAGTCCATGGGGTTGCGAAGAGTTGGACACGACTGAGTGACTTCACTTTTCACTTTCATGCATTGGAGAAAGAAATGGCAACCCACTCCAGTGTACTTGCCTGGAGAATCCCAGGGACGGGGAAGCCTGGTGGGCTGCCGTCTATGGGGTCCCACAGAGTCGGACACAACTGAAGCAACTTAGTAGCAGCAGCAGCAGTGAGATGCACTGATATGAACTCTTGGAGAGCAGAGCAGGTACAGAGGACCTTCCTCAGGCAGTAGTAGTGACTGATTTTCAGATTCCAACAGATAGGAGTTTTTATGGAGGCTGATCATAGATGTACCAGTATCTAGCCACATCCAGGCTTTGTTGTTATTCAGTCACATTCATGTCTGACTCATTGTGATCTCCATGGACTGCAGCATGCCAGGCTTCCCTGACCTTCACTGTCTCTCAGAGTTTGTTCATACTCATGTCCATTGATTGGGTGATGCCCCCCAGCCATCTCATCCTCATCCTCTGTCGGCCCCTTCTCCTGCCCTCAATCTTTCCCAGCATCAGGGTCTTTTCCAGTAAGTCAGCTAATCACATCAGGTGGCCAAAGTATTGGAGCTTCATTATAAGTCCTTCGAATGAATATTCAGTGTTGATTTCCTTTAGGATTGACTGGTTTAATGTCCTTGCAGTCCAAGGACTCAAGAGTCTCTCCAGCACCACAGTTTGAAAGCATCAGTTCTTTGGTGCTCAGCCTTCTTTACGGTCCAACACTCAGGCTTTGGAATGGCCAAAACACCAGCAGTATTTTCTTGCCTAATCGCTAAGGGGCAGAAGCAGCTTCTTCCTGGTGCCATTCCTTGCAGGTTTCTGCTTCCTGAGCTTTTCCAGTAATTTCATTAACCTCTTTTGCTCAAAATGCTTATAATAAGTTCTGTTTCTGCATTGAACCTTCAATGATACATATATATTTTGAAAAATAAATATTTAAATAGTTGTTAGAACTGACTAAATAGTTTAGTATCCTACCCTCATTTCATATATCTGACTCTCCTTTCCCTCATACGTTTCTGGTGAGATATTTAAATCTTATTCAGTATCAGAATTGAGTTATGATTGTTTGTCACCATAGACATAAGAACAACTTAGTAAAATTATATAAACAGATAAGGCTCAAGTTGACTCTAAAATTTATTTTCCCAGCAGAATCTGCCAAGACCCATCAGTAGTTACAAGTTGCAAGGGTCATTCTCAGCAACTCCCAAATGATTCAAAAAGACAAATTGCTCATTTCAGTTCTCAAGAGTGAATGACATACAACCTTTTAAATACGTATAAATGCTAATTTCTAACTGTATACCAAGAGAGTTTTAAAGTTAGTAAGATTTGGTGTTTCATATAGCATTCAAAAAAATTCTGTATCTTATGAAAAAGTCTGACTGACATAAAGTACCTGGCAATGTTGTAAACATCTCAGATAACCCAAAGGATCAGTTTGTTAATCAAACTTATAAGACTCAGAGATCTCAGCCAGTATCAGCCTCTACCAATAATTTTAAAAATTTGAGTTTTGAGGGGGACAAGAGAAGCACAGAGATGGTTAGGACCTTCAGTCCAAACTTCCCTTTGGCTCTTATGTTTCTCTCATGACTTGTTCTGTTAAGAGATAAGGTTTCTAAATGAGGAACACAATGCTCTTACACAGAACGAGGGACTTCTGTCATGAATTGCCTCCATTTTATTCTCTGAAATATGTATGGTTTAGGGAGCATTTTTCAGGAAGCCAGGCACCATAAAGTTTGACTTGCTAACAGAAGCAATCCTAGAATGCCAAGGTATTAACAGGTTGAAAGCATTCCACAGATAAGGATTCTTCTTGCTATAAATATATGTACGTATGTATATATACATATATACGTGCATATATATACATGTATGTATGTCAGTTTGTTCAATTGCTCAGTAGTGTCTGACTCTTTGCAATCCCATGGACTGCAGCACACCAGGCTTCCCTGTCCATCACCAACCCCCAGAGCCTGCTCAAACTCATGTCCATCGAGTCAGTGATGCCATCCAACCATTTCATCTTCTGTCATCCCCTTCTCCTCCTGCGCTCAATGTTTCCCAGCATCAGAGCTTTTTCCAATGAGTCAGTTCTTCACATCAAATGGCCAAGGTATTGGAGTTTCAGCTTCAGCATCAATTCTCCCAATGAATATTCAGGACCGATTTTCTTTAAGATTGACCGGTTGGATCTCCTTGCAGTCCAAGGGACTCTCAAGAGTCTTCTACAACACCACAGTTTGAAAGCATCAATTATTAGGTGCTCAGCTTTCTTTATATTCCAACTCTCACATCCATGCATGACTACTGGAAAAACCATAGCTTTGACTAGACAGAGCTTGTCAGCAAAGTAATGTCTCTGCTTTTTAATATGCTGTCAAAGTTGGAAGCTTTTCTTCCAAGGAGCAAGCATCTTTTAATTTCATGGCTGCAGTTACCATCTGCAGTGATTTTGGAGCCCCCAGATATAAAGACTCACACTGTTTCCATTGTTTCCCCATCTATTTGTCATGAAGTAATGGGACCAGATGCCATGTCTTAGTTTTTTGAATGTTGAGTTTTAAGCCAGCTTTTTCACTCTCCTCTTTCACTTTCATCAAGAGGCTCTTTAGTTCCTGTTCACTTTCTGCCATAAGGGTGGTATCATATGTGTATCTGAGATTATTGCTATTTCTCCCAGCAATCTTGATTCCATCTTGTGCTTCATCCAGGCCAGCATTTCACATGATGTACACTGCATATAAGGAAAATAAGCAGGCTGACAGTATACACTCTTTAACTACTCCTTTCTCAATTTGAAACCAGTATGTTGCTCCATGTCTGGTTGTAACTGTTGCTTCTTGACCTGCATACAGATTTCTCAGGAGGCAGGTAAGGTGGTCTGGTATTCCTATCTCTTGAAAAATTTTCCACCATTTGCTGTGATCTACACAGCCAAAGGCTTTGGCATAATCAGTAAAATAGAAGTAGGTGTTTTTCTGGAACCCTCTTGCTTTTTCAATGATCCAACAGATGTTGGCAATTTGGTCTCTGGTTCCTCTGCCTTGTCTAAATCTCGAACATCTGGAAGCTCACGGTTCTTGTACTGTTGAAGCCTGGCTTGGAGAATTTTGAGCATTACTTTGCTAGTGTGTGAGATGAGTGCAATTATGCAGTAGTTTGAACATTCTGTGGCATTACCCTTCTTTGGGATGGGAATGAAAACTGACCTTTTCCAGTCCTGTGGCCACTGCTGAGTTTTCCAAGTTAGCTGGCATATTGAGTGCAGCACTTTCACAGCATCATCTTTTAAGATCACAGCAGGTGTTTTGCCTGCATGTTACAAGGAAATTAGACTGAACCTCTCACCACCCTTTTCCTGGGAGTATCTTCCACCTGCATTGTGTTAACCTTTCACTGTTTACAGGCTTATATGTTTAAAGTTTTGGCTTATTATTTGTATGTAACTGGATTTCAAGATATATGTTTCTCATATGCCACCTTTTAAATATAAGTCACTTATATCATTATTTCTAAAACAGATGTAAACTTGATTTCTTCAAATTTAGTTGCAGTGATCCTTTCTTATTGTGTATATGTGTGTGTGCTCTGTCAACTCCAACTCTTTGTGACCCTGCCAGGATTGTAGCCTGCCAGGCTCCTCTGTCCATGGGCTTCTCCAAGCAAGAGAACCTATATCTCTTGTGTCTCCTACATTGGCAGGTGGATTTTTTTTTAACCAACTGTGCCACCTGGGAAGCCCCCCTATCTTATTGGGCCTATACATAAAACTAATATTTAAATTGTTATACGTATTCGATCAAAATAAGTAAAATAAAAATATCTACTGCATTTTACATTCATGTGGATATAGTCAAAGCAGTCTTTGAAATAAACACTAGATGTGTCGTGTCTGTTTCTTTCCAGTTCTTGAATATCATCTTTTATTTTTTTCCACTGGTAAGAAGAAGGTAGATGAGTAGATGTTAATGAGAATATTCAGTAGTCACTGGTCTTAAGAAGCCTCTTTGGCATTGTAATTTCCATCGACCATAGTTTTTAGCAGTGCACTCTTTGATCTACTATAGGAAATAATAAATTGGGGGTAACAAAACATGCTAGTTCAACTTTCTTGAATGAGAGGACGATTTTTATTTACAAAAAGTATGCTAAGGGTGCTCTTTTTGGAAGAAATCCAAGTATCCAGGAAGTTCTACTTTTAAAAAAATAAATTGAGATTTATTACTGCTGTTTTCTCAAGCTATGATGGCTGCTGGCTCAGATATCCTGAGACTTTCATTGGGTTTAATTGGCTTTGTTTGTTTATTTATTACAAACTGTGCATACTTATACTATAAATATGATAGCAGTAGAAGCTAGTATCAAATGAAGAACATTAACTCTCATCTTCAGACAAATTTGTTTAAATTCTTGCCTGTTGGGTATAATGAGTTATCAGCGAATAAAACATTCCAACTGATTTGGACAACTATCCACTTTTAATCTCTTACTTTGTAAATTCAAGAAACAAAAGAAAAACAAATGCAGACTTACATACAACTAAATGTTCCTTCTTTTTGTTTTCAACTGTCAATGATTAATCTGTAGCATTTTGTCCAAAAGCTAAGATTTCCATTTATTTTTTTACTCCCCGTTTGGCAATCTTCATTTTTAAACATCACAAAAGAAAAGTCAGTCATGGTGAAAGGTTATTTAGGCCTTAGAGCTCACTTCTGTGTCTTGCAGAAATTGACACTTATTGGGTGCTTTAAAGAGTAAAGAGTATAGATAACTAGCCTCTAACCAAGGCTTTAATTAGATGTCTTAGAAAACTTAGATTGTAAGGAATTTCAGTCAGTTAATTTATGTGCACCTCTAAATGATCACAAGTGTCCATAGTTTTCTTAATTGTGTTAAAAATCTGAAAACATATTGAAATAGGCGTTAACAGACTGCTGATAATCTTGGCTCTAGCAATAGCAAGTCTATGACCTTATACTCTTCACATCTCTAAATGTATTCCATTATTTTTGTCCTTTGACCCTTTCATTTGCAGAATTACATTATTTTGTACCCTACTAACAAAGCACATTTTTACTCAAAAAGTTTTTGCTCATGTTTATTTTAATACATTGCTTAATTTGCTTATTTAAAAGAAACTTGTTTTTGTTGAAATGTGAGAATGAGCTATAGTTTTTCTTGGATGTTTGTCATGTTTCAGTATTAGGCTTATGTTAGTTTTGAAAAAAAGTAATTGGAACGGTTTCATTAGGTTTTGCAGTTTGGTTTCCATCATACAGTTTATGCTGTCAATAATCAGGCCACCTAGGTGTAATGCCTTAACAAATGAACTAATGATACCTGAAATATTTTCCATTTGCTGCTTGAGATCACATAATTATTTTTTTTTAAAAACTAAGAAATTGGGAAAAATTCTGTATTGTACTGTGTTTTCAGTGATACACAGCATGTAAAGTATAACGTTTGAGTACATGCGTTACCAGAAGATGGAATATAGTTTATGTCTCATATATAGCAATTCCTCAATGACATTTTTCAAAGGAAGAAGTAATCTTGAAGAATTTGGCTGGTATGATTACCGTTTTAACTTCACTGCTTGAAAAAAAATTATTTTGTAAGATGTCTTTTCCATAGAGGTGAAAATGTCAGAGAAATGTCATTTTAGGCAGCTGCCTAAGCAGTAATGATGTCTTCTTATTTTGAACTCTAAATTAAAAAAGAGTCTATCTTCTTGATCATCAGAAATTAAATAAGCTTTACCAGAAAGTTTGAGCAGCAATTAATTTTAGTGAGAATATTGAATGTGTTCTTTCTAGCAATGATTCCAAGCAATTATATCTTGACTCTTTAAATTGTGTTCCTCATTCAACACCTAACATATGTACTTGTAAACGGAGTGTTTTTGGCTCTTAGTGACTATTCATATCAGCCAAGCTATCAACACTCTGCTTTACAATATGAATCTTTGGACTTAACTAGAAATTCCTGCAGATATGATTTGAATCTTAATTTTGTCATCATGTTGATTATAAATGCTTATGTATAAGAATGAAGTTTAATGCTTTTACTTAAACTTTATAAAGTCAGATCACAATATTATAGATGTAATTATACATTTTTTTAAAGTCAGTAAGTTTTGTATTGATAGTTTCTTTGAGGATCTACAGTCTGGAAGATAATAGGTTCAAAGTGCTCTAGACATTCTTCATTTCATGGCTACGCTTTCAGGGAATATAATTTGTTTGGAATTAAAAAGTACGATTATAGTGTAAATCAATAAATACATAGATAAATAAACTGTAAATACAGTTATAGGTGTATATTTTTGGAGCAAATTTTTTACTTATAAATTTAATTAACAAAAATATTTTACAAACTTATTCTAATAAACCACAGGAAAGAAGCTTGGGACCATTTAGTATAGCGATTCATACAAGTGTGTCATACAAAGTATATTGCTATTTTAGGTGCTGAAATTGGTAAACTTAAAAAAAATTCTAAGAAATTGTATAAAAAGGAAAGAAAACTTACAAAACAGTTAAAACATATTTTGGTCAAAATATGCATAAAATGTTTAGGTAAACACAATAAAGTCACTCAAATATATAGAAAATATAAATATGTAAAGAAGTAGATTGATTTATTAAATATATGTTACATGCTTTGCATTAGTACAAAATATTTTGTTGTACATTGTTCTGTTTTATCCTCATTAAGGAATGAATAATGAAGTAATATTAATCATGTTTTCATATAAAGAAACAGAGACTCATAGAAATAAATAAGTTCCTCAAGGTCATTTCAAAGTACACAGTGTATTTGTGCTTTGAACCCAGAGTTGCCTGAACAAAAAGCACTTACTTTGCTTCCTGGAGAGTTCAGAATAGATGAGCTTTTCCTAAATAAACAAATCTATGAATGTGTTCCTTATTATCTCCTGTTTAATTTCCTCCTTATCTCCAATTCTTTGATATTATTTGGTGCTTTATCATATTCCATTCACTTTTCACAAAGTGAGAAGTTCCAATGAAAAAGATAGCTGAAGAGTTCTGGTCTTACAGTGAGCACCCTAAAACTTTCTAGACATCAGAAGTGCAGACCTTAGTAAATCTGCTGCCATACTGAATCACGTTGGCTTAAGAGTGCTTAGGAGGACCAAGAATGCTAAAAGCAGTTTATAACTTGCATGTTAGCTTTTTCAGTGGTTAAAGACCACTGCCTTAGATAGTGTTAAGTTTTATCTTCTGTTCATTGCTTACCAACTTAAATAATAGGATTTTAATTATTTGTGTGTGAGTGGACATGTAACCATCCCTGAGAATACTGAATAACAAATGCTCTTATGGCCCTGCCATTGTTAAAGATGGCTCTGCTCTTCCTACACCTATAAATTCTTTTTTACATTCTTCATTCTTATCCACATTATGAGCTCCATTAGAACCCTGTGCTTATTCCCACAGCAACCTCAAACTCAGCCTTAAGACCTTCCCCTTGTCCATGCTTGAGTTGTGTGCTATTTCCACTTACTGTTAATAAGTTTACTTCTGTTAAGTCCCAGGTTTCCTTTAAGCAGGAGTTTGATTCTGGTATAACTCTGACTTCAAGCACCTTCCAACCACATTCCTGAATTACCACCTTCCAACCACGTTCAGAATTGACTTCAGAGACTCACACTTAATGGGAGGGAAGAAAAAACTTCTGCGCTCCCATGCTAACTATTTCCAATCATAAAATCACTTAGTTTTTATCATTGCCTCTAGGAAACACTCCCAGAAAACCTGGGTATTCTCATTTTCCTGGATCCTAATTAAATAACTAGCTCTCTTCCATATCCTTTAATAGATAAAATTTAGTTTGCCAGGAAATCAACTTTTGAAGTCTAAATTATCCCTTTACATTTTATATTCTGTTAGTTTTATGTTATTTTAACTTTGGATTTTAAACAGTTAGTGAATTTTAACCAAGCCAGCCAAGTTTATTTCAAATAATAATTAGCAGATTTTCATTGTGTCTTTTTTCTTATGTACACTAAGTAGCATCAGCTGTATGCATTTATAGCTGTATGCATTTACAGAAGAGTAACACATACAGATTGGGGCTTCCTAGGTGGCCCTTGTGGTAAAGAACATGCCTACCGATGCAGGAGACATAAGAGACATGTTTGATACCTGGGTCGGGAAAACCCCCTAGAGAAAGGCATGGCAACCCACTCCAGTATTCTTGCATGGAGAATTCCAGGGACAGAGGGGCTTGGTGAGCTGCAGTCCATAGGGTCTCAAAGAGTCGGACACAACTGAAGTGTCTTAGATGCACACACACATATAGACTGAAGAGGGTGTCATTTTCTCTGGTGCATAATTTCTCTTCTGCTGTCTGAACATTTGAGAGCTCCACTGTGGGGTTAAAAAAGATACTGTTACTACTTTGCATCTGCAACAGGCAGTTTTGACCTTGGCTCAAAGGATGAATCAGAATTAGTGTTCCTTAATTTATCTGAAATAGAGTAGCAGTGGAGTAATATCACTACAAAAGTACAAAATAGAATAATGACTGCAGTCAATATGCTGTACTAAAAATGGAAAGTATCAAGCGTTCCAATCCTTGCAATTAAAAGAATATTATCTTGTAGTCTACTGAGAAAAATGAAGAAACTTTTAAATTGCTTTTCTGAAACTAATTTGCAAAAGAAGGGCATCTAAGGATTGATAATTATTAGTTTGCTATAGTATGGTAAAATACGGCAGCCTGAAAGAACTGATAAGATGGCAAGCTCTTTTTCCTTTAAACTTAATATTTAAAGTAAATTGCACAAGCTGAGAAATGGTCCATTGAGGAAATCCTTGTTGTTTTATTATTCAACTGAGTTCATCATTGAAATAATGGTGATACAACCAAATGCTTTGTAAATAGCTATTACTTTACTGAATTAAAACAATATATATTAATCAATATATTGTTTATCTGCCTAGTGTTTGCCCATTTTCTTATCAGAAAATTTAGTGCCGTATTTAATCTGAAATAATATCTGGTGAACTCAGATTTTTAGAAGGAGGAAAGGCTACTTCAAACGATTGCACTGCCTGTCAAGGTTGTATTTGTTATCTTTTTCCTCTGAGGTAATTGCATGATGAAATTATGTGTGAAAAGAGAATTTTTAGCTTCTACCTTGAATAAAGGTTGGGGAAAGGTTATGTTTAGCATAACTCCATTTCCAACACGTTATTGCCCTACAGGCAGAATAATTTTACCCTTTTTCCTGATTCCAGTGGTGGACCAAATCCTCAGTTGTCCAGTGTTATCTTTATGGTGTCTTTCCTCATCTGTATTTACATTCTTTCCCCATCTTGTGTGGGAAAATAAAATAATGTAAATGTAATGATTTGATAATAACTCACCATTTTAAAAATGTCCTTTCCATTCTCACATCTGCATTTCTCCATGAAATAGTTTCTAGTAATATTTTTCTCATTAAATTTCTTTTTTTTTGGGGGGGGGTTGGCTACAGTGGGTTTTAGTTTCAGCATGTGGGATCTAGTTACTTGACCAAGGATTAAACCCAGGCCCCCTGCATTGAGAGCAGATTCTTAACCACTGGACAAGCAGGGAAATCCCTCTTATTAAACTTCTAAATTAATTTTTTTTTTCTGAACTGTTGCTAAATTGGCTGGGAAAGATAAAAATAATGAAAAGATTCCAGTTTGGTTTTTGTTAATCTGCAATAATATACTGCTGCTGCTGCTGCTACTGCTAAGTCGTTTCAGTCGTGTCCAACTCTTTGTGACCCCATAGACAGCAGCCTACCAGGCTCCCCGTCGCTGGGATTCTCCAGGCAAGAACACTGGAGTGGGTTGCCATTTCCTTCTCCAATGCATACAAGTGAAAAGTGAAAGTGGATTCGCTCAGTCATATCCATATCCGACTCTTAGCAACCCCATGGACTGCAGCCTACCAGGCTCCTCTGCCCATGGGATTCTCCAGGCAAGAGTACTGGAGTGGGTTGCCATTGCCTTCTCTGTCATTACTCCCAGACATAACAAATTAGATTATATCTTCTTATTTTCAATAAGCAGTCAGCACTTCTCAAATAATTCAGAACATTGATTTCCAGGTATTTATCTCTGTATGCTATTTATCCAAATAGATTTGCATTGGAATTGAGCACTTAAGAAATGTATTAATAGCAGAAATATATTAAACACTCATAATTGGACCACATATGATTCCCTTGTCTTCTATATAGATATACCTACTCATTTATTAATTCACTTATAGTAATACCATCCAGACCTATGAATATTAATAGCCTGAGAACAAAATCCTGAGCATTAACTTTTGTTGTACAGGCATTAACTAGGTCTCTGACCTCAGAGTTACAGGGTTTAACCAAATCATTTATTCACACACAGCTCAGATATACATTGGTTCAAACTTTGCACCTTTCCATTCATGAGTACCTTTGTTTACTGATCCTCTAATTAAGTCACTAATAATAATAAAGTCAATGTGTAAAATTCCAAAAACCCTAAAACAATATCCTAGAATATTACTAAGGTCTATCTATAGGCTTATTTTTCATAAAACTAAGATGCTACATCTTTTCTGAAGCAGATCACAACATTATACACAAAGATTATCAGCTTACTTGCTTCATGTCAATCCCATATTTATACTTTATCTACTATGCTTGTCCTTCATTCACTTAATTTTTCCATGTTTTAAAGATGGTACATATGGTAGCCAGCCTCCAAGATGGCACCCAAGTATTCCTGGCTCCTAGTACTCGTAGCCTTGCAGTCTCCTCCCATATTAAATCATGCTTGGCCTCTATACCCAGTAGAATACTTGACAGGCTGACAGTGTATGACCTCTGAATCTTAATTATACCTACATTGAGCTTTCTGCCTCCCTTTCTCTTGTATTGATTGCTCTTGGGGAACTCAGCTGTCATGTTGTAAGGACATTCAAGTATTGTAAGGACACTTTATACATGGACCTGAGGAAAGGTCCATGTGGTCTCCCTGCCAATGACCAGCACAAACTTTCTATCCTTCTGAGTGACTCATGGATGCAGATAATCTAGTCCAAGCTTTCACAAATATGCAATCCTACCTGACATCTTGACATCTTGACATCTTGACTTGCAACTTCACAAAAGACTCTAAACCAAAACTGTCCACTAATCCTCTCTAGATTCCTGCCCCATAGAAAATGTGATGCATAAAAAATATTTACTGTTGTTTCCAGTTGCTCAGTTGTAGGGTAATTTGCTACACAATAAAAAAACTGATACAATACAATGATCAACCACCAAGTGTCATATCTCACAATGAGGACATTGATACAATATTCTCTCATCCTATCTACTCCCCTTTCAAGGAGTTATGACCTAGCTCTTTATCACTGATGAAAGGTTTAAATTAACCGTGGTATAAAATAAAATATAATATTAAAAACACTGAAGATGAATAAAAGTTCTCCATCATTTTCAACGGACCTCAGATTACTCGTAAAACTTGGTTAATTACCACCTTTGGCCCTGTGGCATCCTTTGGTCTTCCCCAGTGGCTCTGCAGTAAAGAATCTACCTATGATGCAGGAGACACAGGTTCAATCTCTGGTTCAGGAAGAGCCCCTGGAGGAGGAAATGGCAAGCCACTCCAGCATTCTCGCTGCTAGTGCCTCATCAAAATCCAGACCCAAGAATTATTATACTTATTGATTAATGTTGATATATCACTTTCTACACATGAACAAAAACATCCAGTATTTCATTTATTTATTCATTCATTCACACCCTACTTATTAGTTACTATGTGCCAACCATTATTTTATAAATATCATAAAGAAATAAAATGTTTATAAAAAGCTAAGAGGATCAATTGAAGAACATTCTGTAATATACCTGTGCAGGGCTCTTCAAGATGTCAAGGTCTTTAACATTAAAACAAGTGAAGTCTGACATACTGTCACAGCCAAGAGAAGCATAAGGAGTCATGATGACAAGTTGTAATGTGTTACCTTGGGCGATATTTGTGAATAGATGAAAGACATCAGATATACGATGAAATTCCAGTTGAACTATTTCAAATCCTAAAAGATGATGCTGTGAAAGTGCTGTACTCAATATGCCAGCTAATTTGGAAAACTCAGCAGTGGACACAGGACTGGAAAAGGTCAGTTTTCATTCCAATCCCAAAGAAGGGCAATGCCACAGAATGTTCAAACTACTGCACAATTGTACTCATCTCACACGCTAGGAAAGTAATGCTTAAAATTCTCCAAGCCAGGCTTGAATAGTACGTGAACCGTGAACTTCCAGATGTTCAAGCTGGATTTTAAAAAGACAGAAGAACCAGAGACCAAATTTCCAAGATCTGTTGGATCACTGAAAATGCAAGAGAGTTCCAGAAAAACATCTGCTTTATTGATTACGCCAAAGCCTTTGACTGTATAAATAACAAGAAACTGTGGATAGTTCTTCAAGAAATGGGAATACCAGACCACCTTACCTACCTCTTGAGAAATCTGTATGCAGGTCAAGAATCAAAAGTTAGAACCAGACATGGAACAAGGGACTGGTTCCAAATTGGGAATGGAGTATGTCAAGGTTGTATATTGTCACCCTGCTTATTTTACTTATATGCACTGTACATCATGTGAAATGCTGGGCTGGAAGAAACACAAGCTGGAATCAAGATTGCTGGGAGAAACATCAATAACCTCAGATAGGCAGATGATACCACCCTTATGGCAGAAAGTGAAGAGGAACTAAAGAGCCTCTTGATGAAAGTGAAAGAGGAGAGTGAAAAAGCTGGCTTAAAACTCAGCATTCAAAAAACTAAGATCATGGCAACCGGTCCCATCACTTCATGACCAATTGATGGAAAAAGAATTGGAACAGTGAGATATCTTATATTTTGGGGCTCCAAAATCACTGCAGATTGTGACTGCCACCATGAAATCAAAAGATGCTTGCTCCTTGGAAGAAAAGTTATCACCAACCTAGACAGCATATTAAAAAGTAGAGACATTACTTTGCTGACAAAGGTCTGTCTAGTCAAAGCTGTGCTTTTTCCAGTTGCCATATATGAACATGAGAGCTGGACCATAAAGAAATCTGAGCTGAAGAATTGGTGCTTTTGAACTGTGGTGTTGGAGAAGAGTCTTTAGAGTACCTTGGATAGCAAGGAGATCCAACTGGTCAATCCTAAAGGAAATCAGTCCTGAATATTCATTGGAGGGACTGATGCTGAAGCTGAAGCTCCAGTACTTTGGCCACCTGATGGGAAGAACTGACTCATTGCAAAAGACCCTGATGCTGGGAAAGACTAAAGGCAGGAGGAGAAGGGGACAAGAGGGGATGAGATGGTTGGATGGCATCAGCAACTCAATGGACATGATTTAGAGCAAGGTCCTGGAGTGGGTGATGGACAGAGAAGCCTGGTATGCTGCGGTCCATGGAATTGCAAAGAATTGGACACGACTGAGCAACTGAACTTAACTGACTGATACAGCAAAGACATCTGAATTAATTATAAGCTTTAGTTCATAATCATGTATTGGTATTGTCTCATTAAGTGTAACAAATATATAGTACAGATAAAAGATGTTAATAATAGAGGAAATGAGGGATGGGGTATATAGAAGTTCTCTGTACCATCTTGGCAATTTTTCAGTAAACCTAAAGCTGTTGCAAAGTTAAAATATATATAAGTATACATACACTGAACCAAGTTCAATCTCTGGTTTGGGAAGCTGTCCTGGAAAAGGGAAAGGCTGCCCACTCCAGTATTCTTGACTGAAAAATCCAATAGTTGGAGGAGCAATCTTGGGGTGTGGTATGTGCATGCTTAGTCATGTCCAACTCTTTGTGACCCCAGGGACTGTAGCCCTCCAGGCACCTCTGTCCACAGAATTCTCCAGGCAAGAATTCTGGAGTGGGTAGTCATTCCCTTCTCCAGGAGATCTTCCCAACTCAAGGATTGAACTTGGTTTCCTTCATTGAAGGCAGATTCTTTACCACCTGAGCCACCAAGGAAGCCATTACTTCTTGTCATTTTGTAGAGGAAAAATGTATAATGGCCACATAGGTTGTATAACTTGCCTAGAGTTGGTATAAATTGCCAGTTAAAAATCTGGAACCAGAAACTGACATTTTTTAGCATAACTGGCAATGAATTATTAAATCACTGCAATTCATATCTCAGGCCTTATAGGGGAAACACCTTTAGCATGTGTCTTTTAGCCCTGTTTAATGGTGTATCATATTAACTATGCCCAATAGCATCTTTAACAAGTAGTATCTTTCATGGTTCAAATTGAATAATATCTTTCCATGGCCTCTCAGTATTTTCTGGCTGCCCTTTCTTTGCCCTCTCAGCAATCCATTTATATACTTTCCTTGCCCTTGCAAAACTGATATCTCTAACACTGCTGCTAAGTCACTTCAGTCGTGTCCGACTCTGTGCAACCCCAAAGATGGCAGCCCACCAGGCTCCCCTGTCCCTGGGATTCTCAAGGCAAGAACACTGAAGTGGGTTGCCATTTCCTTCTCCAATGCATGAAAGTGAAAAGTGAAAGTGAAGTTGCTCAGTCGTGTCCGACTCTTAGCGACCCCATGGACTGCAGCCTACCAGGCTCCTCCGTCCATGGGATTTTCCAGGCGAGAGTACTGGAGTGGACTGCCATAGATCTGCTTTATTTCCATTTACTCTTAAAAGTTTTAATTTCTTACAAAGGCACTAAAAACATTCTTTCATATTATATTGAGTTATGTTGAAAGCCTGGCTGAGATGAACAAAGCCAAAAGAGTGATTTAGCAAAACTAGAATAAAATTTTATTTACTGATATATAGGTATTCAAATTATTTGAGCCAATATATCTTCCTATTGTGAATTTACTAAAAACTAACGAGGATAATTTCTTCATACCCATCTGCTGGTGTCCAGGTAGTCTGCATTGTTATTCAAATGACATCAAGGAACTTCCCTGGCAGTCTACTGGTTAAGACTTCACGTTCCATTTCAGAGGGTGCCGTTCAGTCCCTGATCACAGGGCTGAGACCCTACATGCCTCATGGCCAGAAAAACATAAACAGCAGAAGCAGTATTGTAAAAAATTCAATACAGACTTAAAAAAAGACATCTAGCACCTGTTGAGATGTGAAAGATCCTACCAGATATATTGAAACCGTTGTTTTATAGGTAATTATGGTGCTTGAGTAGAGACTTCCTTGGTGGCTCAGTGGTTAAGAATCTGCCTGCCATACAGGAGATGCAGGTTTGAACCTTGGATCAGGAAGATCCCTTGGAGAAGGAAATGGCAACCTACTCCAGTATTGCCTGGAAAATCCCATGCACAGAGGAGCCTGGTGGGCTACAGTCCATGGGGTCACAAGAATCAGACACAACTTAACAACTAATTCCTTCACTTCCCTTTATGCTTGAGTAAGCTTTCTAGGCTTCTTACTTTACATGATTTATTTTAAAATTACAAGTGAATGTTTGAAATGCTTGAATACGTGCACATACACCTAGAGTTAGATGTGAATAAAAAGAAAATAATTACATGTTAATGGAGTAAAATCCTCAAAGAACTATTTAAGAGATGCTAGAGTAAGTGGGGAATGAGTTATTTTTGCAGAGTTTACTGTTTTAGCACAAGTAACAAAACTTCTCAAGTCTGGTAGCTCAAGATGTACCATGAAATGGTAGAAATTGTGCTTTACCCATATGCAATCAAATTTTTTTTTTTTGAGCAGAGCAAGATTCCAATGAAGTCTATACCTATTTCAAGTGGATTTTTATGTTAAAAAAGTGGACTGGTTGTATTACTTCAAATAGCCATTTGAAGAAGAGATGGTTTGATATTATTCAGGTAGTATAGTTAGAAAAATATTACCATATGTTATTAACACCATTAGGTAATGAGAACCATGAGAAAGTCTGTGCCAGAGTCTCAGTAATGTGATAAAATTAACAAATGGAGACAATATATTCTGAAATTAGCAGAAAGGAAACACTATATTTCCTCTTAACAGCTGTTATACCCAGATCGAGAATGTGGTTGAGGGTAAGTGGGTGGTTGACAACCCACTGTCTTAAGCAGGAGGAGGGAACAAGAATCAGCAACTACACAGAAATTGTGCAAAAGGCTTTCTTCCTTCTGTTACGTTTCACTCAGCCTGGACTTTCAGTCCCTCTCCCTTAATGAACAAAAAGCAAAAAGGAGGTGTGTTGAGTTTTCTATCCTCCTGAAAATTGTTGCACAAAAACTTTCAGGGACATCTGGTTTCACTTACATGGTCATATGTCAGAAATGTTCAGCACTCATAAGCACCTTGGAAAAATGGGATATGTGACAATTTACACACTTTCTCTCCTTGTGGGTGGGTAGGTTTGAATTTAGTGATTAGATGTAGATAACATTAAAAGCTTTAAAGCTAAAGCACTGTTAGCTTACAAGCCTGTCTATAGAATGTCCTTCACATAAGAGGAAAAAATGATGATAAAAGAAAACTTGTGTAATTAAATATCTTAGCTGACTATCACTTTTCACTAACGGGATTTGGTGCCTTTTATGAAATGAAAGTGAAAGTTGCTCAGTTGCATCCTACTCTTTGCAATCCCATGGACTATAGAGTCCATGGAATTCCCCAGGCCAGAATACTGGACTGGGTAGATGTCTCCTTCTACAGGGGATCTTCCCAACCCAGGGATCAAACTGAAGTCTCCTGCATTGCACGTGGATTCTTTACTATCTAAGCCACAAGGGAGCCCAAGAATACTGGAGTGGGTAGCCTATCCCTTCTCCAGCTGATCTTCCCGTCCCAGGAATCAAACCAGGGTCTCCTGCACAGCAGGTGAATTCTGTACCAACTGAGCTATCAGGAAACCCCTTTTATAAAGACTTGATGGTTACGTCTCATCATGTAAGTCACTGTGATAATTTGCCCCTTTAAAAGTTTTATATGATGACAACAGCTTCAGTATCCCAGAGATGTTAGAAACTGGGATTTTCCATGTTGAACTTATGCTCCATTTTTAGAGTCAAACAGTGAACTTATTTCTCTCCTTGAGTTAATTTTCTGAAATAAATGAGGTAACCCAAAATCTTCTTCCTCACACACTCTAGCTTACTCCTACAACCCACATTCCAGGGTAGACCTAGCTGAATCCTTGTCCTGGAAGAATCATACCCTGTCCTAACACTCACTCCCTGAGATAAGGTCTATCAGGGAGGCATATGAATGCCATTTTTAAGACGCTGCTACTTTTTTAGTGATTCCCATCCTGGAGAACAGGGAGAGACGGAAAGGAGTGAGGTTTGGAAAGAAGGGTACACAGCAGCTTGCTAGTGCCAGTGTTGCAGGACCACTGTCTAGTCCTCAACATGACTGCTCACACTGGTAGGATCATCTTCTGAGAAGCTGTATGTGAGACTGCCTGGAATCTAGAAACATGATACTGATGAACCTGTTTGCAGGGCAGGGATAGAGACACACACATAGGGAATGGACTTATGCACACAGTGGGGGAATGAGAGGGTGGGGTGAATTGAGAGAGTAGCATTGACATATATACACTGCCATGTGTAAAACAGATAGCAAATGGGAAGCTGCTGTATAACACAGGGAGCTCAGCTCAGTGCTCTGTGATAACCTAGAAGGGTGGGGTGGAAAGGGAGGCTGGAAAGGGAGGGGACATATGTATACATATGATTATGTATACATACTGCTGATTCATGTTGTTGTACAGCAGAAACTAACAAAACACTGTAAAACAATTATGTTCCAATTTTTTTAAAATATGGTGGAAACTGAAAAAAAAAATCTGCTCATGAATGCTATCTTATGCCCTTACTGGATCTTTCCATCAGGTAGTAAGCCTGCATGTTTAAAAGCAGAAGTTAGAGAATTTAAATATCTGGAGGTCCCTATTGTAGACATGGTCCTAGCAATTTTGTAGCTGTATAGCTCCTGGAAACTAATTTTTCCCAGATCTTTTCTTATATTCCTGTTCTGATTCTCTGCATGAATAACTGCCAGTTCAGATGTCAATTTACCATTCTATTTTGATTCATACAAATTGATTTTGTAATGTTTTTCATGTTCTGTAGCCATCCCAGGTTTCTACAAGTCTTCTTATGAACTGAATGTACCTATTATAATATGTATTTTTAATTTTATTGAAGTATAATTTACATATAGCATTGTGTAATTAAAGGTGTAAAACATGATGATCTCACATACATGTATTTTGAAATGATTGCCATGGTATATACTTAGTTAACTACTCCATCATCTCCATAATTGCCATTTCTTTATTTGGAGTGAAGATACTTAAGATCTACCATGTTAGCAATGTTCAAGAATATTTCGGGGTACTCTAAAGTCACCATACTTGACTCAATAGATTGCTTTGAGTCGTAGGGCTATTTTAATGATATTAATTCTGATCCATGAGCACGAAATATCTTTCCATTTTCTTGTCACTTCAGTTTCTTTCATTAAAGTCTTAGAGTTTTCAGTGTACAGATCTTTCACCTCCTTAAATTTATTCCTAACTATTTTTTTGTTTTGGGGGTTATTGTCAATGGCATTGTTTACTTCTTTTTCAGGTGTCTTGTTGTTAGTGTATAGAAACACAACTGACTTCCGTATGTTGATTTTTATAGTCCACAGTTACTGAATTTGTTGATTAGTTCTAACAGTTTCTTGTTGAAGTTTTTAGGGATTTATATGTATAAGATCACATCATCTGCAAACAGAGACAGCTTTCCTTTTTCATTTCCAATTTGGATAGCTTTTATTTCTTTTTCTTATCTGTTTACTCTAGTTAGGACTTCTAGCACCATGTTGAATAGAAGTGGTAAGAGTAGGCTCCTTTGGCTTATTCATGATGTAGAGAAAAATTGTTCAAACTTTCACTGTTGAGGATAATGTTACTCGTGGGTTTGTCATATATGGCTATCATGTTGAAGTATATTTCTTCTAAACCCAGTTTTTTCAGAGTTTTATTCATGAAAGATGATATATGCTGAATGCTTTTTTTTTGCATCTATTGAGATGATCATATGATTTTTAATTCTGTTAATAGATTCTCTGGTGGTTTAGACAGTAAAGAGTCTGCCTGCAATGAGGGAGACCTGGGTTCGATCCCTGGATCCGGAAGATCCCCTGGAAAAGGAAATGGCAACACACTCTAGTATTCTTGCCTGGAAAATCCTATGGATGGAAGAGCCTGGCAGTCTACAGTCCATGGGGTTGCAAAGAGTCTGACATGACTGAGCGACTTCACTTCATTTCACTTCACCACATTTATCAATGTATGCATGTTAAACCATTCTTGCATCCCAGGGATAAATCCCAGTTTGTCATGGCATATAATTCTTTTAATGTGCCATTGAATTTGTTTGCTAATATTTTGTTGAATAATTTTGCTCTATATTCATAAAGGATATTGTGCATTAGTTTTCTTTTCTGGCTGTGGTTTCAGGGTTATGTTAGCCTCACAAAATGAGTTTAAGAGTGTTCCTTCCATCTCAATTTTTTGTTGGAACAGAATAGTGTTAATTCTTTTTTACATGATTGATAGAATTCAGTGGATATGAATTTGAGGAAATTTTGAGATGTAGTAGAGGACAGAGGAGCTTGCCATTCTGCAGTTCATGGGGTCACAAATAAATGGACGTGACCTGGCAACTGAAAAGCAGCTGAAAAGCAACAGAAGAGTTCACCTGGGAAACCGTCTGGTCCTTAGCTTTTTTTAATTGGGAGATATTCGAGTACTAATTGATTTTTCTTCCTTCTTATTGGTCTGTTCATATTTTCTATGTCTTTATGATTCAGTCTTTATAGGTTCTATGTTTCTAAGATTTTATCACATTCTTCTAGGTTATCCAATTTGTTGCTGTACAATTGTTCATAGTACTTTCTTGTGATCCTTGGTATTTCTGTGGTTTCGATTGTAATTATTTCCCACTTCATTTCTGATTTTACTGCTTTGAATCTTTCTTTCCTTCTTAATTTTGCTAAAGGTTTGTTAATTCTGTTTTTCTTAAAAAAAAAGTTTATTGATATTTTCTTTAGTTTGCCTGGTATCTATTTTATTTCTGCTCTAATTTTTGCTATTTTCTTCCTTCTGCTGTATATGGGATTAATTTGTTTTCTTTTGTCTGTAGGGTAAATTAGGTTGTTTATTTGAGCTCATTCTCTTTTCTTAATGAAAGTGGGTATCACTACAAACTTCCCTCTTAGATCTGCTTTTGCTCTATCCCCTAAATTTTAGTATATTGTGTTTCCATTTTTATTCCCCTTTAGATATTTTTTATTTCCATTTTGATTTTTCCTTCAGACTTATTGGTTGTTTAGTAGCATGTTGTTTAATCTGCACATTTTTGTAAATTTTCCACTTAGCCTTCTGTTGTTGATTTCTAGTTTCTTACTATGATGGTCAGAAAAAATATTTAGTGTGATTTCAGTCTTCCAAAACATGCTAAGACTTTTTTGTGATCTATCACACTGTGTCTCTTGGACTTCCCCAAAGGCTCTTGTGAGAAGATGACCGCTTAGGACTGTGTTCTCCGGGGGCTTTTAGAGCACAGAAGAGAGGAAGTGGAGCTGGAATACAGGCCATTTCTGGGTCCACAGCCAGGACCACGGTCTTATTACCTGATGTAAGTGTGCACAAGACTCCTCCTAGGTCCCTTGTGGTGTAAAGTGCTGGATCCCATAGCTTCCCCAAAGTAATTTTGTCCATTGACAGATGTCAAATAGAGAGGGCGGGTGCAAGTGAGGGGCATCTCATTTCATCATGTTTCTGATGCTACTCCTCTGATACTCTTTATTTGATGGCTATAGACAAAGATATTCTCTCTGGTTTTTGGTTATGTTTCAAAAAAAAGTCTTGAGGATCATTCTAGTTAGGTGGCATTTTTCATATAAGATTTATTGCCTCTTTGAATTGCACATATATTTCATTTAACATTTTATAAGCTATATATTTTCCTTTTAGCTTTCACAATACATTCCTAAGGTAGATGTTGTTAGGGTACATGATCCATATTAGGACACTCTAGAAAATACGTGACTTACCCCACGTCACATGGTGGGTGAATAGGAAATCACATGGACTTGGAGAAAGGCTAGTTTTACAACCTTACTTACTCTCCCTGTAAGTAAGAGAAAAAGGTTGGCTTTAAAAATATTTGAGGCCTCCAAGTCTAAGATTAAAACAGGGTGTTGGAAAAGGAGAAAATGAGTGATCAGGTAAAGTGAGTTTGGGGATAATATCTTTTTCTGTTAGTAACAGCACATTATTTGGGGCAGATAGAATTCTGTGTTAGTGAGACAGAGCAGATGATCACTGAAGTTCAGTGTCATGGTATGAAATGTGTTCTGCTACTCCTATTTAATGTACAAATGTGAGAAATCTGTTCCTTGTTGGAAGGAAACTCACAAAATAAACAAATAACATCCGTATATATTAACATTAGCAAATGAGAACAGAAAATAGATGACTTTGAAAATCATACTTTGTAACATGCCATATGAATGATGCATATTCCTTGGGGGTGAAAAAATTAACAATCTGTTCATATTGGTTGCCAGAAAGTTCTTGAATTTTAAATAGAGATAGTTCTATTGTGACTGTGAAGGCTAACAGAACTCTATGTCTGAAATTTTAACCAAAATAACTGGTTCTTAACTGGCATTAAGAATGGATATTCTGGACACAAAATCTGTGCTCATTTTATCAATGCTAACATCTTACTGGGATATAGGAAATATTTATTTACAAACCTATTCCTCTGACGTTACTATGAGCAAGAGTATTTGTTACTCAAAATGAGAAAAAAAATCACAAGAAATAAATGATGGGTGGATTAAAAGATAAGCAGCAGCAGATAAATCACCATCATTTGATCATTTCTGTTTGGAAATGGTAGTTATATACTGAGTAAAGCACATACAACTCTATATGAGATTTGTGTTTTAAGGCTGCTTCTGCTGCTGCTAAGTCACTTCAGTCGTGTCCAACTCTGTGTGACCCCATAGATGGCAGCCTACCAGGCTCTCCCATCCCTGGGATTCTCCAGGCAAGAACACTGGAGTGGGTTGCCATTTCCTTCTCCAATGCACAAAACTGAAAAGTGAAAGTGAAGTCGCTCAGTCGTGTCCAACTCTTAATGACCCCATGGACTGCAGCCCACCAGGCTCCTCGGTCCATGGGATTTTCCAGGCAAGAGTACTGGAGTGGGGTGCCATTGCCTTCTCCACTTTTAAGGCTAAATAAGTGCTATTAAGATATTGACTTCCTAGAAAGAGCAAGAGCAAGAACCAAATCAGTATGAGTTCTGGACTCCTGGGAAAACTCCATCTCTAGTCTGAGAAAGTGAAGGAGAGAAGAGCTCTAGGGACAGAGAGCTGATGACTTTCTCTCCCCAAAAGTTTTGGGGGACCTTTACAACAGCAATAAAATAATGGAACAAGAGAGAAACAATGTTCACAAGTCGGGCTATCAAGAAATCCAGTTAAACACCAGAATTTGAATTTAAATGAAGTTTTTTCTCAGATGAGTAACATTTGTCTATGTGGGATTTGCAATTGGATAGTGATGAAAAAGAACAGTATCACATGCCTGCCTTAAAACATCTAATACTAAGTAGGGGAGTGATAGATGTCCATAATAAGTATAAAAATAATAGAGAATTTTATGAGAAAGGGCCATGTATAGAGGAGGGAAGTATCAGAGGGGGTCTATGAAAAAGGATGACAGTCTCATAAAAGATCATTTCTTTGAATTAATTTAAGAAAGCAATGTCATTTTTTCTACTTCAGTTCACTACTTTCATATTTTCTGTTTCTGACTGTACTCTTAAATGACACACTAAACTTTTATCCTACCAGACAGATACTGAGCTTTACTAGTGACCCTGTAATCACTACTTGTTATGGCGGCAAATAGGTTTCCAGTTAGACTATAAACTTAGAGGACCCTCAACTTTCCTTGAGAAGTGTGTGTTGGTACAGGCAGGTAAGGCCGTGGCCCCTCAGGAGGACAGAATTCCATGCAAGAGTTGTGTCTGCACGGGCAATTTAGAAGGAAGAGGAGCACTGGTGCCCAGGGGTGCTGGTGTGAGTGTGTAAGAAGGAAAACCTTTGTATTGTTTAGGAATCCCACTGGTCAAACAAAAAGGACTTTTAAATATTACTTTGAGTTGTTTGTGTTTTGTTTTCTTTAAACTTTGCAATTCTATAAGACCTTTCCTATAATTATGATTTGCATGGATATGAATAAGTAAAATCTTATTAATGTGTGATACATATTATTTGACAGGGTTTCTAGAAGCTTAAGACACTACCCAGAAATGTATTAAATAAGCTATACTTAGTGAAAACATCCAATTTATTTGCTATTAACTTTTTCTTAGTCATGCTACTGGAAGGAATCACTAAACTATCCAAAGCAGTAAGTAAGATGAAAGCAATCTGATGCTCAGTCTTTCCTTCTATGTATCCATCTTTTCTCTCTCCCATTTTCTAGTTTTTCTCTTCTTCACTTTCTCAGCCTAGAAATGTAGTCTTTCCAGTTTCCACTGCCCAGGAATCCAGATCTCTTACATTTATTTTTCCTTTCTCTTTTTTCTTAGAATTTCCCTTCTCTAAAAAGTGACTAAAGATCAATATCTGGCTACCACTCCTAGTCCCAGGCAGACACCTTAAGCATTTAAAATGCTTTAATTCAAAGAAAGGGATTATTTTTGTCCAATAATGTGTACTTTACATCCTTGAGAAGAGATGGATTTTTTTTTAAGTAGACATCATGGGAGTATAAAGGTTCTTCAGAGAACTAGAACCAATTAAATGTGTTAGTATATTCCCTTCACAGATTATTTTATACACACACACATACATACACACACACATACAGAGGTATTGTGAGGAATTGGCTCATGTAATTATGGAGCTTGACAAGTCCCAGGATCTTCATTTAGCAAGCTGAAGACCTCAGAGGGCCAACGATGTGGTTCTATGGTATAATTCTAGACTATATGCTGGCAAACTTGAGACTCAAGAAGAGCTGATATTTCAGTTTGAATCTAAAGGCTGGGGGAAAAGGTTCCAGCTCAAGGTAATAAGATAGGAGAAATTTCCTCTTGCTCAGGAGAGGGTCAAACTTTTTTATTCTATTTAGCCCTTCAGTTGATTAAACACAGCCCACCCAATTTCCCACCTAAGAAGAGAAATCTATTCAGTCTATCAACTTAAATGTGAAACCCAATTCAAATATACCCTCAGAGAAGTATCTAGAATAATATTTGACCAAATAGCACCCCATGCCCAGTTAAACTGACACATAAAATCAACCATCATAATATGAAGACAGAATTGACTGCAGGAGGCAGTGGAGTGAGACTGGTGTGACAGTGAGGTCAAGATGGTGCTTAGTCAATGTGGTTTCAACCAGAAACTAAAGAAAGGCCATGTGGGCATCGATAAGCTATTACTTTTTTCCAGGACTATAAAACACAAAACTTAAGTGCCTGGATAAAGTAGCTACAAAAACCATGACTCTTAAAGGATAAAGATCTTGTTGATGGGTCTTCAAAATACAGTGAAGGTTGACAGGGCCCAGGTTGCATCCTCTGGGGCTTTGCATCCCCAACTATGTCAGTAGTGTCTTCTCTGGATCTCCATTTTGTAGCATCAACTTGCTGAGTTTTCTGCTTGCCTCTTTCCTTTTTAATAGATAATTTAAATGTCTTACTTAAAGGTTCTCACTGTCTCAAAGTTGCATAAAGATGGGAGAATAAATACTATCATTCAACATTGTGACCGATAACTTTGGAAACAGTGGCAAATTTTATTTTCTTTGGCTCCCAAATCACTGCAGATTGTGACTGCAGACATGAAATTAAAAGACGTTTCCTCCTTGGAAGAAAAGCTATGACGAACCTAGACAACATATTAAAACACAGAGATATCACTTTGCCCATAGATGTCCATATAGTCAAAGCTATGGTTTTTCCAGTAGTCATATACAGATGTGAGAGTTGGACCATAAAGAAGGCTAAGAGCTGAAGAATTGATGTTTTCAAACTGTGATGCTGGAAAAGACTCTTGAGAGTCCCTTGGACAGCAAGGACATCAAACCAATCCTAAAGGAAATCAACCCTGAGTATTCATTGGAAGGACGATGCTGAAGCTGAAGCTCCAATACTTTGGCCACCTGATGTGAAGATCTGACTCATTGGAAAAGACCCTGATGATGGGAAAGATTGAAAGCAGGAGGGAAAGGGGGCAACAGAGGATGAGATGGTAGGATGGCATTAATGACTCAAGGGACATGAGTTTTAGCAAACTCTGGGAGATAGTGAAGGACAGGGAAGCCTGGTGTACTGCCGTCATGGGGTCACAATGAGTCAGACACAATTTAGCAACTGAACGCACACATTTTGAAGGAAAGTCTGTTCACCAGTATAATTCATGGAGATAGCTCACCCCTGGTCTTAGGTGAGCCATTGGCACCTTCTGCATGTACTTGGAGCACCTGCCTGAATTTTCTTTCCTCCCTTTGTAAATCTCTCTACGTCCTTTGCTAACGCCTAAGGCCATCTCCTTGGGGTTGTTTTAACTACTCCACTGATAGGGTAGGGTATTTACCCTGCCCTGCCTCAGAACCGCCTCTTCATCTTCCGAGGACCTCTCACCTTGTTGTACATGATTTCTCCTCTCAACAGATTATTACTAGAAACTGTCCAAGTATAATCTTGTAAGTCATTTACAATAAATAGGTGGGTCAAACGTGAAGGTGAAGACACAGACATTGAATGATTAATCTTGGTGAAATTTAAAGATATATCTTATATTTTATGGATTTCTTTTAAGTAGAGATGGCTTCATAGCACAGTGATTAGTGTTGCAGGCATAGAGGTTGCTGAACACAAATGATCTTAGGAAGAAGCCATTCTTTACCTGAGACTATCCAGGCTGCCACTTTGGAATTATTTTCATCTATATGGAGGCTGTATGTGGACATATTTCCCTATAACTTTTGCGACCAGAAAGATACTTTCTGATTAGTATTTCTGTGGTCGTTAGTTTCTCTGACCCTACCATACCAAAGAACAAAGTCTGCCGCTCAATCTGTGACTGATTTTCTTTCCAGGAGTGTCATCTATATGCTCAATCCTGCTCTCAAATAGGAGGATACATGATGCTGGGACAGAGGCCAGAGCTCCTAGATCAGTTCACTGGTATTGCTCTCTATTGTTCTAATTCCAAACTAGTGTACATCGCTTTGTTTGGTTAGGTAGAGGAAGAAATGTAGAACTAACAAGGCAGCTAAGTCAGATAAATCACCTTGGCAATCACCACTGTACAAAGTGGCCCTCAAAATTAATTCAACCCATATCCATTTTGGAGAATTTTTAAACCAAATGATAGCAAACACTCCCCATTATTGTATTCAAAACATATCTATGTATATGTGCAAACATCAATAATGTGGTTTATCAAATAGAAATAGAACAAGAAATGGAGCGTTCCTGATATCACCAATGTTGCTGTTTGATCACATTGTTTTATTATTCATTTATCCATTTATATTCTGATAAAAACACTTACCTTGAGACCTACACTCTTGAATTTTGAAGTGCACAATTCAGTACTGTTAAGATGAGGCACAATGTCTCTAGGAGCAGGTCTCTAGGACTTATTCATCATGAAAGTGAAATTCATTCAGTTGTGTCTGACTCTTTACGACCCCATGGCCTATACAGTCCATGGAATTCTCCAGGCCAGAATACTGGACTGGGTAACCTTTCCCTTCTCCAGGGGATCTTCCCAACCCAGGGATTGAACCCAGTTCTCCTGCATTGCAGGTGGGTTCTTTAATAGCTGAGCCACAAGGGAAGCCCAAGAATACTGAAGTGGGTAACATATCCCTTGGAGTGGGTAGCCTATCCCTTCTCCAGTAGATCTTCCTGACCCAGGAATCAAACCAGGGTCTCCTGCATTGCAGATGGATCCTTTACCAAATGAGCTATCAGGGAAGCCCCTCATTCATGGTACATAGCTGAAACTCTTTATACCTGTTCAGTAGTGACTATCTATCCCATCAATTAGAGAAGGAAATGGCAACCCACTCCAGTATTCTTGCCTGGAAAATCTGATGGACAGAGGAGCCTGGTGGGCTACATTCCATGGGGTCGCAAAAGTCGGACATGACTTAGTGACTAAACCCCACCACCAGCCCACCAATACAGCATTTTTTAGCTACTTTCATCTATGCATATTCATTTACAAATATATACAAGAACTTATGTAATGTTCATCATAATAAAGCATTCCTAAAAATAGAAATTTGAAACATGATAAGATACTAAAAGGAAGAGAAGCCCATGACAATATGATAGGAATAACTTACATTTATTGAGCAATTATTATGTACTTGTGCTCCCAAAGATTGTGGCTTGGGGAAAACATCCATTCACTTTGCACTTTGTCTATTCATACTGTGATGTACACTTGGTAATTCCTGTCTTGCTGATCTCCCACATATGGACACTGAGTGCCTCCTGGATTCTCTGTATTAACTTATTTCATTTTGTATTGTTGACTTCTGAAGTTGGCTATGTAGATCTGATTTCATGTGTCCTTCATATATTTTCTACTTCCCCTGTAGTTTAGCAGACATTTGTGTAGATCTAGAATGTTTGCTTCAATCTCTGATATTTTTCAGCTCAGGGCACAGGGTGCAATTTATCTTAGTCTGCCTTGTCCAGTTGCCTTAGTCTCCTTAGTCGTCAACAGTGGATATGAGTAGATGTGTTAAATACTTGTAACTTTTTTGTTATAAACATGTAATAAAACATCTAAGGTACTCTGACTCAAGTAGACTTATTCCATTATGCAGTGTGGACAGTTTTAGCACTAACATAACATTATCCTTTGTTTTTAAGTGATGTCACATTTTGCCATCGTCTTGTGTGAGAAACAAATATGGCATGTACTCGTACACAATTGTGATAGGGAAGACAGTCTTTTATTATAAAACATACAGCTACAGTGTCTGCTGTTTGAAACTTTTTCCTCACATTCAAACATGGTGTGCTCAACATTTTTCATTCTGTGATGATTGAACCCCGAGTTGGCCATTTTGCTGCCAACTGTTTGCTGTTCGTGCTATCTTCCTTAGGATCATCTGATTATGAACTGGGATCTGGAGATTCAAAACTTTTGGTCTGTCCTTATGTCTTACCACTAACTTTTTTTTTTTTTTTTAACTTGAAAGTAATTTCAGACTTGGATTGTTGCAAAGATAGTCTTAAGAATTTCCTTGTAAACTTCACCCAGCTTTCCAAAACATTAACATTTTATGAAACCATAGTCAATAATCAAACCCAGGAATTATTGATAAAACACTACTGACTAATCTATAGACTTTATTTCAGTTTTATCGTTTGTCTCAGTAATGTCCCTATTTTCTAGACCAGGATCTGATCCAGAATCACACACTTGTCACATGCATTTCTTCTCTTTTAATCTGGAACAGTTCATCACATCTTTATCTTTCAAGAGTAATGGCCAGTTGTTCTGTAGAATGTCCCTCAAATTGGGTTTGACATGTTTTCTCATGATTAAATTCCATTTTTAAAAAATTCAGTTTAGGAATTTCTGGCCAGGAATAGCATATAAATGATGTTGTTCCTTTCTCATTGTGCCATATCAGAAGGTGTACAATGTAGACATTTATTATGGCTAGCAGTATCAACTATGATCACCTAGTTGAAGTGTGTCTACTAGGTTTCTCCAGTAGAAAGTTACTATTTTTCCCTTTTTATTTTGTTGAGCTTTTCTTGTCCCAGATTTGTTTGTTTATCCTTTAGTCTCATGAAAATTTAGTTATAAATTATGTTCAGTTAATCAGAGTACAGATTATATTTTCAGAGTACAGATTATATTCTATATATTTTCTATATTCTATATTTTTCAGATTATATTCTGTATATTTCTATATATAGAAAAATTTTCTATTTTCTCCAGATAAATAGAACTTGTAGGAGATCTATGGATTCTTAAATATAGAGGTGTACATGTTAAGTCACTTAAGTCATGTCTGACTCTTTGCAACCATATAGATTGTAGCCCACTAGGCTCCTCTGTCCAATGTGATTCTCCAGGCAAAAATAGTGGAGTGGATTGCCATTCCCTTCTTCAGAGGCTCTTCCCAACCCAGTGATCGAACTGGCGTCTCTTATGTCTCCTGCATTGGCAGGCGGGTTCTTTACCACTAGCACCACTTGGGAAACCCCTAAATATAGAGATAGATAATAGATATATGGAGATTTTTTATAAAAAGTTGACTCATGTGATTATGGAAGTTGAGAAGTCTCATGATTTGGCCTCTGAAAACTGTAGACCCAGGAAAGCTGGTGGGATAGTTCCAATCTGAGTCTGAAAATCTGAGAACCAGGAGTGCCTAATAGTATAAGCACCGGTTTAAGGGCTGGAAGGGGTAAGATGAGATGTCCCCACTTAAGCAGGTAGGCTAGAAGCAAAGGGGTTAGTCTCTTCTTACTCCACCTCTTGTTCTACACAAGGCCTCAATGGAGTGGATGATATCTACCTACATTGGGGAGGGCAGTCTCCTTTACTGAGTACACCAATTCAAGTGGTAATTTCATCCAGAAACACCTTCACAGACACACTCAGAATAATGTTTAAACTGGGTACCCCATGGCCCAGTCAGGCTGACACATAAAATTAGCTATCACATAATTCGTTAAGATGATTGTCTATTATTTTGCTCCAATCTTCTTAAAATTGGAACCTGGAGGCCTTCCTACACGGACTTGAGTTTCATTTGACATCTTCATCATTTTTTGAGACTATATTGCTTTCTGAGACCACAAAATGTTCCAGTTTTACCTTATTCTTTCCTTATACTGATGCTAGAATCACACTTTTCTCCCAGTTTCATTATTTCTTTTTGTTGGGCAGTGTCATTTAGAAACTAAGATCTAAGTACTAGGTGTAATCACTGCTACTGGTGTGTCATTATTTCTGGGTCCTCTCAATGGAAAGAGCTAGAAAACATACGTATGCAAACACATGAACATACCATACCTGTATTTATTTTACATTTGTTTGTCTATATTAGTCAATTCTAGCTGTGCCCCATTTCTTATTTGTAACTTTATCAGTAAGAGATCTGGCTCCCATTATTCGCAATTTGTTGTTGTTTTTGTTGAGTTGCTAAGTTATGTCTGACTCTTTGAGACCCCGTGAACTGCAGCACCCCAGGCTTCCCTGTCCTTTATTATCTCCTGGAGCTCAGACTCATGTCCATTGAGTCAGTGGTGTCATCCACACATCTCATCCTCTGTCACCTTCTTCTCTTGCCTTCAGTCTTTCCCAGTGTCAGGTCTTTTTCAGTGAGTCAGCCCTTCACATAAGATGGCCAAAGTATTGGAGCCTCAGCTTCAGCACCAGCCCTCCCAGTGAATATTCAGGGTTGATTTCCTTTAGAATTGACTGGTTTAATCTCCTTGCTGTCCAAGGGACTCTCAAGAGTCTTCTCCAGCACCACAATTCAAAAGCGTCAATTCTTTGGCACTCAGCCTTTTTTTAAGGTCCAATTCTCACATCCACAGCTATGGAAAAACCATAGCTTTGATTATACGGACCTTTGTCAGCAAAGTGATATCTCTTCTTTTTAATACACTGTCTAGATTTGTCATAGCTTTTCTTCCAAGGACCAGTGTTAGTCTCTCAATCTTGCCCGACTCTTTGCAACCTATGGACTATAGCCCACCAGGCTCCTCTATCTGTGAGATTCTCCAGGAAAGAATACTGGAGTGGGTAGCCAGTCCCTTCTCCAGAGGATCTTCCTGACCCAGGGATCGCACCACAGTGTCCTTCGTTGAGGGGAGATTTTTACCATCTGAACCACCAGCAACCGTCTTTTAATTTCAGGGCTGCAATCACCACCTGCAGTGCTTTTGGAGCCCAAGAAAATAAAGTTTGTCACTGTTTCCACATTTTCCCCCATCTATTTGCCATGAAGTGATGGGACTGGATGCCATGATTTTCGTTTTTTGAATGTTGAGTTTTAAGCCAGCTTTTTCACTCTCCTCTTTCACCCTCATCAAGAGGCTCTTTAGTTCCTCTTCTCTTTCTGCCATTAAAGTGGTATCATCTGCATATCTGTGGTTGTTGATATATATTTACTTATTTGCTCAGTTCTAGAATGACACCCCACTCCAGTACTCTTGCCTGGAAAATCCCATGGACAGAGGGGCCTGGTGGGCTGCAGTCCATGGGGTCACTAGGAGTCAGACACGATTGAATGACTTCACTTTATTTTTTCACTTTCATGCATTGGAGAAGGCAATGGCAACCCACTCCAGTGTTCTTGCCTGGAGAATCCCAGGGACGGGGGAGCCTGGTGGGCTGCCGTCTATGGGGTCGCACAGAGTCGGACACGACTAAAGCGACTTAGCAGCAGCAGCAGCAGCAGAGTGCGTATGGTTTCCGAATGGTAGCCTATATTTATGTGGGAAAGCATGTTAACTAGAGTGTGGTAGTCATGTGCAGTTTTAATTCACTTAGAGTAGTTAAAATACTATATTGTCCAAATTTTATTGGTTGTTTTCCTCTTTGTCTCCTTCAGTGTAGTAATATTATTCATATGTAATGTAGAAAGGTTTTGTTTTGTTTTTTTCACTGTTTCTAGTTCATTTTCAATTTTCCCGTGTGACCTAATGGTTTAAAATTTTAATTTATTTTCTGAGAATGTGAGATAATAGCTTTGTTTAGTATACACAGAGAGGTTTCACTGTCTTATCATCCTTTCTGCTGTGTCTTCATTCCTCATCCTTTCCATGACTTTCTCACTCATCACCTGTGGGTAAACACCCTCATTCACTCCTGTCAAACTTTTCAGTTGTTCTTTTTTTTTTTCTTTCACAAAACAGCAGATAAATTATATGTTTTATATATCTTTCTGTTTTGCATGACACAGAATCTCCCATAAAGTTCTTGTACCTTTCTTTTTTTACATAGCAACATACCCTAGGAATTATTGCATATCAGTTCATAGAGCTTTCCTCATTCATTTCACAGTTATATTTTCATTGTGTTTATTGTTTAATCAACCACTTACCAATGTATGTGTATTTACATTGTTTTCAATATTTTGCAATTACAAACAATGTGGTATTGATTAACCTTGTTCATTTGTAATGTGTATTTTTTAAGTAGTGTGTTTCCCCTTTTCAGTGTGTCAAGTACCAAACATTTTGTAGTTTTCTAGAATATTCTTTTTTTCTACAGAAGCTACAGGAAACTTCTGGACTTGACATCAAATGACTTTTGGTGGCTCCCCCAATATTATGCATTTAATATGAATGAACTTCATTCATATTAAATGATTGTGACAGCCATAAGAATGTGTCAGTTGCTCAAAATGTATTTAAAATGTGAAGTTTAAAAATATTTTGATCAATGAGAACAAAAACAAAATGTGTGTGTTTTCCAAGTAAACCATCATTTCAGTTCAGTTCAGTTCAGTCACTCAGTTGTGTCCGACTCTTTGTGACCCCATGAATTGCAGCACGCCAGGCCTCCCTGTCATCCCCAACTCCCGGAGTTCACTCAGACTCACGTCCATCAAGTCAGTGATGCCATCCAGCCATCTCATCCTCTGTCGTCCCCTTCTCCTCCTGCCCCCAATCCCTTCCAGCATCAGAGTCTTTTCCAATGAGTCAATTCTTTGCATGAGGTGGCCAAAGTACTGGAGTTTCAGCTTTAGCATCATTCCTTCCAAAGAAATCCCAGGGCTGATCTCCTTTAGAATGGACTGGTTGGATCTCCTTGCATCGTATAGCAAGTATTAACTTTCTCACTTGTACATAGTTTAAACAATTTTGCCTGATGTTCTTTGTATTATACCAATTGTTTTGTAAAAGTGTTTTCTCTAATTAGGAAAATATGTTACACCCCTCTCACACATATAAAACTCAATATATTTTCAAAAACTTTATCTATTCAGAAATGGGAACAGAGTAAGAGATAATCTGCTCGGTTTTATCATCTATCACTTCATTTCACATATATCAAAATTATATAAAAACATATTGAGTGTGTTTTCACATTTTGCCACCAAATTTATAGTCCTGTCCATGTTTTGGTAAATGGAGCCAGGTTGTCTCATGTTTATTTCCAATTCATGTTCATTGAACACCAGTAATGTTCTACTTCAAAATAGACCATAAACATGTTTCTTCAAATGTAAAGCAAAGGTAATTATATTCTGCATAGTAAGAAAATATTAATGAGGTAGTATCCATAAAGTATTCCTTTAAATAGCTCTGGAGCAAAGAACAAACATATAAACAAACACTCATTTCCATGATCCTTTAAAACATAAAAGAGGGAGTTTTCAGATGAAGAAGTTGCATCTTTTTTGATTCTTAGCATTGCTATATGTGTGTGGAATCATATCCTGCTATCAGCTTATTTTTACATTCAGTGCTTTTTTCATTATCTCCCCAGTTTTCCCCATATTGTGTGTACCAAAGGTCTGTTTTGTGCCTTTCTTCAACCCTTCTTGTCTCTGTCCTGTTTTATTTTTCTCGTGACCTCTCTCTGCTCCAATAAACAAGCAAAATATTACTCTATTCCCTTTAGTAAACAATATATTTATTTTTAATTTGCATTTGATGTTTTATGGAGCAAAGGACCTTGCTTTGTGTTTCATGCTTTGAAATGTCCCGTCTCTGATTATAATGTATAATAAATACTAAGAATTTTTGAAGACATATGAATCTTCAGTATTCATTTATTTTAAATTATCCAACCAAATAGCAGCACTGAAAGCATGTACATTTTTAAACATTCACTATCAGACACTTGCAATCTACTTAGAATTATGGAAACATCTTCAGTTATCATCAGGTGGGACTTTGGATATAATAATCAAAAAGCACTTACATAGTGTTTTGTCAGAAAGCACATTATTTTGTTCTGAAAAACATGCACTGTATTCTGTAGATGATTCTTCAAAAGAGTCTTAAAGTCATTAAAAATATTTCTGCAAGTGTTTTATAATCAGACATAGGTAGATTCATTTATATTTATGTAATGTATATATAATATGTGTATCATATACACATGAGCTTCCCTGATGGCTCAGATAGTAAAGAATCTGCCTGCAATGCAGGAGAGATGGATTTGATCCTTGGGTTGGGAAGATCCCCTGGAGTAGGAAATGGCACCCCACTACAGTATTCTTTCCTGTAAAATTCCGTGGACAGAGGAACCTGGTGGGCTATAGTCCATGGAGTAGTAAAGAGCTGCACATGACTGAGCAACTAAATGACAACAACAAATATACACATACCTACATATGTATATATATATATATATATACACACATACGAACATACATGCATACACACATTAGAAGGCTAGAGACTGACAATTTGTATGGTGTTTTCAAGGTCTCCCTTCACCAAGGGTAGATAATTTCTAGGAAATTGAATCCTAATTTTGTTTCCAGTTAATTAAAACGGGCATACCTGTTGCCTATGGCATTGTTATTCCTTCAGACAGCCACGGTAGGAGAAGAGATTTGTTTTCTTTTCTTACCTAATTGAAAGAAAACAAACAAGCTATAACAGAAATCATAACATTACTATCGGATATTTCCTTGGACTATCAGCTTTCCCAGATGGTCATTAATACCTGGACTATAGCACGTAACAATTCTCATCATGTCTTGCTATGCATTACATCTTGAAAACAGGCTTATTAAATATTTGGAAACTGGCTAATATCATTGGAAAAATAATCATATACAGTGTTGACTCTAAAGTGTTTTAAAGATTGATGAGTTTGAACTGAAGAATCTCTGGGACCAAAAAAAAAAAAAGAGAGAGAGAGAGACGAAAAGCAGTATCATTATATGAGGAAACAGGCATAATTTTGCTGGGTTCTGGAAGGAACTTTAGTAGAGTCAGCCAGATGAGGATTAATTGGCTGCTTATAGTGTTCTTCTTACTGGTTTTGTGCTTTGGGAAATACAAAGGAAGAGGACCACTGGTCTTGTCCTTGAAAAGCTGTGAATAGGTTGAAAATGTGCACCTGTGCACAGTCAGGAGTTAAGTGGTATGCAGAGGAGCTAGACTTGTCCCCAGAAGCTTTTATTTTTCCCCACCTCATAACCAGGGAAGAACCAAAAGTTAAAGAATAACAGTATCTAAAATTTGGTTTCAAATAAAACAAAAGTTTTGCAAAAATCACCTGCCTGGGTAAACAACTAGGTTGTTCAAAAATGGGTTATTGTGCTGTTTGAAAACACAATTTTATTTAAAAATTAATCAAAGATCTACATGCTGAGATTGCTCTAATGAAAATAGAGGAGGAAGGTAAATTTAAACTTATAATTATTTATTTACACTTGCTTAGAGGTATAATTTTCTGAAGAATTTGGTAGTGTGCCATCATCCCTAAACTGTTCGACCATTACCTATTAAGTACTTGGAAAACATTCTACACTCTTGTGGTTCTTAAATGCCTTGTATAGTTCACACACTGAACTCATAAATGTGGTTAGCAAACAAAATATCATATCAACATCTGATAATTGCACCTAAAATATACAGCATATTATGCAGTTTTAATCTGAAAATGCTATTCTTTGGTTCAGTCCCAGAAAATTTCCATTCTTTTTGGCATGTTTTATTTTCTTTCTTTATGCAAAAGTGATGGTGTGGAATGCTAATGAATTGATTCTTAGTCAAATACCAAGCAGATATTTTCAAGTAATTAGTTCAGCCTTTTGCGTCTCTGACATTCTGCAAACATTTTGTTTGGATTCCTGATTTATCTTTTCTTAATAAATCAACTGCTGACCTTTAATAGGTACCTGTCCTAGGGAATGAGGAGAGCAGGACAAATTTGTCCTTTTTGAATGAGCTAATAATTTCTGGCAGTTTTTCAGGCTGAAGCATTTGCTTTGGGTAGCCTTGAGAATTAGCCATTCGGAAAGAGAACACAAATGCTGTGTGTAACAGGCATGACTTGCGTTTCCGCTCTATCCACTTAATAGTGATATTTCTGTTGGGGGAAATTCACCAAGATGCCAGGTGTCTCGGACCATGAGATTCTTTTTGCTTCTCCTGGATATGTTCTAACTAGTTGTGGATCAGTGCTATGGCAGCTTTAGTTTTTCAGGCTCCATCAGCAGCCACTAGCTCCACTCGTTCTGTAGCTCTTCTTAGAACCAGACTCCTAGGGTTTCTTTTACTAACCTGTAGAAGTTTTTTTTCCCTCTTGTGATTCTGAGGATTAACCTCCCAAAAGGCCATAGATAATCCTTGCATGCAACAGAATGTTCTTTTATGGGTATTTCAGTAACTTCAAAATCCATGAATGATAGACACCTTTGGGAAAACATACTATTTTAGGTATTTTCTTCAAAGAGTGTGTGGAACAAGATGGATATCCAAGGATAGTGAGGCTTATTAGCCTCAGGAGAGCTTAATTTTCCACCCAAGTCTCTCAACCTAAAAATAAGATTTTCTATTACTATCAAACAGGCATCAATTAAACCTGTCATATTTCTCATTTCTTAAAGTTTCTGTTATTTCTACATCAGTACTTCATGGTATCTTCAGGTTTATTCGACAAATTTTTCTGAACACATTTTTATGTACCTGGCACTAGAACAGTCATTGAAATACACATATCTAGAGAATGTGGTTCTCAAACTAGTTGTTACCAGTGGGGAGAGGAAAGGGATGAGGGAAAATACAGGAGTAGGGGATTAAAAACTACAGATTATTAGGTATAAAATAAGCTATAAGGACATATTGTACAACACAGGGAATATAGCCAATATTTTATAACTGTAAGTGGAATATATATAATCTTTAAAAATTGTGAATCACTATATGTTATACCTATAACTTGTATAATATTGGTGCACATCAACTGTACTTCAATTAAAAAAAAAAAATGGGATTCTTGCTTTCAGTAAGCTCATGGTCTAGCGGGAGGCCAGAATTAGTTAAACCAACCCTTGGAGCATGTGAAATCAGACTAAGGGTAGGGGGAGGGAGGCAGATGATTAAAAAGAAGGCTTGCAGAGGAGATAATAGGGCGCATTGAATTTCAAATGATAGGACGGAAAACAGAGAAAGAACATACTACCACTAACTAAGAGCATTTGGAACCAGAGTTTGAAGTGGTATGAATTATGGAGGTGTTTGCAGCATAGAAGGAGAAGGAAATGGCAACCCACTCCAGTATTCTTGCCTAGAAAATCCTGTGGACAGAGGAGCCTGGTGGGCTGCTGTCCATAGGGTCGCATAGAGTCGGACACAACTGGAGTGACTTAGCATGCATGCATGCATTGGAGAAGGAAATGGCAACCCACTCCAGTATTCTTGCCTGGAGAACCCCAGGGATGGTGGATCCTGGTGTGCTACCGTCTGTGGGGTTGCACAGAGTCGGACATGACTGAAGTGACTTAGCTCTAGCTCTTGCAGCATTGAAATATAATTGACAGCAAAGATTCCATATTAAGAGTTCCTGAGTCAGATTCTGTCTTATTAACTGTTGTACAGTCTGAAACAAGTTTCTTCTTTATACTTTTGTTTTCTTATTGGCAAAACAAGAAAAATAATTCCACCTTCCACAGAAGCTTGCAGTGAGAATTCTCTAGGCAAGAACACTGGAGTGGGTTGCCATTTCCTTCTCCAATGCGTGAAAGTGAAAAGTGAAAGTGAAGTCGCTCGGTCGTGTCCGACTCTTAGCGACCCCATGGACTTCAGCCTACCAGGCTCCGCCGTCCACGGGATTTTCCAGGCAAGAGTACTGGAGTGGGGTGCCATCCCCTGGATACATGTTATTAATTAAATTTTGCTTTTCTTTTGTTAAAAATAATAATAATAATAAAAGGATGTTTCTTGCAAAATAAAATAAATGTCATCTTCCATTCCAACCATACATGTCCTTATGGGAGTATTTGGATTAACATTAATTCCAGAGGGAAGTTTTTAAATTGGGACATTAACATGAACAAAGAAAAACGTATAATTTATAAATTCCAAAGTTGAAATATGGGCTTCCTTGGTGACTCAGATGGTGAAGAATATACCTGCAGTACAAGTGACCTGGGTTTGATCCCTGGGTTAGGAAGATCTCCTGGAGAAGGGAATTGCTACCCACTCCAGTATTCTTGGAGAAGGCAATGGTACCCCACTCCAGTACTCTTGCCTGGAGAGTCCCATGGACGGAGGAACCTGGTGGGCTGCAGTCCATGGGGTCGCAAAGAGTTGGACACAACTGAGCGACCTCACTTTCACTTTTCACTTTCATGCATTGGAGAAGGAAATGGCAAGCCACTCTAGTGTTCTGCCTGGAGAATCCCAGGGATGGGGGAGCCTGGTGGGCTGCCTCTATGGGGTCGCACAGAATCGGATACAACTGAAGCGACTTAGCAGCCCCAGCAGCAGTAGCAGCCAGTATTCTTGCCTATAGAATTCCATGGACAGAAGAGCTTGGTGGGCTATAGTCCATGAAGTAGCAAAGAGTCAGATACAACTAAGCGATTAAAAGACACACAAAGTGGAAATAAAGAGTACAAGTGGTCATAGCTCAGTCTTTCCTTTCATTCTAATACTAAGAAGCCTCTAAGCTTTGGAGAGAAAATATAGCTGGGTCATATTCTAAAGGGCTTAGTAAGTGCTGAGTGATACTAGGGTCTCTTACAGAATAGAATCCACCCCTCCCCCCACGCCCCCCCCCCC
>NW_011494902.1:8917756-9014066 GCF_000754665.1 Bison bison bison | reverse complement strand
CCCCCCCTCGCCCCCCACCCCCTTCGAGGCCTTGGGAATGGGAAAGAAGAGAAAGGCAGTGCTTCATCAAAACTGTGGGCCTGATAGTCAAGTGCTTAGTGAAAGGTTTTAGGGGCAGGATGAGAGCCCATTGTAGGTCTCAGTTCTAAAAGGCATGACATGTGACCATTCCCATATGTTCTGAGTGAAACATTACATTTAAGGAAGAAAGAGGAAAGGAAAAGAGGGAAAGAGAGAGCATGAATGAACAAAGCTCAAGTACCAGATGGTACCTGGACATCAACATGGTGATACAGGAGTCACTCATCAGAAAGCTATGGCTTAGACAATCACCTGCAGAGACAGGGGAATAAATGGTTGTCTTTACCATCGGCAACCATCACTGGAATGCTAAAGAAGCCAAGTCAGATGTAGGCTACCCAGGTCACCCTTGAAGGAGTTGTTCACATCCAACTGAGCATCAGAGAACACAGCCAGGATTACAGGGCTGATAGAGATCTGAAGCAGATTGAGAGCAAGAAGGAGAAGCCTCTCCCTTAAAACATAGTGGCGGCAACTGAGCAAGCCACCCCACCCCCTCACTCAGTTTCCCGAGGATTACACTCAACTACTAGAAGAATACAAGGAAATTAGAGTTATAATCCTTTATGTGACAGAAAATAAATCCTAATTGACTGAAAAGCACTAAGTTGGACTGAGTCTACATGAAAGTGACTAAATTGATTCTGAACCAACCAGATGTAGTTCAGAATAAGAAAATTAAATTCAGTTGTAAGAAAACAAAGTTTAAGTTTTGCACAATGGCACTATGATTGCAAATGTCTGCACCCCTACATAATAAAGGGTTTGAACTTTTTTCTGAAGGCAATTAGATGCCGCTGAAAGATACTAAGCTGAGAGGTGGCGTGATCATATTTTTATGTTAATAAAAAAATCACTTAGGGGAAAATTAATTGGATTGGAGTGGGAGGAAAAGCAGCAGGATATAGATAAGATCAGTTAGAAGAATATTGCTGAAATGTAGGCAAGAAGAGTTAAGTTCTCTCAATAATGCAGTAAAGTGGGTGGGCATGAGAGATACTAAGTAGAAAGAATCCGTGGGACTTAACAGCTGAGTACACATGGGGTGTGTTGAAGGAAATGGAGGATACACTTTTTAATTTAAAATTTATGGAGCAGGCCCTGTGTGCTAGATACTGCGTTAGATGCAATGAATACAGGAGCAAGCAAAAAAAGAAAAATAAAAAATAAAGACCAGTCATAACTGTCATTGAGCCTACAACCTAAAAGGAGATACAGCTGCTAACCTAACAATCACATGTGCATGTGTGCTGAGTTGCTTCAACTGTGTCCAACTCTTTGTGACCCTCTGGACTGTGGCCTGCCAGGCTCCTGTGTCCTTGGGAATCTCCAGTCAAGAATACTGGAGAGGGTTGCCATGCCCTCCTCTAGGGGATCTTCCTGACCCAGGGAGCGAACTCACATCTCCTGTGGCTCCTGCATTGCAGGTGGGTTCTTTACCACTGAGCCATCCATAGCGGAAGCCCAATAATTACATAAAAGTGAAAGTGTTAGTCACTTAGTTGTGTCTGACTCTTTGTGACCCCATGGACTGTAGCCCACCAGGCTCCTCTGTCCATGGGATTCTCCAGCCAAGAATACTAGAGTGGGTTGCCATTTCCTACTCCAGGGGAATCTTCCCAACCCAGGGATGGAACTTGGGTCTCCTGCATTGTAGGCAGATTCTTACTCTTTGAGCCACAAATGTAAAATTACAGCTAAGTGATAGAATTCAGTTTCATAATGTGGTAAAGGATTTAAACCAGAGAAACAGGTAAAGAAAGGTTGTCTGAAAGAGGGACAGCTGAGCTTAAAATTAAAGGATGGGGAGGGGTTAATTAAGTTTGTGGGGAAGAATGAAGATCTTGGCATCTGGTCCCATCACTTCATGGCAAATAAATGGGGAAACAATGGAAACGGACAGATTTTATTTTTTGGGGCTCTAAAATCACTGCAGATGGTGACTGCAGCCATGAAATTAAAAGACGCTTGCTCCTTGGAAGAAAAGCTATGACCAACCTAGGCAGCATATTAAAAAGCAGAGACATTACTTTGCCAACAAAAGTATATCTAATCAAAACTATGGTTTTTCCATTAGTCATGTATGGATGTGAGAGTTGGACTAAAAAGAAAGCTGAGTACCCATGAATTGATGCTTTTGAACTGTGGTGTTGGAGAAGACTCTTGAGAGTCCCTTGGACTGCAAGGAGATCCAACCAGTCCATCCTAAAGGAAATCAGTCCTGAATATTCATTGGAAGGACTGATGCTGAAGCTGAAGCTCCAATACTTTGGCCACCTGATGCAAAGACTCATTGGAAAAGACCCTGATGCCAAGAATGACTGAAGGCAGGAGGAAAAGGGAACAACAGAGGATAAGATGGCTGGATGGCATCACCGACTCAATGAACATGAGTTTGAGTAAGCTCCAGGAGTTGGTGATGAACAAGGAGGCCTGGCATGCTGCAGTTCATGGGGTCACAAAGAGCCAGACAAGACTGAGTGACTGACCTGAATTGAAGATCTGTTTGACATTTCAGATATTTCTGATCATGACCATTAGTAAGAAACGTATTTTACCTAATGACCCAGTATCCATGCATACAGACACACACAAGTAAACAGACACAGACAGAAATATATAGAACCAAAGTTTTGGGAGTCAGAGTTACTCTAAGCACTTGCAGATACCCTGCTATGTTAGTTTATTATATTATTTGCTTTTGTACATAGCCCATTAATTTCATGATCCACTGAGGAATTATGATCTATAGTTCACAAAATACTGACATATTTATTGACCATGTTTATTGAAAGTATACCGTACCAAGTCTTTCTATCTCCAAATGCTGTAAGGTGAATATTAACATCAGTCCCATTTTACCTGTGGGAAAACCGAAGTTCCTGGGCTAAAGCCACACAGTTCAGAATGTCAGAGATTGTTTTATGAATGCTTAATGTTACACTATATTGTCTTGTTATTTACCTGGACATCTAGAAGGATGGGACTACTCAGTAGAGATAAATTAGAAAGTAAAAGGAAAGAATCAGCCATCCTATATGGATGATATCTTTTAATATCCATAAAAACAGACCACCACATAGCCAAACCTATCGATATGGCATGCCACTGACCAGAACAATGATTGTGAAATATTTCCAAAGGAAATTAAGAAAAAATGGAACTGAAATGATTTGCTTTGCCCAATTGAGATTTGGCATAGTAATCTTTGGGCTTCCCAGGAGGCACTAGTGGTAAAGAACCTGCCTGCCATTGTAGGAGACATAGAGGATTCAGTCCCTGGGTTGAGGAAATCCCCTGGAAAAGGGCATGGGCAACCCACTCCAGTATTCTTGTCTGGAGAATCCCTATGGACAGAGGAGCCTGGCGGGCTACAGTTCATAGGGTCACAAAGAGCCAGACATGACTGAAGCTTCTTAGCATGCAAGCACATGTAATAATCCTTAATATTTCTAATGTCCTTTACATCTTTATATAAAATAATGGAAAGAATAGCACTTAGACATGATGACCTTTGACGTGATGTTTATCATGACTCAGTGAATGTGCACGCACACACACACACACACACACATAAATATACATCCCCCAAAGCTTCACAAAGCAATCTTTATTCTAATTATATGTGATGCATTTTATATTTTCTATCTTCTTTTGATTTTTCCAAATCTTGGCCAGGACCCACTAAATTGAGGTTTATCTGATTGTATATATCTTCCCAAGGATCTGCCACCTTTTGGTGTCATTTTCTTGGGGGAGGGCTGTGTCTTCAGAAATTCTCTATTAAAAATTCAGTTATCTCATGTGAGTAGTGATGCTTTAATCCATTATCAGTTTTTGACAACTTAGTGGGAATTAGATTATCAGATTCAATTCAATGTAACAAATATTTATTGAAAATCACCTAGAAGATTCTCTGCAAGGTTCAGATAACTAATTAGCCTCAGAAGCTGATACCAAGAGCAGTGAAGGAAGGGGACACAGGTGGATAGCTTTTGATGGAGGGTTGGTGGGGGGAGGAGATGATTTAGCTCAGCTGTCCCGTGGTGAACTGCTGAGGAAGAGATGTTTGGGATGAGCCACTACAGAGTGGGTCCCTGGGCAGTCTGAGTCCCCAAGGAATCAGGAGCAAGTGGTAACAAAGTTGGTATCAGAAGCAGACACTCTAGAAACAACAAGCATACCCAACACCCAGATCTCAAAGTCTATTGATAGTACCAATTCCCAATGGTATTATCCTCTCCATCAAAGGATCCATACTTAAAGAAATAAATAATTCTAGGGTTGACTCAAGATGAGCCTGGAGTATCTTGTGTTGAGGGGAAGTATAGGAGTATTCAAAAAAAGGCCCCATGCCAGGACAAAACAACCCACCATGATGTGGTTGTGTAAAAGGAACACAAAAGCAAATAGATAGGGCTCTACTGGCCAAAGCTGGATCAATTTAGCAACAAAATAAACAAAATATGGGATTAGAGCCCAAAGTATAAAATAAATCTCCGAGTCCATACAGATATAAATGATTGAAAAAATAAATGAATGAGAGAGAATAGACAAATCTCAAACACAGATGAAAATCAAATAAAACCTCTTCTCTCAAGGAAGTGGAACATAAACCCTACTTCTTAATGACTTCTTTCCAAAGAGCACGGTATGAAAATGGGGAAGGAAAGAGCAACTTTTCAGTGGAGACAAACATCACCTTGGCCGGGCAGTGAAGGTTGACATCAAAAATGATAATGTCTCAAAGATAGCATGTACCTTTGATATGATGTGATGATGAAAATAGAACCTTACCTCTGCCATTCTCTTTACAAAACCCCAAATCTCAGTCTAATCCTAAAGAGAAACATTACATAAACAATTTTAGGGACATCTCTACAAAATGCCTGATACTGCTCCTCAAAATTGCCAAGGTAATTAAACACAATGAAAATCTGAGAAACTGTCAGAGGCAAGAGGAGCCTAAGAAAGCATGATGACTGAATGTAACATGGTATTCTGAATGACAGCCTGAGAGAGACAAAGAACATTAGGTAAAAGCTGAGTAAAGTTGAACAAAATGTGGAATTTAGTTTTCAGTGATGCTTCACACTTGTTTCAGTGGTTGCCGCAGATGGACCTTACACAATATAAGACATTACCAGTAGGGAGAAGGCTGAGTGTTACAGGCATGGGGACTCTGGGAAGTAGTTCACACCTTGTCTATAAACTTAAGGCTATTCTAAAATTAAAAGTTTATTTTTAAGAAGTATGGTATTACAAATGGTAAATACTTGGCATCACAACCTCCAACAAAATAAATTCTCTTCCTTACACCTCAGCCTCCATCTGGCTTTACCTATGTTCAAAAGCAGACTCTTTACTTTTTTTCACTTGGGCACTAAATTGTCAAATTAATTTGAGTTTAAATAGCTGGCAGCCAAACCATTAGCAGTGCCCGTGAGTGACTGAAACGATGCATTTTCAACATCATCATAGCCCTCTGGCACACAGCTCCTGATATAAAACAAATAAAGTGTTATGAGACAGTAAATTGAATATTATGTAATGCAAAATGATCAATTCAGTGTGCCTTGTCAACAGAAAAATAGCAACTCCTTGCAGAAAATCAACCAAGTAATTGCTGTATGTGACACAGAAAGTGTTCTTACTTGGTGTAGGTCCTGAGATCTCAGGCGAAGGGGAGGGGGCAGGTGTCAACAATGTCACTGACTTTTTTAAAAGTCATTTTTCTATCTTCCCTGTAGTTTTTCCCTCCTCTTTTGGGTGCAGTCACTAGTTGGTCTCTACAGAGAGAGTTAAACAGATTGGTGAGGCTACTCAGCACAGCCAATGTTGAATAGCTTCCAGATTGTTAATATTCCACACCACTGCTCCTACAGTAATGGGCAGCATTCATTCAGTCCCTCTGCCCAAGTACTGTTTCCTCCTGAAGAAGAGATGCTTCCTATTCTTTGGAGCTCCCTGTGTATCCAGAACTATGCTGAAGCTTTGTGTACCGTAACTTGTAAAGCCCTCAAAATAGCCCCGTGGCTGAAGGATTTAGTTATCAGTGAGAAAACAGAGGCTTAGACGGGTTAAGTAATTTGCTCAAGATTGGAGATTAGCAAATGGCTGAGCCAAGATTTAAACCCAGATAATCTGACTTCAGATCTTGTGGGTCTCTCTAGTGTACCACCCAGCCTGACCCACACAGCTGTACCTAGAGGCAGCCATCTGTATGTGCATCTCCTTTCCCCACCAGACTGTAACCTCCATAAGGAAATAGATTGCATGGATTTTAGCTCTGACTCTCTTAGCATTGGTCTCTAGGAACAATAAAAATCACGCTGTAATCATTTGCTAAACAAAATAGCCTATAAAATATTATTTGCTACTTGTTTTAAAATGTGTGTTATACATATAAAATTACATTGACCTACAAAAAGGTAGTGAAGTCTCACTAATGGTTTTGTGCCTTTTTCTTCTTCTTCATTTTTCCTGACATCAAAGGGCAAAGGAACCAAGAAAATTTTGGTAGCTGAGATGTTTGAAGAAGGAAATAGCCGGTGACAAGTATTCCTTTCTCATTGGCCAAAAATCAGATCTTCAAGTAACGTTTCCTTGAGAAAAGATTTTCAGGAAGGATACTCTATACTGGATGATTTGTATAGCCAGCAGGGTCATGTGATTATTGGGAGCAGAAAATTGCTTTGTGAAGTGGCCCAGTGATTCTGTGAGAAACAAAACTCTACCGGTTGTGACACGGAGAGAGGATGGAGGAAAATGTCCTGTCTGCCTGGAACTGGTGAGCATCCACACACTGACATGTTCTCAGACTTCCTCATCATCTTCTGCACACTGAATGACTCTGAACGAAGGACATTGCAAGTCTTTGAAGACACAAAGATGCCAGAGGACCAATGAAACACTTGCTTCAGCACCTTTAAATGAGAGTACCAACATCACTCCAAGACTTTTCCATCAGTTCACCCATCTTGTAATATGGACTGGGAGAAGAGTTTCTGAACCTCCTAGGCATTCCTCAGCATTCATAAATAAAAAAGGATCTATATTAAACACCTCTGACAGTGGTTTTGCAAGGCAGCTATGGAGAAGATGTCAGACATGGGAAATCAATCAAGTAAGGAGAAATGGTGGCAGAGTGACACTGATTCTTGCCACCGGGATCTATGAAAGTCTGTGAGTGAGAGATGATGAAACAGAACACAAAGTAGAAAAAGAGGGAGGAGGAAAGAAAGAGTAAAAGGGAAGAGGGTAGAAGAGGAAGAAAGAAAGGGCTAGAAAGATGAAAGAGCTTCTTCTGGCTGCTGTTATCAAAACTGGATGGATTAAACAACAGAAATTCATTGTCCCCCAGCTTTTGAGGCTAGAAGTCCAGAATCAAGATGTCAGAAGAGAAGGGGAAAATCTTTCTTTGTTTCTTCTAGTTTCTAGTGTTCATCAGCCATCCTTGGCATTCCTTGGCTTATCAAAGCATCACTCCCTCCTCTGCCTCCCCAAATCCCATGGCTGTCTTCTCATCCTCTCTTCCACTTGTCTTCCCTCTGTGAATCTCTGTGTCCAGATTTCCCTTTTTGTATATGAACATTGGTCAGATTGGGTTAGGGATCCACCTGACTCTACTGTGACTGTATCTTAACTTAATTACATATGCCACATCCCTGTTTCCAAAGAAGATTATATTCTGAGGTATAGGGAGGTAGAATTTCAACATATCTATTGGGCAGACATAATTCTATACCATAGCCAAGAAGTTTCTGCAAATTAAAATTAATTTCAATATGTGACCAAGAAAGAATAAAATTTGTTATTGCAAACCAGAGAATCTTCTGAAAAAAAAAAATTGTCTGCCATATCCAGTCTTTGGATATGCATATGCTTTCATCGGGCTTCCCCAATGGCTCAGCTGGTAAAGAACGCACCTGGCCAATGCAGGAGACACAAGGGATAGGACTTCGATCCCTGGGTCAGCAAGATACCCTGGAGAAGGAAATGGCACCCATTGCAATATTCTTGCCTGGAAAATCCGATGCACAGAGGAGCCTGGCGGGGCTGCAAAGAGTCAGACATGACTGAATGTGTGTGCGCGTGCGTGTGCGCACACACACACACACATGCTGTCACTGCCTTCAGGAAGTCCGTTACTACCCATGGGATGAAGGTCTGTGATGGGTGAGTAACGCTAGCTGTATGAGGAAAGCTGAAGGGGCGTGATCTTTAATTTTTTATATACAACATGGTAATCTTGCATGTTAGACTTCATATATATATATATGCAAGGTGAGGGAGAATAGATGAATAGAGATTACGGATTGGGGACAATCTGTGAGCCATAAAATTCAAGAGACTCATTAGAGTAAAAGCTCCATTCATAATACAAACAATCTGGGGTTTGTTGGTGGTAATGGTGTTGTTATTAGCACTGTATCCCCAGTTCCAACAGTCTGTCTCCAGCTCCAAGTGCAGTGATCTCTTAAGTTTCTGTTGTTTGAATGAATGCAAGAACTGATGGGAAGTGGTATGGGTCGTGGGAAAAACAGTGGTTACTAAATCAGAGGTGCTGGTTTCCAACTTTAACTCTGTGACATATAAACTGTCAAGTAGCTATGCTACTTGTCATTCTGAGATGCTGTATACTCACATGTAATAGCTCATAATTATTAAAACTTTTATGAATATTAAATCACATCCCAAGAAATAGAAAGCACACTCTATCTGAATTGTGATGGTGTTCAGTAAAAGTAACCCTCTTTTATTTGGTTAGTGGCTACTTCAAAGGTACTGCCTTGAGTACAGGACAGCACATAGGTTCAGTGCTGTGAAGAAATATGTAAATAAAATGATACAGAATTCTTCATCTCAGTGAGTTTCACTACAGCTAGCCAGGCATGTGAGAGATAAGGTACCTTAAATGATTAGAATAAAAATTGTATACTGCAGTAGTGACCATAAATAATTACCATAGAGTTTCAGAGAAATAAAACTTATGTAGGAAAAAGCCATTTGCTCATTTCCCCATCTCTGATACATACGTTTCTTTCACATCAAGGAATGTTTCTAAGTACTCTACTAACCAAACAACTTGATGTAACTTAGAGTCATTGTTATTTAAATTATTTTCCCCAGACATTTCTATTCTAGTCTGTCAGCATTAATTTTTGTCAGCTGCAGGAATCAGTGCTGTGTGATGTGGTTTATTTCAGGTATGTTGTTGACAAGGGACAAATGATCTTCAAGAAACCTGAAATACTGGGAGATGGTAGAGATATTGGGAAGATATATATGCCTATGTAGCCAGGAAGTTATCAACAATGCAGCTTCAGAAAGATCTCATGGCAAGGGTGTACAGTGGAGCCTGTCTTCAGGAAGGAGGGGAATCATGAGAAACCTGCTCCATGGGGGGTTCCCTCCCAGGAACTGATTCAGAATCAGAGCCTACGAGGGGGGCCTAAGGAGCAAAACAGATCGCTGATCCTTGTAGCATTGAATGTTGACCCTGCTATGTTATGTGTCCATATCGTAATTGGATACATATCTTCTATTTTTTTTTCTCTCTTTCTCTTTTCTTTTCCCTTTGAAATTCAGCTTCTTTCTGCCCTTCCACCCTCTAATGAGTGATTCTTTCTGTATTGCATACTCTTTCTGAATATTTATAATTTCTGCTTCCTCTTGACTCCAGATTGTTTTGTTAGGTCCTAGACTTTCCAGCAGAACTTGCTGCTGTCTTATTTTCTTTTTCCAGTTTCTGTGAAGAGTTTCTAGAAGGGTCTGAGGGTGTGACAGTCACTGTGGTTGGCTCTTTTGGTCAAGCCTATTGTCACTGTCCAGAGGAACTTTACAGCTGCACATCACCATTTTATTGAGAAGTCACTAAGACGTTCAGTGAAAAGGTTGGTGAGCTGAACAAGAAAAGATTGACATGGAAATAGTATTTCAAGACCTCTCAGTACTCACTTGGTCAAGTTATACACCTTTCATGGACCCTAGTTCCATGGGAATAGCATATCTGAAACAACAAATGAGATAATAGAGGTGAAAAGTTACTGAAAACACTAAATCCCTTTATATACATTGGCTATTTCTACTATTATGATTGTACTATGAGTCAGAAACCATTGAACTAAAACACTTAAAAAATCAAGTCAGGGAGATGAAAATGACTGTCTCTGTTCTAGAAGGACATAATTTAATTTTTTTTAATCTATAAATATTTTTCTGTACTCTTTACTGTGTGTAAAACTTGTTCATTACATATAAGTTAAATACAGCATCCTAACAGTAATGGTTTAGCAGTAACTGAGTTCTGATTGGGAATGGAGAAACAATAAATCAATAGTGAAATCAGTATTTTTTAATACACTCCCACAATCAGCTGTCACTTTCCTTGGGTCAGTTACTAAAGGGCCATTTGTAAAGCTGCCAAACCTTAGTCCCCCATGCAGCAATTTGAGCCTATTTTCTTTCATTTTATCCATCACAAAAAAGAACAACAGCTGGACACACCAATTTGCATAATAACCTCTCCTGCCTGGATATTGTTAGAAGGTCAGGTCTCCACTGTTACTGAAACATCTCAGGAAGAATGTCTCCCTTTTTCTTTTTTCTTTCCAAAGGAGTAAAAACTATCTTTTGACTAGAGCTGTATTTCCTTTAAACATCTGGGTGCCTAACTACATAAGAACATTTTTCTAATTCTCTATCATTTTTGTAGACAGGCAACTTTAAAAGGAAAAAAAATGGAAAAACTCCCACTCCTGAATAAATTACCTGGCTTTTACATTTTTATACATTTTAAATAAAACTGGAATTGATGGAAGATGCTGACTCAAGATTTTAAGCAAAAAACCAATTAAACAAGCTTTCACTTTGGGTTCTGATCAAGTAAATAATATTGGACTAGATTTCTTATTTAGAAAAGCAAAACCAAAGAAAAACATATCTGTATAACTGGAGAAAGTATATCAGGTAACAGTTATTAAACACCAGACAATAGGCAGACTAAGACTGTGATCTAACCCAAACGGGAAAATCATGAAATGAAAGCCATATTCTCGCTGTCTCTCTGCATGGGGACTCTTTCTTGACTACAGTGCAGATAGCTACAGTACAAGGAGATCATGGAGCCCCTGAGTTGAGGAAATCAGTGTTCAGGATGGCTGAAATGGCTGGACTGTGATGAGCAGGGCATTGGAGAGTAATGGACTGCATGTGGAAGTGTGCAGAACAGAAGGAGCCTCACAAATTCTTCACCAAGGGTAGAAGTACCCAGGCAAAGGGTGAGATTATGCAAGGCTTGCCCAAAATGGGCTGCTACAGGGCAGAAAACAAGAGAGACTAGAAACTAAGCAATGCTGGGAGATGATGGAACTCTGGTTTAGTTAGAGTGAAGAAGTTTTCTTAACACCCTGAGCATGCAGCTAAGACAACAGAAAAAACATGCCTTGGTCATAATGACCATGTCCTAAAGGAAGACCTACTTTAGACTTACTCTAAGAAAGTCTCAGCAAAATCCACAGGGGAGACACAGTTTAGTATTTGAATCTTTCGTGTCCGACTCTTTGTGACCTCATGGACTGTAACCCACCAGGCTCCTCCGTCCATGGGATTCTCCAGGCAAGAATACTGGAGTGGGTTGCCATTTCCTTCTCCAATAAGGTAGAGAATATTATTAATAGGAAACACCCTGGGCTTTCCACAGATCTCAAGATGAACAAAGCTAGAAATCATATTGGGCTTCCCTGGTGGCTCCGACAATAAAGAATCTGCCTGCAATGTGGGAGACCTGAGTTCTATCCCTGTGTTGGGAAGATCCCCTGGAGGAGGGCATAGCAGCCCATTCCAGTATTCTTGCCCAGAGAATCCCCATAGACAGAAGAGTCTGGTAGACTACAGTCCATGGGGTCACGAACAGTCAGACGTGACTGAGCGACTAAGCGCAGCACTGAAATCATATTAATACATTTTGCATTCTCTGACTGTGATGGATCAAATTAGAATTCAATAACAAAATGCATGTAAAATCCCCTGATATTTGAGCATTAAATTATGCCGTGTATCAAAGAAGAAATTACAAGCATACAAAAAGGTTTGATATAAGATATTGAAAATACAACATAGTAAAAAAAAATTATGTTACATATACAATGAAGTCCTAGGAGGGGGAAAAAATGTTTTTACTTTTTATAAGCTAAAAATGAAAGACCAAACTATCAACTAAACATCAAACGTTAGAGAACTTTGTCCATGCCAGCAGCTCACTTCATGAAATCATTAATAAAATGATTTGTACCCTTATCAACATAGGTACAAAAATCCTCAATAAAATTTTGGCACAGTGATGTAAAAAAGTATGATATATCATTAGCACAAGGAAGAGATGGTTCAAAGAAGGCAAAGTGCTATCAATATTCAAAAATGAATCAATTCCTCACATTAAAAAAATGAAGACAAATTTTGTGATCTACTCAGTGATTGCAAAAAGGGAATTTGACAGGACACAATCCCATCCATGACAAAAACTTGCAGAGGATTCTGAACTCTATGGAATTTCCTCCATCTGATAAAGCACACATATATGAAAAAGGTATTGCTTACATTATATTTAATAATTAATATTGAATGCTCTCTCCCTAAGATTTGGAAGAAGTCAAAGATGCCTACTCTCTACCTCTTCAACTCAAAGTTTTGTTTTTTGTCACGGGTAACATGCATGCATGTGTGCTAGGTGGCTTCAGTCATGTCTGACTCTTTGCAACCCTATGGCCTGTGGCCGGCCAGGCTCCCTGTCTATGGGATTCACCACACCAGGCAAGAATACTGGAGTGGGCTGCCATGCCCTCCTCCAGGGGATCTTTCCAACTCAGGAGTTGAACTTGTGTCTCTTATTGAGTCTCCTGCATTGGGAGGTGGGTTCTTTATCACTAGCACCACCTGGGAAGCCCTATGGGTAACAGAATAAGGTAATAATAAGAAATAAACTATGTAATAATTAGATAAGAAGAAAAAAGACTTGCTATTAATGGATGGCATGATTGCTTATGTAGAAAATCCTAAGCAATCTACTAAAGAAACTACAATAATTGTTGAGTAAATTTAACTGTTTTCCCATACAAAGGCTTGGAAAAGAAATATTTTAGCCTAAATTTAAGAAAAATTGCTTAATGTATTCTGACCCAAAACTACAAAACATTTCTGAGAAAAAATGAAAGTGTTAACTAGTTTCATGAATTGGATTGATATTGTTAAATTTTTCTCTTCACATTGATCCATAGATTTGACACAATATGAGTTAAAAATCCTTGAAAGTATTTTTGTAGAAACTGAAATTGCTTTAAAAATGTATCTGGAAATTCAAACAAAGTATAGTAACCAAATCAATCTTGGGGGAAAAAAAGTATAAATGACTTATACTACCTAATTTCAAAAATTTTTTAAAAGCTTCACTTATCAAATCTCTATGGTACTTGAGTTAGAATAAGCACAAGTATCAGTAGAACAAAATAGAGAGTCCATGTATATATGTTTATTTTTCTTTTCAAAGACTGCAAGGTAATTAAATTACATGATGCTGGAAAAGGGATTTCTGAAAGAAAAGTAATGACTATCAACTTTTACCTCTTACTATAGAGAAAATTAATTTGAAATTGGTAATCAACCCAAATGTAGGTGCAAAAGCTATGAAACTTTCAGGAAAAAAAATAGGAAAAAACTGTATGGCCTTGCAATTAAAAACTTTCATATGGAAGTTCAGAATATCTTTATTAGAGAAAAAAAAAAACTTGATACAACCCAAATGTCCACCAGAGTTGAATGAATGAACAGATTATTGTCTATTATTACTAATGGAATAATGCACAGCAATGCAAACAATGAAACAAAGTGCATGAATCTCAAAAACATGCTGAACAAAAGAAGTCATGCACAAGTGAACACATACATTATAATTCCATTTATGTGAATTTCAGGAACAGGTAAAAGTAATTCTAGGGTGATAGAAATAAGACCTGTGGGGAAAAAAAAAAGAAATAAGATCTGCAATTTTCTGGGAATAAGTTTAGAAATCATTTGTCTGCAGAAGGATATGAGAATACTTTCTGAATGTTATTAATATCTTATATCTTAATTTTTAAAGTGGTTACAGAAATATAAACATCTATTAAGACTCAGGAAACTGTTCATTTAAAATACATACATTTTATTACGTTTTATTATATGTGCATTTTACTATATTTATTATATGCACATTATTCCATAATAAAATAAACTTTTTAAATGATGTAAGAAAGATACTAACTTCCCCATCTTTAATGAGTTATTTAAAAATAATTTTTAAACAATTGAGTTGGTGATTTGTTTTCTTCTACTGAATGTATCTTCTATTTTATATTGGGAATCAGTGAGAAAATGTTAGAATAGAATGCTATACTACTTTATATATTACTTTCCAGGAATGTATCTTTCCCATGGTGAGGTATACCTTTGTTTCAATATCTCGTCAACATTTAAATTAAGCTTGGAAGATTGTACAGTCTCTACCTATTTCAGTTCTTTTACCTTCCATTTTGGCCTTATAAACTGATTGACACTCCCTAAAGATTATATAGTCCTCACAGTTATCCAGATTATTTGTAATGAAATGACATAGACCTATTTGTTCTTGGATCTGTGTGACACATTTTATTTCTAAAGTGAGTTTAATCTGTTTTGACCTTCGGTTTTCATTTTTAATATTTGATTCTGTTCCTTTCTCACTCTTGTTTGAAATACATCCTGTAGATTCACAGCTTTCTGGTGCATTATTAGGACATTGACTCCCAGATACAGACAATGTGTGAGATTGTGTGGTCACTGAAAATTTGATGTGGATGCTGAGACTTATATAGTCTCACACTCACCAAGATGGTATGAAAAGTTTTATTACTCACATAAGGGATCTTTCTGGAGTTGAGCAGAGCAGGCTTCTGAAGTAGCTCTGAAGTGGCTTAAAAGCACTGGGAGAGGGGAATAACTTGGGTTTTGGGGTGGGAGGGGTAGGGTGGCTAAGGCTAAGGGTTCTGTCACAAGCAGGGGCTTGTATGGTTTGAATTTCCCACTGGCATCCAAAGAAAGCATACCCAGGCTTTCTTAACACCTTACCTAGACATGAACCTAAACTGGACCACTGGAGGCTTCCCTGGTGGTCCAATGGTTAAGATGTCGCCTTCTAATATAAGGGGTGCGGGTTTGACCCCTGGTCAGGGAGCTAAGACTCACATGCCTCCCAGCCAAAGAACCAACACATAAAACAGAACCAATATTGTAACATATTCAATAGACTAAAAAAAAATGGTCCACATAGATGTGGAGCTGAAGTCCAAGAGGGAGGGTTGTGGCTTGAGAACTGTCAGCAGTCAAATGTCAGAAATGGATTCCAACTCTTTATGAGAGTAAAGAAAAAAGGGAAAAGAATCAGAAATCAAGGAAATTGAAGAATACTACATTTAAAGTACCTTAAGTCAGATAGACTGGCCTTGAATTTTTTTTTAATAGGATTTTATTTTCTGAGTACAAATTTGTCTCATGACTAGACAAGGATGCATATGCCATTAATGAAATAGCATAGTTTCTGAAAAGTTATGGACAGAGTTGTGTAGATACTCAGAAGTACTTTCTTGTAAGCTCAAATAAATGAGCCATATTCTATCCAGAAGTCTGGCTGGATAATTTCTATAGCCTTTTTCAGTATTCTTTGAGCCTTTGAGTGTAAGCATATTTACTTAGTTTCTTGACACGATTGGATTCTGTCAGGGAGAGGAACTTTGAATAGAAGTTACACAGACTATTTTTTCCCTGCAACAAATTCAATTTACTGATGCTCTAATGCCCTCCATTGATGCATGAGCTATTTTCTGTTTAGTGCACTAGCTATGACAGGAAACTTCAGGTGGTTGTTTGTTTTTGTTCAGAATCGGCTACTTATTATAATTGGCACTTCCAACTATACACAGGTGGGAGTTTTTCCATCTAAAAAGAGTCCCCAGCCATAAATTATTTGTTGGTCAGAGATCTAAGTTGTATTTGACATATGCAAACGTTAAAATAAAAATGACAAGTCCTCAGGTGGCAAACAATTCATGTGACTTGGAAGGAAAACAAAGCAAGTCAGAGCATTTGATGAATCATTCATCTTTCTTAAACTTAACTGTGGCTGGTCAAATATTCTGTTTCCATCTCCCTAGGGAGACTTTTGAGAAGTTCTCAGTTGTCAATATAAGTAATTTAATAAAAAGTTCAATATGGAGGGGGAGTTATATTGAAAAGGCCAGTATGCAAATTTTAAGAACTGGAGAGCTGGATGTTAAGTTTACGTTGAATAAGCATTTTTTTGCCTGGATTGTAAGTCATCAGGATGATAAACATTTACAATAATATAGGACTGTATTTGTACTATTTATGACCTGTGTCTTCAGGACTTAAACTGAATAACTTGGTTTCTCTTAATTTATTCATTAGTTATCTCAACAAATATTTGTTGAGAACTTATTATAAGCTAGTTATCATGTTAAATACTTGATACATAGTTTCAAATGAAAGGTATTTCATGCTCTCAAAAAGAAGTTTCGAAAGAAATGGTGGAGATAGACAAGTAAATAATTGCAACATGGAAAAAATAAGTTCAGTAATTAGGAAGAAATATTAACTTAGTCTCCAGGGAAGTCTTACAGGAAAAGTAATTTGAAATTTGAGAGTCTTCAGTTTGGTAAAGTTGAGTGGGGAAATACCAGGTAAAGAAGACTGAATAAATTGAAGACAAAAGAGAGCATGGCACATAGGAAGAACCATTATAGAAAGTAAAAGAGACAGTCCTCCAAAGTAACCCTGAAGAAGTGTTCAGACAGCAGAGGATAAAGGCTTATGGAGTTATTATTGACTTTATCCTAAGAATGAGGGGGAGTCAATGAAAGGGTTTTAAGTAGGATTGTAATTTAATCAATTTATATTTTAGAATGCTCAGTTTTTACTTTAGAGGAGAATGAATTGGAGGAAGATGAGACTAGAAATAGAGAGAATTTGGAACCCAGTCATTCTTTTGTTAAGTCATTGTTTTTCTCAGATTTTCTGTTTTATAAGGTTTACAAAATCTACACTCTAAATTAAGCACTTCTACTGGAAAACAGATTGCATTGAAGGTAGGTGGTAAAACTCCACCACTAATTACTGTCGGCCAAATGGCCTGCAATCAATATAGAATGTTGCTTGAAAATACATCCAAATGGACAACCTTCTGGAGTCTTTATTAAATAAACTTATTGTTGGATGAATATAAGTGTGAATGGAAACAGGCTCTTTGAAAAAAAATTCCAAAATTTAGATATTTATTTTAAAGCAATGTTTAATATTTAATAATCTGAGTATATTTTATTCTTATTTTAAAACCAATAAAAGTATATTACAGCTTAGGATTTCATTTTATATAATGAGATACAAGCTTTGGTTTGGAGAACACTTTTCAGTTTGGGTCCAAATCTACTGTTTTTCTAGATATTTATTTATGTCAATGTTAAATAAGTACATCAGAGGTTATGTCCAAAATATCTTAAACACATAAACTTGAATATATGGAAAGTTTATAGTAGCATATATATATCTATATACATATGTGTGTGTGTGTGTATATATATAATTGTTTATTATTATTGGCAAGATAATCATAATCTAAATGTATTTATTCACATTTATGAGGGACATGAATACAGACACATAACATTGAAAGTGAAGCTAACCAACTCCATACCAGAGTACTTTATAGATCTTTATAATTGATGTGAAGTGTACTGGAACTTAACTTTTAATCATAGCTGCAAATCTCAGGATCAACTGAAGTATAAGTAAACTACTATAAACAAACTACTCTACATATACTTTCTAGAGAGATTTACTATTAACATTTTAAAAGAGATGAGTTTCTTCAGTGTTCGTTTTGTGAGAAGCAGAAAATCTGAAATGTCATATATTTAACCAAAATTGTTTTTGCAAAAAATAATATAATTTTCCAAAAGCTTATCCTGTCATTGATATACTGTGAAAATTCAAATATGCTTTTATTCCTGGGAACTGGAAACTCATGTCGTTTTTCAGTAAAGATACAATTGTGAAGCTGAAGCATTTGCTTCACAGAGAGGACAGACTGTTACAAATAAAGAGGAGCTTACTTTTACATAGGAAGTGGCTTAGATTTCTAATCCTATGGGAAAAAATGTGGAGCTAGAATACATGAAAGGCAGATTTTATCTTGTCCACAATAACACACTACAAACAAAATCTCCTAATTTAGAATTTGAGCCATATTGTGTGTTCTGATGCCATGATGTCTCAACCACGTTGCCTTCTAGATATAACCATTATTACATTCACCAATATTGAGTGACTACTATGTGCTACGGGTTGTTTTAGGGACTTGTATATCAGTAAACATCATGATCAAATACGTTAGCTTTTCCAGAAGTTATTTTATGGTAGTGTTAAATTCCAGACATGTTAGCTGGTAAGAAAGAGTTCTTTCCTCTTTTTGGTTACGTTTATACTATATATTTTAGTTTAAATTTTTATTAGGGAAAATTTCAAACTAATGAAAGTAGGGAGAACAGTAGAATGAAATCTTCTGTACCCACCATCAGTTCAGTTCAGTTCAGTTCAGTCGCTCAGTCGTGTCCGACTCTTTGCGACCCCATGAATCACAGCACGCCAGGCCTCCCTGTCCATCACCAACTCCCAGAGTTCACTCAGACTCACATCCATCGAGACAGTGATGCCATCCAGCCATCTCATCCTCTGTCATCCCCTTCTCCTCCAGCACCCAATCCCTCCCAGCATCAGAGTCTTTTCCAATGAGTCAACTCTTCGCATGAGGTGGCCAAAGTACTGGAGTTTCAGCTTTAGCATCATTCCTTCCAAAGAAATCCCAGGGCTGATCTCCTTCAGAATGGACTGGTTGGATCTCCTTGCAGTCCAAGGGACTCTCAAGAGTCTTCTCCAACACCACAGTTCAAAAGCATCAATTCTTCAGTGCTCAGCCTTCTTCACAGTCCAACTCTCACATCCATACATGACCACAGGAAAAGCCATAGTCTTGACTAGACAAACCTTTGTTGGCAAAGTAATGTCTCTGCTTTTGAATATGCTATCTAGGTTGGTCATAACTTTCCTTCCAAGGAGTAAGTGTCTTTTAATTTCATGGCTGCAGTCACCATCTGCAGTGATTTTGGAGCCCCCCAAAATAAAGTCTGACACTGTTTCCACTGTTTCCCCATCTATTTCCCATAAAGTGACGGGACCGGATGCCATGATATTTGTTTTCTGAATGTTGAGCTTTAAGCCAACTTTTTCACTCTCCATTTTCACTTTCATCAAGAGGCTTTTGAGTTCCTCTTCACTTTCTGCCGTAAGGGTGGTGTCATCTATCCACCATACAGTTCAACAATTATCAATATATGATCAAATTTACTTACTCAACCCTCTCGTTGTATTCTCATCCCTCACTGACTTACTATGTTTGTAACTGAGCATCATAAACATGCAGATAACTAAATATACATAATATCAATACATTTTCACAAATTGAACACATTTGTGGAACCAGTACCCAGAAATAGAACATTACCAGTCCTCCGAAGAGCCCCTGTTCCCTCTCAAATATGCTATTTGTCTAAAAACGTAAATGGATTTTGCTTATAATTGTACTTTTCACAGTTTATATAAAGTATATGTTTATGTATCACATAGCCCGTACTCTGTCAGGATTCCGTTTTTTAGTGTTATGCTGCATGTATCAATGAAGTAGGTGATGGCACCCCACTCCAGTACTCTTGCCTAGAAAAATCCATGGACGGAGGAGCCTGGTGGGCTGCCATCTATGGGGTTGCACAGAGTCGGACACAACTGAAGTGACTTAGCAGCAGCAGCAGCAGCATGTATCATGTGTGTATACCATAATTTTTCTTGTGCTTTCTACATTTGAGGACGTGAATTATTTGAATAGTTTAGTTTAAGGCTATTAAGAACAGTGCTTCCATTAACATTATACCTGTAAAGAAAGAAAGAAAGTGAAGTCGCTCAGTCGTGTCCGACTCTTTGAGGCCCTGTGGACTGTAGCCACATACCTGTAAATATGTATATATGTGTGTGTGTGTGTGTGTGTGTGTGTAAATACACATCTATATACGTATACGGAGAAGGCAATGGCACCCCACTCCAGTACTCTTGCCTGGAAAATCCCATAGACGGAGGAGCCTGGTAGGCTGCAGTCCATGGGGTCGCTAAGAGTCTGACACGACTGAGCGACTTCACTTTCACTTTTCACTTTAATGCATTGGAGAAGGAAATGGCAACCCACTCCAGTGTTCTTGCCTGGAGAATCCGAGGGACGGTGGATCCTGGTGGGCTGCCGTTTATGGGGTCTCACAGAGTTGGACACGACTGAAGTGACATAGCAGCATATATGTATACATATATATATGTGTATAAATAAATGTTTAAAGTTATTTACAAAATATTCTGTCACCTGAAGAGTGTTCTTCCCTTTTGCTCCATGTCTTCTTCAAGATTTGCATGTTTGTTTCAAATTAGCTACTTTCGTGAGAGAATAATGTATCTCATTAATTTGCATTCTGTAGCAATGAATGGATTATCTCTTTCCTTCTCTTCTTCCCTTCTGTCTCTCCCTCCCTCTCCCACTCCCACTCCAAGTTCTAGTTCTTTTTCATTATCATTGCTGTTATCGTCATTTGGATATGCTCTTTTGTAGATTTTTTTCTTTTGTCCAGCTTTCTTTTTCTTTTCCTAATGCTGTGTAGTTCTTTAAATAAGCTACATGCACTCTAATTATTTGTATCCATGGTTGACTTTCAAGTCTCTTAAAATTGCCCTGATTAATAATATTTTTAAATTTCAAAAATAAAACTAATATAGGTTAGGGTTTGTTTGATTGGCACTTTTAATTTTTAAGAAATATCTAATTGCATCAATATTACAAATATCCTCCTCTGTGTTTCCAAAAATAGTATTGTTTATCTTACACATTGAGATTTTTAAAAAATTCTTTATTACGGTATAGTCAATTTACAATGTTGTACAAGTTTCAGGTATACAGCAAAATGAATCAGTTATACATAAGTCATTAAAGTGTATTGATTAGAGTTCCCTGTGCTATGCAGTAGGTCCTTACTAGTCATCTACTTATATATGAGAAAGTGAAAATGTTAGTTGATAAACTGTGTTTGACTCTTCTCAATCCCATGGACTGTGTAGCCCACCAGAATCCTCTGCCCATGGAATGCTCTAGCCAAGAGTACTGGAGTGGGTTGCCAGTCCCTTCTCCAGGGAATCTTTCTAATCAAGGGATTGAACCCGGGTCTCCAGCATTGCAGGCAGATAGATTTTTTACCATCTGAACCATCAGGGAAGCATTTTATATACAGTAGTGTATAAATGTCAACTCCAGTCTCCCAGTTTATCTCCCTAACCCCTGGTAACCATGTTTGTTTTCTATATATGTGCCTCTATTTCTCCTTTATAGATAAGTTCATTTGTATTCTTTTCTCTTTTTTTAGGTTCTACATGTAAGAAATATCATATAACATTTGTCTTTTTCTGACTTATTTCATTCAGTATGACAATCTCTAGGCCCATCCATGTTGTTGCAAATGGCATTATTCATTCTTTTTTGTGAGTAATATTCCATTGTATATATGTACCATATCTTCTTTATCCATTCCTCTGTCAATACACATTTAGGTTGCTTGCCTGTCCTAGCTATTGCAAATAGTGCTGCAGTAAACATTAAGGTGCATGTATCCTTTCAACTGATGGTTTTCTTTTTTTTTTTTCAACTGATGGTTTTCTTTAGGCGTGTGTCTGGGAGTGGGACTGCTGGATCATATGATAGCCCTATTTTTAGATTTTTAAGGAAACTTCATACCATAATTTTCTTGCAGGACTGCTATGAGATGAAGGGTCATATACTATCAGAAATCAAAGTAATCAAATACCTTCAGGCTAAGAAACTTGTTTAAATCTGACACTTGGATATTTGCTATTATTTTTCCTTGGGTCTAATGAGTAATTACTATCCAAGGTTATTTACTTCGGTAATGTCCTTTTTCTTTACTGAAAAATAGAGAATTTACTGAGCTTAGGAGGCTAAAATAAAAATATGCTGAGTTGCTTTAAGACCTTCTTAGGTGGGGAAGTGTTTACCAAACATCTATTTGAAGTAAGCCAATGATCCTCTGAATTGCAGCAAAAGAATTTGCTTGAGATCTGTTTCATAGAAATAATTTGTAAGTCTACATACTGGCTGTTGAGACGTCTTTCGTCAAAATTTTGACAAGTAAAATGATTCTGATTTATTACTATTTCTTTGGTTAAAATTATTCTGATTTGAACGAAATGAAAATGTTTTTGTATAATTGGAAAAATGCTCAAATTATAATTACAAGGTACCCAAAGGTATACTCTTCAATATTCATTGTAATAGAACCCTCGTTACTCAGCAAATGAGTCACTTGACACTTTTTTGACTCTTGTGAATAAGGCACAAAATTTAAAAATTAATTAAAATGTAGTTGATATACTGTTAACAAGGCCTATATTATAAATATTTACTACTTCTAACACTTATCTTTTACATCAGAATATATTTTAAAATATTTGTTAAAAATATTTCTTAAATGCCAACTCAGGCATCTGGTTGAATTAGAAATCAAGTAAAGTTGCATGGCACATATATACCCCATGCAATTTGAAACATTAAAATATTTTTGAAAAGTCTGAGGAGATGAAAAACCGCACTAATATTGACAAAGCAAATAATCCACTTCAGAAATTTGGAGGTATTTCTTCTCACTAAAAGACCTATAGAACTAAAATGGAGATTATAGTAAGCTACTGCAATGGTTAATTTTATGTATCAATTTGACTAGGCCACGGGGTCCCAGATGTTTTTCAAACATTATTCTGGGTATTTCTGTGAGGGTGTTTTTGGAGGAGATTAACATTTAAATCAATAGACGGAGTAAAACAGATGGCTCTCTCTAACGTGGTTGCTCCTCAGGCCATCCCTTGAAGGCCTTCTTAAGACAAACCACTGAACCTCCCCCAAATAAGAGAGAGCTCTTGTCTGATGGCCTTCAAATGGGACAATGAGTTTTTCCTGCGTTTTTACTCAGACTGAAATATGCTCCTTCCTGAGTCTTGAGTATACCAGCCTTCAGACTAGAACCACACCATCAGTTCTGCTTTCAGACTTCTGGGATCAGACTGGAAGTAAACCATTGGTTCTACAGGTTACTGAATGGCCCTGAAGATCTTGGGAGGTAACTGCCTCCATAATGATGTGAATCACTTCCTTTAATATAAGTTATGAATTATGTAGTAAAAGTAACAAATAAATATATATGTACAAGTATACCTCATTTTGGGCTTCCTTGGTAGCTTGGCTGATAAAAAATCTTCCTGCAGTGCAGGAAACCCCAGTTTTATTCCTAGGTTGGGAAGATCCTCTGGAGGTGGGCATGGCAACCCACTCCAGTATTCTAGCCTGGAGAATCCTCATGGATAGAGGAGCCTGGCAGGCTACAGTCCATGGGATTGCAAAGAGACTGACATGAATGAGCAACTAAACACTGCACATAACTCATTTTATAGTGCTTTGCTTCACTGCATTTTGCTGACATTGAATTTTTTGCAAATTGAGTTTCTGACAACGTTGCACCAAGCAAGATTGTTGGGGCTGTTTTTCCAACAACTTTTGATCACTTTGTGTCTCTGTGTCACATTTTGGTAATTCCCACAGAATTTCAAAGTTTGTCATTATCATTATATTTCTTGTGATATGTAATCAGTGATTTTTACTGTTACTATTGCAAAAAAAAATATGACTCACTGAAGGCTAGGATTAGGATTAGCATTTTTTAGTAGTAAAGTATTTTTAATTAAAGTATGTAGATTTTTTAGACATAATGTTATTACATACTTAACAGACTATATTATATGGTAAACATTTTTATATGCACTGGGAAACCAAATAAATTTGTATAACTTGATTTATTCCAGTAATCTGGAACCACTTCTCAAAATCTCCAAGGTATGCTTACACAAACATAAAGAAAATAAATATATATATTAATAGATTATTTTATATATTTAATAAATACATATGTATTTTACATACATTTTTATATATAGATGGGCTCAAAATTCTCCAAGCCAGGCTTCAGCAATACGTGAACTGTGAAATTCCAGATGTTCAAGCTGGTTTTAGAAAAGGCAGAGGAACCAGAGATCAAATTGCCAACATCTACTGGATCATCAAAAAGCAAGAGAGTTCCAGAAAAACATCTATTTCTGCTTTATTGACTATGCCAAAGCCTTTGACTGTGTGGATCACAATAAAATGTGGAAAATTCTGAAAGATATGGGAATACCAGACCATCTGACCTGCCACTTGAGAAACCTGTATGCAGGTCAGGAAGCAACAGTTAGAACTGGACATGGAACAACAGACTGGTTCCAAATAGGAAAAGGAGTACGTCAAGGCTGTATTTTGTCACCGTGCTTATTTAACTTATATGCAGAGTACATCATGAGAAATGCTGGACTGGATGAAGCACAAGCTGGAATCAAGATTGCTGGGAGAAAATCCAATAACCTCAGATATGCAGATGACACCACCATTATGGCAGACAGTGAAGAAAAACTAAAGAGCCTCTTGATGAAAGTGAAAGAGGAGAGTGAAAAAGTTGGCTTAAAGCTCAACATTCAGAAAACGAAGATCATGGCATCTGGTCCCATCACTTCATGGCAAATAGATGGAGAAACAGTGGAAACAATTGCAGACTTTATTTTCTTGGGCTCCAAAATCACTTCAGATGGTAATTGCAGCCATGAAATTAAAAGATGCTTACTCCTTGAAAGGAAAGTTATGACCAACCCAGACAGCATATTAAAAAGCAGAGACAGTACTTTGCCAACAAAGGTACGTCTAGTCAAGGCTGTGGTTTTTCCTGTGGTCATGTATGGATGTGAGAGTTGGACTATAAAGAAAGCTGAGCACTGAAGAATTGATGCTTTTGAACTGTGATGTTGGAGAAGACTCTTGAGAGTCCCTTGGACTGAAAGGAGATCCAACTAGTCCATCCTAGAGGAGATCAGTCCTAGGTGTTCAGTGGAAGGACTAATATTGAAGCTCAAACTCCAATACTTTGGCCACTTGATAAGAAGAGCTGACTCATTTGAAAAGACCCTGATGTTGGGAAAGATTGAGGGCAGGAGGAGAAGGGGACGACAGAGGTTGGGATGGTTGGATGGCATCACTGACTCAATGGACATGAGTTTGGGTAAACTCTGGGAGTTGGTGATGGACAGAGAGGCCTGGTGTACTGCGGTTCATGGGATTGCAAAGAGTCAGACACGACTGAGCAACTGAACTGAACTGACTGGGCTTCCCCGGTGACGAGTATAAAGAATCTGCCTGCAATGCAGGAGACCTGAGTTCAGTCCCTGGGTTTGGAAGATTCCCTGGAGAAAGGATTGGCTACCCACTTTATATGCTTGCTTAGAGAATTCCATGGACAGAGAAGCCTGGTGGGCTAGTTGATGGGGTCTCAAAGAGTCAGACATGACTAAGAGAGTACCACTTCTATATAAATAGGATATATAACTGTGTGTGTGAGTATATAAACAGATTTATATACTGTTTGTTTAAATTCTGGAGAATCTTTACTAGTACAGCTGTCTATAGTTAAAACTGAATTGTGGTGAGGTGAAAAAGACTTGAGGTTTAAGAAAGTTTAAAGAGTCATAATCTGCACCAATCTTGACCTTCTTCCATTTATGAAACAGTGGCCTTAAGACAGGCAAAGTTATTTACCATCATCACCTTTTCAAATAGTATTTTACTTTTTACATTCATTATCAAGCTATAATTTCTAAGCTTGTGACACACATGGCAATATAAAGCTCACTAAATCTGTTACTATGAGAAATAGTTAATATGACTATTAAAGAAATTTTGAAAAAATAATTACAGACCTTCCCACAAAGAATGCCCTAGGACAGATGGCTTTACATGTAAATTCTACCAAACAGTTAAGAGACAAAAACCACAAGTCTTATGCAAATTTGTTCAAAGAATGGCAAAAAAAGTTTAAATATGCTTTGTATTAGTTATGCTGCATAAAATATCCCCAGACATAGTAGCTTAGAGAAGCACATAAATCATGTTAGAGTTTCTATAATTCAGGAATCTAGGTAGGTCTTCACTAGATTCTCTGGCTCAAAGTCTTTGCCAAGGCTGCAATCAAGGTGGAGTTGCTATTAACTAAGAGAGTAAACTGCAAGAAGAATAAGTAGATAAAATTAGGACACAAACTTGGACATTTTAACACTGAGATTCTTATTGAACATCCAGAGAAAGATACAAAGCAGCCAGTTGGATATATGGGTCTGAACTTCAGGAAAGGGGTCTAAGCTGGCTATGTAAAGGCATAAGGTCAAAAGAAATCACTGGAAATGAGAGTGGACTGAAAATGTGCCAGGAATGATCATTGGGGGCCACTCCATATGAATAAGTCAGGAAGGTAAGGAAGAACACGAATAGAGATTGCACAGGGCAGCCAGAAAGCTAGAGGGAAAACAGCAGACAGGGGCCTGGAAACCTGGGGAGGAACTGATCAACTATACCAAAAGACAGGAAACAAGATCCTCCTGCCAATGATTGTTATGAATATATTTTGTATCAACTCCATATTTAACGGAAACAGCACTTTAAGAAGTAGCAAAAAACGACAAGAGTCTAAAACCATCAAGGAACTGGAGTAAGTAGTTCATAATTTCCCTACCCTTCTACTATCAAAAATACCTACCAGGCTCAGGAAAATCTATGAGATCTTTAGGAAAAAGGTAGTCCAGCTCTGCATTAGAATGCCCCCAGCTCATTTTATAGTATTTGTATAAGTCTGATTCAAAACAAGACAAGAGCAATACAAGTAACCACAATTATGCAGCAGTTTCATGTATAAATACAAATGCAATAAACCTAAATAAAATAGTGAAAAATCTAATTTAGCAATGTATTAAAAATTCAAAACATTTATCTCAGACTGCAAGGATGATTTCATTTTGAAAATCTATTAAAGCAATACATCACGTCATCAAGTTAAAGTATAAAGACAAATATATGAGAGAAAATAAGCTTTTAAAAAATTCAAAATCCATCAGTGAAATAAAATGTAATAAACATAGTGCTAGAATGTAATTTCTTGAATTGATAATAGATACCTAATTAAACTGGTGAAAGATATTGTACTTGATGCTGTATTGTTAGACAGATTTCTTCAAAGTCGGGGGCCAGAAATGTCTTCATTCCTCAGTTCAGTTCAGTTGCTCAGTCATGTCTGATTCTTTGCAACCTCAGGGTCTGCAGCATGCCAGGCTTCTCCCTCAGTTCTATTTAGTTCAGTTGCTCAGTCATGTCCAACTTTTTGTGACCCCATGGACTGCAGCATTCCAGGCCTCCCTGTCCATCACCAACTCCCAGAGTTTACTCAAACCCATGTCTATTGAGTCAGTGATATCATCCAACTATCTCATCCTCTGTTGTCCCCTTTTCCTCCCGCCTTCAATCTTTCCCAGCATCAGGGTCTTTTCAAATGAGTCAGTTCTTCCCATCAGGTGGCCAATGGAGTTTGAAGTTTCAACTTCAACATCAGTCCTTCCAATGAATGTTCAGGACTGATTTCCTTCAGGCTGGACCTGTTGGATCTACTTGCAGTCCAAGGGACTCTCAAGAGTCTTCTTCAACACCACAGTTCAAAATCATAAATTCTTTGGTGCTCAGCTTTCTTTATAGTCCAACTCTCACATCCATACATGACTATTGGGAAAACCGTAGCTTTGACTAGATGGACCTTTGTTGGAAAAGTACTGTCTCTGCTTTTTAATATGCTGTCTGGGTTGGTCATAACTTTCCTTTCAAGGAGTAAGTGTCTTTTAATTTCATGGCTGCAATCACCACCTGCAGTGATTTTGGAGCCCCCAAAAATAAAGTCTGCCACTGTTTCCCCATGTATCTGTCATGAAGTGATGGGACCAGATGCCATGATCTTAGTTTTCTGAACGTTGAGCTTTAAGCTTTAAGCTCAACGTTCCTCTTTCACTTTCATCGAGAGGCTCTTTAGTTCTTCTTCACTTTCTGCCATAATGGTGGTATCGTCTGCATATCAGAAGTTATTGATATTTCTCCCAGCAGACTTGATTCCAGCTTGTGCTTCATCCAGCCCTGCGTTTCTTATGATGTACTCTGCATATAAGTTAAATAAGCAGGGTGCTAATATACAGCCTTGATGTACTCCTTTTCCTATTTGGAACCAGTCTGTTGTTCCATGTCTAGTTCTAACTGTTGCTTCCTGACCTGTACACATATTTCTCAAGAGGCATGTCAGTTGATCTGGTATTCCCATCTCTTTCAGAATTTTCCACATTTTATTGTGATCCACACAGTCAAAGGCTTTTGCATAGTCCCTAGTCATCATTTTAATGGAGAGTTGAGCAAGTCATGTGAAATAAGAAAAATAATATATATTTATATACACATACACCAACACCAGAGATTAAAATAGAGGAGTCCAAATTGACATTATTCATAAGTAATAAAACTGTGCATTACATCAAAGAGATCCTATAAACTAACAGACTATAGCAGAGAATTAGAAATAGATCTCAATATTCATTGAAGAGTAAAGAATAAGAATATCAAGTCAATGAAGGAAAATACAAAAAAAATACTGATTTTCTTGATAGTACTTCAAGATTTAATTAAAGTAAAAGTAATTGAAAACACTATGATATAGTGTATCATTGGATAAACAGACCAAAGAAATGCCATAAGGAAACTTTATGTATTTGGGAACCAATTAATTAAATACAAACCATATCACACTAGAGGAGACTTATGGACCACTTAAAAATAGTATCATGACAGTACGGATGCTCATATGGAAAAAAATAGATCTCTACCTCATTCTGTACACAATAATCAAATTTTACACATTCCTACACAAATATAGCAAAATATCATTATTAACAGCATATATTAAAAGTGCAAAAGTTAGTCTCTCAGTCATGTCTGACTCTTTGCAACCCCATGGACTGTAGCCTGCCAGCTCCTTTGTCCATGAGAAGGATTTATTAATTAAGCCCCAATAAACACAAATTATAAATATGTACAGATATGTACAAATGTGATTAGATTAAACTTTTAAAACTGTTTACAGGAAAAAGTATTGTGAACACAGTAGAAACAGAAGTGACAGACTTAGCAAGATATTTACACACAAGCAAGAAAATATACAAAGAACCCCTAAAACTTGAGATGGACAAGTGACACAATTGTAAAGTGGAGCGAGGTTTTAAGCAATTCATTTACATACGAAGAATCCCAAAGGCGTGCATGCATGCTCAATCACTGAGTTGTGTCTGACTCTTTGCAACCTCATGGGCTCCTCTGCCCGTGAGATTTTTCCAGTAAGAATACTGGGATCATCCAAAAGGCAAATATGCATATTAAATGATCATTACCTGCATTCTTTATCTCTGCATGTAGAGTGGATAATATTTAGAGTAGTATTTAAAAATTAGACTGAAAGGAATCAGGGCTTCAGGGATGTTTCACTAACATTCAATGGAAAATTACCTAGTGTTCAACCTGAGGGAAATTATTTGACCTTCTGAGGTCTTATTTACTTTTCATGTAACATTTGGGGAATAAAATACATTCCATCTTTCACAGGGCTTATACAGCTAAAAGAAAAAAAAAAGTATGTGGGAATATCTTTGGAACTGTAAAAACCATGTAAGATATCATTATGCCAAAGTTCACAAATAAAAGGGTATATAACAAACGCTCTAACACTGCTGTATTATTTGCTTTAGGAAATTTAGAGAGCGATTTGCCTGCTGCAAGTCTAGTGCCAGTCAGAAGTAGGCTAAGAATGACTTCCTGCTTCCTAAAGAGTATAGTGCTCTTCAGAGGGCAGCACCGGACGACAACAGGGGCGGCAGGTGGTGGTGACCGCGGGTCTCTGCTCCCCTCAGGCTGCACATCCGGACCTGCCTGCCTAGCTCCAGATAAATTGTGAGCACTGTACGCAGAAGGAATGTAGTGTAAAAACAAAAACCGATGACCAAATAGAATGTATCAATCAATGTACCAAGTCTAGCCCAGGAGAATGGAGAGAAGGGAGAATTCCACAAATTGGCTGATGCCAAGATATTTGCCTGACCTGGGACAGCTGCGTGTCTGCGGAGGAAGGAGTCCAGGTTTCCCAGCAGAATGCCAAGGACTTCTTCTGAGTTCTGAACCTCAACAAGAAACGGGATACCTCAAAGCACAAGGTGCTGGTAGTGTCGGTGTGTCCCCAGTCTATGCCTTATTTTCCTGCTAAATTCAGCCTCAGTGTGACTGATGCATCCAGAAGACTCTGGTTTCCTCAAAAGTCTCGGAGTTCATTATGTCTTAGATACAACGATCGCTGCAGGTTTCAGCATCCTGGAGAGTCAAAAGAGTTTGTGCATCGATTCCGCAAGCACAATGAAGAAGAGCCCTCATTACCCATGCTGACCTCTGCCTGAGGATCCTGGTTGGGTCCGATAGGCTGAGCAGATGCTGTGACACCCCGTCACCCCCCACCTCTGCACTGTCACGTCTTCCTAGCAGATCATGGGATCCCTGGTGAAGTACTACGTTGCCAGACCACAGAATCTGTCCCCTGACAAGGTTTTCCATGTTATCGTGGCTCCATGCTATGACAAGAAGCTGGAGGCCCTTCAGGAAGACATCCTCATGTCTCTCGGGTTTCCCAGGGCGCTGACTGACTTCGTGCTGACCTCAGGTAAAATAGCTCAGATGATGGAACAGAGTTACCTCTCGATGAGACATGCTGCCCTGCGCACTCTGGAGATGTGAAAGAGGAGGAGCTGAGGCACCACGATGGAGCCAGCTCTGATGGGTACCTGGCACATATCTTCAGACATGCAGGCAAGGAGCTGTTCAGTGAGGACGTGGGGGAGGTCTCCTACCATGCTCTGAGGAACAAAGACTTCCAGGAGGTCACCCTCGACAAGAGCGGAGAGGTCTTCTTGCACTTTGCTGCAGCTTATGGCTTTTGAAACATCCAGAATGGGGTCCTAAAATGGAAGGGCAAGTTCCTTTATCACTTTGTGGAGGTTCTTGTTTGTGTTGGGGTATGCCTCAATGGCAGAGGCCAAGCTCAGACCGAGGATAGGCACATAGAAAAGGCCCTGCTGCAGAAGATGAAAGGCCTCTACACTGACATCTCCGTGCAGCTCCTGGAGGCCAGAACACACGTGCAGGAATTATACAGGGAGTGGCTGGAAGGCACCACTCCCTCCGTGTCCAGGAAGCCCTGCACACCTCTTACTAGGGCTCAGGGCAACCCGCTGACAGCCGAGACATCAAGTGATGAAGTTAAGAAGACTGGGAGACAGGCCTGTCAGCTGCCTGAGGATGGAGGAGCTGACCTGTGTGGGAATCAGAGACACTTGAAGAAAACAGCTCAACTTTCCTTTTACTGTTTTGATTTTTCAGAATCCTCTGCTCCCCCTATTTGTCAGCAGCCCCTTCCCTCAGTTCAATGTGGTACTCTCTTCATCATGTGTATGATTGAAATATTTTAACTAAGGAGAGAAGGGTTGCCCCAATTCGAGTTCCCTATAAGACTGAAAAATTTCAAAGAACGAGAATGGAGACAGACTACTGTCTTTTAGGCTTAAAAAAAAAAAAAAATCCAAAAAATGTCCTGTGAACAGTTAAGACCCCAGAAGTTCTGATTCACATGCCTCAGAGAGATTTGATGTAGAAATGACAGGAAGCAGGCAGGCTATGGGGCTTGTGGGCCATGGTCTGCCCTGTTGGCTCTTATTTTTACCCATGTTTTTTATTTCTGAGAATGGTTTGGCCAGAATGTAAATAAATTGCATCCTTTTGGAATCAGAGGGCTCATATGAATCTGAATTTTCAGCTTCTCTAGAGAAAAAGTTCTGGCAACAGTGGGCCATGTTTCTTACTACCACAGTGGCCAGAGTGCCGTGGCAGCGCCTCCTGGGACCAGATACTCTAACTTATGCCCCAAACTCAGGCTTGCACATTCAGTCTTTAAGTGAACTCACCTCGAGGCAGAGGGAGGCCTGCAAAGGGTAACAGTTTTTACACATGGAAGGATGGGAGAGGCAGCTGACCTGCTCAGGTCGAGCTATGTGGTCAGGAGTCTGTCTGCTCCATTCTTCTCTGGGTGGGGTCAGGCAGGTGACAGCCATTCTGATCCCAACCTCAGATGAGGCAGCTTCTCGAAGTTCCTGCCTCTCTTCCTTCCCCACCCCCACCTCCCCCCATCATCCTCCCCACGCACTGTGGGCCTGGCTCATCCACGTGGCTCCTGACGGGACCCCCACCTGGCATGCCTGTAGTGCTCATGGGAGTTTGCCTTAAAGAGAAATGGAGGAGAACGGTTTTACCACAAACAGAAAGGGCTAGCAAAGAATTGGAAATTACAGAATCACGGAACTCTCTATGAAATGTGGAGTTCCTGTGAAATGAAAGACATCTGTGGATAGGCCTCCAGTTTGCTCTTCAAAGCACTCGAATTTTGTTAACATGGATGGTAACATTCTTCTTGGATTCCTCAGTGCTTATAAAGCCTGAGCCGTTAGATTTCCTTCATCGACTCTATGTTGTACTGTACCTGTATACCTATAGCGGTTGAAAACTGGATATATTGTGTGAAATTGTATATTTTTTGCTTTCAACCTGTGTGCGATTGTGTTTCTTTCCTCTGCAGTAACTGACTATGGAATAAACACTTGAGGAGTGTCTGAGTGTGGAGAGTGTGTGAACCAGACACTGACTTCCCAAAATAAACAAACAAACAAACAAGCAAAGAATATAGTGCTTTTCATTGGGAAGGAAAGTGTAGAATTTATAGGCTGAGTAAAACTGCAATTTAAATTTTTTAATGTGAATTGCTACCTCACATGAGGCATTCAGGGTGGACCAACCAAGCAACACATCACCAAGAGATTCAGGAAAGACTCCAGGAAGTCCCAATTTTATTTATATCAATACTTTTATGTTCTTAAATGAGTAATGAATTAGAATTTGGTATTCTGCATATCATGTCAACAATAACATCTCCAACATATATACAAATGAAAATTAAGAAATCATAATATATGTATTAAAACTGAAATATCCAGAGAAAGCCAAAGGTTGGAAGTCTTTCATCTAGTATTCCAAAGCTGGCAGGTCTCTGATAATTTATGCCAGTGAAGAAAAATGTTTGTCTTGTGTGGGATAATATGACTCAGTGCTACTGTTGTTTCAAAATAAAAAAAAATGTCAGGTATTATTAGTATTAACAGAAAACTTAAATATATGATAGATCAAAATGTGCCAGTACCATTCTGTTTGATTCATGTTTTTCAAAGACCCAGTTTCTTGGCCTCAATTAATAATGGGTTCTACTCTTTAAAAGGGTTATTGATCTCTGGTTGTTATCAGAAGAAATAGAGTGGATAGAAATATAAATTGTGAGTATTTTATACTGGTTTATGCTCTGATGCTCATTTGAAAAAAGTATTTAACACACTGCTTGCATTATCTATTATGTTCATCAACCAGGTAGTTGCAATTTATATGAAATTTGGCATGTCACAAAAATTAAAAAAATGTTTTTCATCATCTGTGAGAGTGTGTTTGGCAAAAGATTGAATGTACAGGAAGAATCGTGTTGGGATGTAGGCTGCTGGGGAAAGTGTCAAGTTTCAGCATTTTGATTCAACAAATATTTTGTGCACTCAGTGTGTTCTGGACAATATTCTAGATGCTGTGTTTATCAGTTAACAGCATACAAAAGTGCCTGTTCTAGTGGATCTTACATCATAGCTGGTAGATACAGATAATAGAAAGCAAACAAGTAAAATGAATGAGCAAAGGAAATAATATTAGAGTGTGGGGGAGCACAAGCATAAATGTGTAAGTAGAGAGGTAAATAAAGCATTCACACATGGAGTAAATACCAAAAGGAGTGGGGAAATTAGCCACATAGACTCTGGAGGTAAATAGCTTTCACAGAAGAAGGAAAAAAGAGTGCAAAGGCCCAGATATGTGCACAGGGTGTTGTGAAAATAGGAGAGGCTGGAGTATTGGAGTTGTGTGAGGAGGAGCCAGAGGGAAAAGAAAGAGGGAGGGAGAGGGTGAGGATCCTGGGAGAATTGTAGGCTTTCAGAAGGTTTTTGGTGTATGTGATATGTGATATTTGTTTTTCTCTTTCTTATTTACTTCACTATATATGACACTCTCCAGGTCCATCCATGCCTCTACAAGTGACCCAATTTCATTCTTTTTTCAGTTCAGTTCAGTTCAGTTCATTTGCTCAGTCATGTCCCCCTCTTTGTGACCCCATGGACCACAGCATGCCAGGCCTCCCTGTCCATCACCAACTCCCGGAACTTACCCAACTCATGTCCATTGAGTTGGTGATGCAATCCAACCATCCCATCCTCTGTGGTCCCCTTCTCCTCCTGCCCTCAATCTTTCCTAGCATCAGGGTCTTTTCAAATGAGTCAGCTTTTCACATGAGGTGGCCAAAGTAGTGCAGTTTCAGCTTCAACATCAGTCCTTCTGATGAACACCTAGGACTGATCTCCTTTAGGATGGACTGGTTGGAGCTACTTACAGTCTAAGGGACTCACAAGAGTCTTCTCCAACACCACAGTTCAAATGCATCAATTCTTCGGTTCTCAGCTTTCTTCACAGTCCAACTCTCATATCCATACATGACCACAGGAAAAACCATAGCTTTGACTAGATGGACCTTTGTTGACAAAGTGATATCTCTGTTTTTTAATATGCTGTCTAGGTCGGTAATAACTGCTTCCAAGGAGTAAGCATCTTTTGATTTCATGGCTTCAGTCACCATCTGCAGTGATTTTGGAGCCCCAAAAAATAAAGTTAGCCACTGTTTCCACTGTTTCCCCATCTATGTGCCATTTGCCATGAAGTGATGGGACCAGATTCAATGATCTTAGTTTTCTGAATGTTGAGCTTTAAGCCAACTTTTTCACTCTCCTCTTTCACTTTCATCAAGAGGCTCTTTAGTTCTACTTCACTTTCTGCCATAAGGGTGGTGTCATCTGCATATCTGAGCTTATTGATATTTCTCCCAGAAATCTTGATTTCAGCTTGTGCTTCTTCTGGCCCAGCATTTCTCATGATGTACTTTGCATATAAGTTAAATAAGCAGGGTGACAATATACAGCCTTGAAGTACTCCTTTTCCTATTTGGAACAAGTCTGTTGTTCCATGTCCAGTTCTAACTGTTGCTTCCTGACTTGCATACAGGTTTCTCAAGAGGCAGGTCAGATGGTCTGGTTTTCCCATCTCTTTAAAATTTGATACAGTTTAATGTGATCCATACAGGCAAAGGCTTTGGCATAGTCAATAAAGCAGAAATAGATGTTTTTATGGAACTCGTTTGCTTTTTCAATGATCCATGGGATGTTAACTATTTGATCTCTGGTTCCTCTGCCTTTTCTAAAACCAGCTTGAACATCTGGAAGATAATGGTTCACATATTGCTGAAACCTGGCTTGGAGATTTTTGAGCATTCTTTAATAACGTGTGAGATGAGTGCAATTGTGCGGTAGTTTGAGCATTCTTTGGAATTTCCTTTCTTTGGGATTGGAATGAAAACTGACTTTTCCAGTCCCTTGGCCACTGCTGAGTTTTCCAAATTTGCTGGCATATTGAGTGCAACACTTTAACAGCATCATGTTTTAGGATTTGAAATAGCTCAACTAGAATTCCATCACCTCTACTAGCTTTGTTTGTAGTGATGCTTCCTAAGGCCCACTTGACTTTACATTCCAGGATGTCTGGCTCTAGGTGAGTGATCACACCATCCTGATTATCTGGGTCATGAAGATCTTTTTTGTACAGTTCTTCTTATGACTGGGTTAATATTCCATTGTATATATGTACCACGTCTTTTTTATCCATTCATCTGTTGATGACCATTAACATTGTTTCCATGTCCTGAACCTATTTTTAGGACAGGAATAGAAACACAGATGTAGATAAGGGATATGTGGAAATAGGAAGGGAAGGAGAGGGTGGGATGACCTGAAAGAGTAGCACTGACATTTATACCCTAACATTTATAAAATAGATAGTTAGTAAGAAGCTGCTGTATAACACAGGGAGCTCAACTCAGTGCTCTGTGATGACCTACAGGAATGGGCTCCAGGAGGTGGAGGGAGGCTCCCCATGTATAGGCTACCTACGTAAAGGCTATCTTGTTACAAGGAAGGGACATATTTGTACAAACAAAGAGCAGATTCATTTTGCTGTACAGCAGAAACTAACACAGCATTGAAAAGCAGTTACTCCAATTAAAAAATTAAAAAAAGAAGAATTACTTTGGCATCTGAGATAGACTCCAAGGTGGGAGAGTAGCAGGAAGATCAGGCAAGAGGCTTTAGCAGAAGAGGTTATGGTAGCTCATCCCTGACTGGATACTAGGAATGGTGGCCATCTAAAGTTTACTAGGTGCATGCAGAAAAAGGATATTGAAACCTGACTGCAATAATATCTGAAGATAAGATAAAATTGTGTTGTATTTTGAAACAGGAGGCCTAAGGAAACATTTTTACTTTTGTCTCCCTATTGTAATGTTTTCTCTTCTCACATCAGGATCTGTTTTTTTATTTTTTTTTCACCTTGAAAAAATCATTACTAATTTTCAGGAAAGATGAAAATCATCCATAATCTTTCAATACACGCCCATGTATTCATGGAGCACTGCCCTGTTGCCCTGAAGCTAACAGCAGGATGCGTAATGCATAATGCACTCCATGCCTTACATAAATACACATAAAACTTTAGCGATTAACAGGATGAAGCTATTAAAGAAAACAATGTGGGTATAAAACAGTTTTGCAGAGATTAAAAATTTTTAAGCCAGGAGCTTTTTCTGAAAGAACAGATTGGATTTCTGATTAGGGATTGGAGGAAATGATAATTGAAATACTCATTTCAATACCAATAGCCTCACGTGTGTGAATCTGTCTAATTTATTTTTTGGTTTGGGTAGAAAGAGAAATAAATCATGATCATGTATTTTAAGTGTGTTAACTATTTTTTTCCTCTTTTTTGTAGCCACATTCTTCTGAAATGGGTAGATTTTGTTGTTGCTACTGTTACTGTTTTTAGCCAATTTACAGTTTGCATTTTCTATTTGGTTTTTCATAAATTTGCTTTGAAGCTCATGGGTATGACTTGAATGATAAGAGATTGAGCATAAAAAAACAAGGAAATTTTATGTAAAAAATGCTCTGTTTTCTTCATCTGCTGAGGTAACCATTCCTTTAATCTCACTGATTGTTTTGTAGCTATTTCTGTTGAAAATGGCAGACAGGCACAGACTTTTGATTACCAGCATGCTTCATCTGTGATCAAAAACCTCTAGGTTGCAGTCACATTTCAGAAGAGTTTGTTCTAAGTAGAGGATTTTTTAAACACTCTGTGATATGTGATCTCATTTCATAGGCTGTTTTTTTTTTTTTTTTTTTTTTTTTTTTTTTTTTTTTTTTTTCTTTTTTTTTTTTTTTTTTTTTTTTTTTTTTTTTTTTTTTTTTTCCTTTTTAATCATTGAAAGTCACAATGTATATCTTTCCCACCCTTAAGCTGGGACCAGACCTGCCTGGTTACTCAGTCTGGACACAGAAAAGTGAGTTAGACAACGTTGATGGAGGTTCAAAGAAGACTCTTTCACACTTACTCTGACTTTTAATTGGAAAAGACCCTGATGCTGGGAAAGATTGAAGGCAAAAGGAGAAGGGGGCAGCAGAGGATAAGATGGTTAGGTAGCATCACTGACTCAATGGACCTAAATTTGAGCAAGCTCTGGGTAATAGAGGACAGAGGAGCCTAGCGTGCTACCGTCCATGAGGTCACACAAAGGCGGACATGACTTAGCGACTGAACAACAACAACAGCAATTACATTTTAAGTATTCCTACGATACTACTTCCAGCTACAGGACACTGCTCCTGGGCTGCCACTCCTGGTGAACCATGAAGCTCTGTATCTACCTGTCTCTCCAGTTTTGCGGGTAGCAGCATGCCCTATAATCCTAACTCTTTAATGAGTCTAAGAATAGTAGTTGATTTTTAGTTTGTTTTTTTCATTGTTATGGAGAATAGAGTAATGACTTACAAGTTCTTTACATGTCAGATTGAAAATTAGAAGACCTCCCTCTATGAGTTTTGGATATTACTAGGTTATAACAATGACTTACTCCATCACCGAGAGATAGTCTGACCTGATTTGGACCTGCCCTGACTTAAAATAAATCCTAGTTCTGGTACTAACTTACATATCTTTTTCATTTGAATGTTCATATTACTTATCTCAAAGAGTTGTGTAAAGGTGACCTTCTAAAAGATGACCCTCTTTTGTTGTTGTTCAGTTGCCAAGTTGTGTCCAATTCTTTGTGATTCCAGGAGCCCACCAGGCTCCTCTGTCCATAGTGTTTTCCAGGCAAGAATACTGGAGTGGGTTGTCATTTCCTTCTCCAGGGGATCTTCCTGGACCAGGGATCAAACCTGCGTGTCCTGCATTGAAGACGGATTTCTTACTGTTTGAGCTCAGATGGTAAAGAATCCACTTTCAGTGCAGGAGACCTGGGTTCAACCTAAAACTTGGTACATAGCATGTGTTCAGACCAATACTAGTTTCCTTCCTTGATTTTTATGAACTGTAGGTTTTTCACAACAAAGAGGCAGATGAAAAACCAAGTGCTGTTTCTCATTTCCTTCTCTTGTCAGGCACCACTCCTACAGTTCCATCATAGAATAAATGTCTACTCCGCAGCATGGCATACATGTGAAACCTTTCAGTGGTTCTTCTTGGTATTTCTATTCTTATTTCCCAAGTTTGCATTTTTGACTTTTTTATGTAAGAGTGAGAGTCCCTATATCCTGGTACTTTGCCAACACTTCCTGCTCAGAGTTATTGGGATTCTTTGTTAATTAGTGTAAGAAATAAGTGAATTCTTTATCCCCAAATGGAAATGTTAAGTTGGAGTTGTTCTGGGGATATATGCAAAAAATTCTTCCGTGTTAATATCTGGACTATGATAGACTTCAGTGGTAGTTAGAAGAGACAGAATTTCAAGATGAAGGTAACTGCAGCAGAACTCCATTTTATTAGGTTTTGAGTGATAATTACAATCATTTTCACAACATAGACTTATTTAAGGTAATGTGATAATTGTCTCTGAAACCATGAGCTTTGTGAATCCCAGTATACATTTAAATATAATAAAATGAACACATGCAGTTGAAATAATCTATTAGTTGAAGAGCTTTAAGCCATAAATGGAGAAGGCAATGGCACCCCACTCCAGTACTCTTGCCTGGAAAATCCTATGGACCGAGGAGCCTGGTAGGCTGCAGTCCATGGGGTCGCACAGAGTCGGACACGACTGAGTGAATTCCCTTTCACTTTTCACTTTCATGCATTGGAGAAGGAAATGGCAACCCACTCCAATGTTCTTGCCTGGAGAATCCCAGGGACAGAGGAGCCTGGTGGGTTGCTGTCTATGGGGTCACACAGAGTCAGACACAACTGAAGTGACTTAGCAACTTAGCAAAAAGCCATAAAATATGAAATTAAAGTAATGCACAATTAAAGCAGAAACAAAATGACTCTTCTATGAAATGGAGACAGATTTGCCTAGATGATACCTTTCATGGGCTAGACAGGAAGGGTGTGCTAAGTCACTTCAGTCATGTCCGACTTTTTGCAACCCCATGGACTGTAGCCTGCCAGACTTCTCTGTCTGTGAGCATTCTTCAGGTAAGAATACTGGAGTAGGTTGCCATTTCCTCCTCCAGGGGATCTTCCCAGGGATCAAACCCCTGTCTCTTTTGTCTCCTGAATTTGTAGGTAGGTTATTTACCATCAAGGCCACCTGGGAAGCCCAAGACAGAAAGTGAATTCTTTTTGACCCTATGGACTGTATAATCCATGAAATTCTCCAGGCCAGAATACTGGAATGGGTAGCCTTTCTCTTCTCCAGGGGATCTTCCCAACCCAGGGATCAAACCCTGGTCTCTCACACTGCAGGTGGATTCTTTATAAGCTGAGCCACAAAGGAAGCCCAAGAATACTGGAGTAGGTAGTTTCTCCCTTCTCCAGCAGATCTTCCCAACCCAGGAATTGAACTGGGGTCTCCTGCATTGCAGGTGTATTCTTTACCAACTGAGCTATCAGGGAAGCCCTAAAAGAGATAGTTAATTAAGTATTTGTTTTTCTAAGGTCTGCTGCTGATAGGATGCTTGAAAGAGGGAAAATTACCAAGCTAAATAGGAAAGACCTTGATTCTGATAAAGATTGAAGGCAAAGAAGATGAGAGTGGCAGAGGATAAAATGATTACATAGAATCATTGACTCAAAGGATGTGAATTTGAGCAGACTCCAGGAGTTAGTGAAAGACCCGGGAGCCCTGCAGTCCATGAAGTTGCAAGGAATCACACCCAACTTAGTGACTGCTTAACAACCAGATATAAGAGAAAAATCAAAGTACAACATCATAGGAAAGACGATCTAAAAATATTGTTTATTATGTACTCTCAAGAATTGACTTTGCATTTGTGTTTTTAACAAGAAAACATTTGTACATCAGATGTGCTTGTTTAAATGCCTACTATGTAAAAGTACCATGCCAGTCTGTGGCTCAGACCGTAAAAGCGTCTGCCTACAATGTGGGAGACCTGGGTTCAATCCCTGGGATGGGAAGATCTCCTGGAGAAGGAAAAGGCAACCCACTCCAGTATTCTTGCCTGGAGAACCCCATGGACGGAGAAGCCTGGTAGGCTACAGTCCATGGGGTCTCAAAGAGTCGGACATGACTGAGCGACTTCATTTTCACTTTTGTATCTTTCACGTGTCATTTCAGTGGCTTTCATAAGTCACAGGTGAAACATAATCATGTAAGTAAACTTGAGAAGACTTCTTGTGTTCTCTTATGCAATTAAAATAATTTATATGACCAATTTTCAAACCAACTTTCACCCTCCTAGTGAAGTAATAACCATCCTGTCATAATATCTGTCCTCTTAGAAGAACGAGTCTTATTCTGTTTCTTCATAAACAGAAAGGGAATATTTTGTTATTTATACGCTTTCTATATACTTTTTCTTTGGTTATACAGTGATGAAAATCTGTTCATGAAATTAAGAAATAGTTTTGAAGCATCTTTTAATCTTTTAATATGTCTCTCTAATTCTCTTCCCAATTTTCCCTGATTGCATAATTTAGATTTTAAATAAAAAATGTTTTAAGGAAAGTTGAAACAACGATTGCATCACTACCAATTTTGTTATTATTCTTTGCAAACCACAGACACAGAGCAGGAGATGTGATATGTAATCAATAATATCTAATGTAAGTCTAAATATGAACACTTTAAGACAAATTTCCTTTTCAGAAGCTAAAGATCTATGAAGTTTCATTCAGAACAGCCTTGACTGACATAAAGATGTGTAATGAGTTTACATTTGAGAGTTATTAAGTAAAAGTGAGTTAGCAAAAATATGGATATTAGGGAAATTTTATGTATTGTGTTCAATACAGTTGGAACAGATCTGTAATCATAAGTTTTGTTTATGGGCCTAGCAAACAGCAAATTTTCTGATTTGTCAGAAAATTCATGAAATTTTTATTGTTTTCTCTAGAAAGTTTTTTTTTAACTTAATGAAAAATTATCTCCTAAAACACAAGTTGAATGTCTGCTTGACCGAGTTTTTAAAAGTCAAAAGGAAGTTTAGAACTGTAAATACCTTTAGTAGTAGAAGGGCCCACAATAATAATTTTAATATTGCCATTGCCATATGGGGGAGTTGTAATATAAGTCAGAAACTAACAAATCTTACTTTTTAAATTAATTGGAATTATCAAGGTTTGACATACTAGCACTTGTCTTAAACTAGCTCAAGATATCTTGGATTATGAATCAAGAGACAGACTCTACCACTGACTAGCTATGTGTCTTTGGCAGTTTTAAACTTTTTAAAAAAATCTTTAGGCCATGCTACAGGGCATGTGGGATCTTAGTTGGCCGACCAGGGATTGAACTCATGTCTCTAGCATTGGCAGCTTGCAGTGTTAACGACTGGACCACCAAGGAAGTCCTCTCTGGTCTTTACATGAGTATCTCAGAACCCAGTTTTCCTTACTCCATCTAATAGACACTCAGTGTTCTCCTTGTGTTCTTTTACTGTTTCTCTATATGCTTTCCCCAATGTCTGTGTCCTTTCACTTCTAATTACTTGATCCTCTGCTGCTCTGTATAAAATCGGACACAATTCACTGGAAAATGCAAGCAGTTGGAAATACATGATAATTTACATGCCCCTGAAGCAGCTCTTAGCCAGAGACGGCTTTGTGCAAGAGTGTAAAGGCTCAGCCCCTCTGTTGCTAGTTAGAATAGACTCTGAGGTGTTATTTACCCTGCAGAGCTCCCCTTCATGATCAGCCTAAGGCTGGAATTTTGCCTGAAATCACACCCTTTCTTAACTTCTCTGTCCTGCTTTTCTATTTTCTTACCAGTCTGGCTAAGGGTGCCTCCTTAATATTATCACTTGCTGTAAATTCTCAATTAAGTTTCTTCTGAAGAATCCAATCCAAGGCAAGATGCTGGGCTGAAGTCCTTTTCCCTTTATATATACTATGATTCAAATTAATTTATATACAAATATAAAATAGACCATATTGGTATGCTGTACTCGTTTCTAGTGAACAAAGAGCAATAACAGCAACTTCTTTTTATTAACTTGATTTCATTGTCATTGGAAAGATGCTATAATTATACTCATACTTACCATGAACATGAACATGGTAGAACATGAACATGGTAGAACATGAACCTGGGCAAACTCTGGGAGATGGTGAGGGACAGAGAAACCTGGTGTGCTGGAGTCCATGGGGTCATGAAGAGTTGCACACGACTTGGCTACTGAGAAACCTACCGTGATATTCATAAAAATTAAAAGGGAATGTATTTTGGCTGGGTATCTATTGAAACTTTTATTTAAATCCTTTCAGAATTAGAGAAGAGAGAAATTACATTTCTAACTACTCCAGGTTGATGATAAACTACCTGAAGTTGAGGGTAAAGAGATTTTCTTTGTCGTTTTTACACGCTGGTTCTCTGGAAGAAAGAAAATAATGATGAGCGCCTGTAGGTAGCATTTTTGTTTTCATTCTGTGCTGTTTTTGTTTAAGGAAGAGGAAGAATTGCAAGCAACTAAACATCAGAAGACGGAGAAGGCAATGGCACCCCACTCCAGTACTCTTGCCTGGAAAATCCGAGGGACAGCGGAGCCTGGTGGGCTGCCGTCTATGGGGTCGCACAGAGTCGGACACGACTGAAGCGACTTAGCATAGCATAGCAAACATCAGAAGAAAGTTTCAGTTGACAAGAATGCAAAAGCACAGTAGTTGTGTGCACTCATGCAGTTGTCACCCAAATGAAATGTGGAAATATGAAAGTCAGACTCCAAGTGGACTGCATAAATGATGGCAAATTCTCAGAAACAGCAGTAGTATTTAACAATCCGAGGCATATGTACTCATAATTCTATAATCCTGATGTTTATTCTTATAATTCTATGATCCTGATGTTGAGAAATGAAAGGGGAAAAATATATCAGTAACTCAGAGACCACACATTTGCATGATATGTTAGGAGTAAATCATTCTCATAATTCTTTTCAAAGTCTTTATGTAGGCTTGTCTGGGAATCGTGGGTAAAGCAATGATTATGATGTGTTGCATAATTATAATTCAGATAGTTTCTATTTTTTTTTAATTATAACTATCTGCCAAGAACTGTATTAGAAACTTTATAAGTATTAACTAATCCCATTCTTTCAACAACCTTATGATATAGGGATTACTACCATATTGGCCTAGAGAGTTAAATTCATTTATTCATCATTTTTCCTTTTGTCGAATGTCCAACTCTCTAGTCCCTGATAATCCATCATAAAGAACATAGACATAGCCGTGGTGTTCTGGGGACTTACAATCTGATGAATGCAGCTGGACACATAAGGAGCAGTGGATTTAAAACTTTAAACAGATCTTTCATATGCTGAGTTCATAGTCTTAACCACTATCTTATAGTTTTCGGCAACATAGTAATTGAAATTTTACAAAAGACCACTGATATCTTTTTACCTAATGAACCCTTGGTAGATATCACTATCCAATTAGGAGTTTAATATATCTGTCATTCTCCTCTTGAATCAGGATGTCACTGAAACCTTAGATAAGAAGACTAGTTAGGGTTGAATGTACCATGCTCATTTTGGAACTGAAATATGTGCAGCCCAGATATTTTCCCAGGTTGTCACAAATGGGAAAAAAGACTAAACTAGAGCACAGTTCATTCTAAGTCTAGTGCTTTTTGTCAAGGCAGATTGCTAGTCATGTGGATTGGATTTGCTTTTTTTTAATAAAACAGAAATTCTAGATACTTTTGTTTTAGTTGGGACGAACGTCTGTTTCATGTATTTTCTTAGTTTAAATATTTCCCTTTCAAACACACCTTTATTATCAAGCTTATGTTATTTTATCTGTATGGTAAATGACCCCACTACTATATCCCTTTCTTTGTAAGCTCACTTACACATAGTCATTCCTGAAATATAGCAAGCTATATTTGAAGGAACCCAAGCTCTAGAAAGTAATGCACTGGACTTTCAATTTTGGTTCCATCTTTTACGTATTTGTGTAATGGACTTACAAAAATTACTAATCCCACTAAGCTTCTTTTCACATTAAAAAATGAAGATAAAATATGTATAATCCTAAAATATCTATAATTCCCTTTGAAAACCTAATATGAGGTAATATATATAAAGTTTGTAATAAAAGTAGGGAAATAAGTTAATTCTTTCAGTATTAGGGTACTTGGTGTATAGTAAGCACTCCACAAATAGTAGCAGTTATTTGTGTATATATAGTGATAAAAATGGAGAAGGAAATGGCAACCCACTGCAGTGTTCTTGCCTGGAGAATCCCAGGGACAGGGGAGCCTGGTGGGCTGTCGTCTCTGGGGTCGCACAGAGTCGGACACGACTGAGGCAACTTAGCAGCAGCAGCAGCAGCAGTGATGCAGGCTATGCATGTTAAAGATTTTTAGTGTTTATGATTTTACATTACTTACAGGGCTTCAACAATATTTATAATACCTCATGCATAGTCTTTACAATGTGAGTATTTTACAAAACATGATATTGGACTCAACAATAGTATTTTTTAGCATTTACTTTCCTCAAGTGTTTTGTTTTGTTGATAATTTACGTCTCAAAATGGTAAAAGGCAGTTCAGTGGTTAAGACTCAGAATTTCCAGTGTGGGGGAGTGTGGATTTGATCCCCAGTCAGGGAACTGAAGTCCCCATATGCTGTGCAGCACAGCCAAAAGTGTAAAAAATAAATTTAATTTAAAAAGTTCTTATTTTTAATTGCACTTAGAAAGCTGCCATGAATTTTGAATAATAGTGAAGAATGAGAGACAGAAGGCAAAGGCTATGAGTGACTTTCTTAAACAGATACAAAGGAGATAATATTTTGTTTATATTAGCCGAAATGGGACATACACTACTCTGTTTTTTTATGTATTTTTGAGGATTGTTTTTATCATTCTTCACATATTATGAACATTCCTCCAGTCAATAGTTATGCACCTACATTATCATTTTTAATTGCCCTGATTATTCATGGTACAAATATTACACATGTTATAGTCAACTGTTTCCAAATAATTAATTTGTTACTCCCAATGGATAGGAAAAAAAAATAATCTTGATACTCACATTGATACAAATACTAGCAATCTTTTAAAAATTCGGCAACACAAGTTATAGAAAATCTGCCTTTATCAGTTTAAGCAGAAACGTGTTCATATTACTGTGTGACAAAGTGTGAGAAATTATAAATATGTTAAGAACCAAATCAGGATCTCTCCCCAAAAACATGAATACCGAAACTCAAGGATCACATTTAAGAAAGTGAAATGTCAGGTGAGTTGGTAGATGTTTACACATGATTCTGAAATTCTAATGGCAGAGATTCAGGTTGAGGGAGCTTAGCGGCAGCACATCTGAAACAAGATGTAAGAGATTCAGCCATTAACAAGTTTCATAGGAATCGTTAGAAGTAAGAAGTCATCAAAAAATAAACTGTGATCTAGGATTCTATTGCTATTCACATATTAACTAGAATATTTGGCATTGGCCAGATACATCTGTAGAAACACTTTTCATTTTTTTATACAGCACTTGAAATGAGATAGAAACAAATTGAGTTTGTTTCAGAGAGCAGAAATTAGATAATCAAGAAAGTTAAGGGAGACTCTAAACCTTATTATGTAAGATCAGTCGAGGAAAATTAGGATATTTTGCTTGGAGTAGAGAAGATTCAGAGAGAATAAGACAGCTGCTTGTAAATATTTGAAGTATTGCCATGGGGCTGCATGGCCTCAAGAATGCAAACTAGGGCCAATTTTTGGTTGCTTCAGGGACAGGATTTTGGCACGAAATACGGAAGAGCTAACAGCGAGAGCTGTTTACACATGAAGCAAGCTCTCTCTGGAGGCATTATGTGGCCTGTCGCTGAAACTGTTCAGATGTAAGCAGGGGACAGTCACTTCGAGGGGGAACTGTAAGGGAGATTCAAGCATAAAAGTGTAGCTGAATGAGATGATGGTTAATGGCTCATTCCAATCCAAAAATACTGTGTTGCTATTTCTTAGAGGTTTATTTGATTGTAATCTCAGTGTGAATTAAAATGGAAGGTTTGTTTGTTTGTTTATTGTTTTGTTTTCTCTCTCAAAACTAAGATCTTAGGTTTAAGGAAGGAGGAAAAATGGTGTAAGAGTTGCGCTGTGCTTTGTTTAAATCAGATCACGATGGTGAGGTAAACTTGATGTAGAAGATAGATTGGGAGCAAAATGGAAGGAACCACTAGGGAAGAATGAATAAATATTAAGAATGAAAGAGTTCATATCACATATGAGAGTTCTCATGTGAGGTGTGTTCGATTCATTTGTGATAACTATCAACATTTCAGGAAAGCAGACTGAACTCAATATAATCATATAAAAACCAATGATATATTTTATAAAATATTGCCATACAAAGAAGCATATTCAATGTTTATATAGCCTTAAGCTTTAAAATCAGAATAAATATATTTTAATTCCTGCTTATCGTCTACCTAGCTATATGATGTGGAATACTTCTGTTGCCCTCTCCTGGCCTCAATTTCTTCACATATAGTGGGAAGTCATTTAATGTAAGTGACAGCTAATTTTCCTCCTACTTCAGAAATACTAAAGCTCCATGCACAGGTGCAAGTCCGTTTTGGGTAACTCATTCTCTTAAGACCTACTTCCATCTTTCCTTTATTATGTTCAACTCCAATAATGATTATCATCCTGTTTCAAAACCTTACTTTGATTGCCTCCTCAGAAGTCCAGTGAATTTTATATCATCTGGATTTGGAGACCTTTAAGCCCCATTAGTCAATCTAGCAGAACTATTTTGAAACTTGAAAGTGACTGATGCTCATTTGTAGTGTCCTTAGGGAACTTTATGTGAAAGAAATTCAGGGAAGGTGAAATATTTTTACAACATGGCTCAAATGCAATTAATGACTGTTGAAACACCTACACAAAGCCCCCTTGGAAACTTAAATAAAATTCATGATTTTGACATGATGTGACCTTTGGAGAGGATGTTTTCAATGCTGCCTTTTATCCCAGCTGGAGGGAGAGAATGAAGGAAGGAAATTGACTCTAGATACTACCTGAGTTAAGAATGCTACTGCAAGAAGTCTATGAGCTCATAGTTGATAACTCCTTGGTATTACTGACAGAGGTAGAGAAAGTACATACTCAATAAGTGTTGTTGACTGATTTTGTATTTATTTTATTTTGAAGAACAATGTAAAATATCTCATTCTGCATCTTCATTGCCCAGACTCCAGCATAGAATGTACACCGATGTCTGATGCAAAAGGCACTGGTAAAGTTTCACTGATGTACATTAGCCAATTGTGACAAGTAACAATCTGAGCAAATAAATCAATTTCTCTAGGACCTTAGTTCCATTATCTATGAACAGAGAAAGCAGTATTACATGAATCAAAAGTTACTTTCTGTATCTGAACTTCTTTTACATGCTGTTGGTGGGATTATGCATTAAGGTTAACTAAGGACACATGTATTTTATCATCAGCTGTTTTGTTACTCAACCTTGCTGTTTTCAGAAGCTCACAGTCAGTGTTTCAGAAAGTAAGGAATGCAGTTCTGGAGACAGATGTACCAGCTTTGAGAGTTGCATGTGTGTGTACCAGGTCACTTCAGTCGTGCCTGACTCTTTATGATGCTATGGACTGTAGCCCGCTAGGCTCCTCTGTTCATATGATTCTCCAGGCAAGAATACTGGAATGGATTGCCATGCCCTCCTCCAGGGGATCTTCCCAACCCAGGGACTGAACCCACATCTCTTACGTGTCATGCATTGGCAGGCAGTTTCTCTACCACTAGTGCCTCCTGGGAAGACCCCTGAGAGTTGCATATATGTCATCATTTCAAAACTAAAGATGTCTTTTCCACTTTTTTTTCTTATTTTTTTTCTTTTGGTCAGAAGGAAGGGATGAAATTTTGCAAATGTTTGAAAATTCAATTTAGATGTCTGAATCTTACATTTTGCTAAGAAAACCAATAAATTTTTTGGTGAAATGAATATAAGCAGTAACACCTTTCACTTCCTTGTGGAAAAATATAAGTTTGAAGAATATTTTTTCATAATCTTTTGGAAGGAAGAAAACCTTTTGCAACAGCACAGTTTAGTTCAGTTCAGTTCAGTTAAATTGCTCAGTCATGTCCGACTCTTTGTGACCCGATGAACCACAGCACGCCAGGCCTCCCTGTCCATCACCAACTCCCGGAGTCCACCCAAACCCATGTCCATTGAGTTGGTGATGCCATCCAACCATCTCATCCTCTGTCATCCCCTTCTCCTCCTGCCCTCAATTTTTCCCAGCATCAGTGTCTTTTCCAATGAGTCAGCTCTTTACTTCAGGTGGCCAAAGTATTGGAGTTTCAGCTTCAACATCAGTCCTTCCAATGAACACCCAGAACTGATCTCCTTTAGGATGGACTGTTTGGATCTCCTTGTAGTCCAAGGGACTCTCAAGAGTCTTCTCCAACACCACAGTTCAAAAGCATCAATTCTTCGGTGCTCAGCTTTCTTTATAGTCCAACTCTCACATCCATATGTGACCACTGGAAAAACCATAGCCTTGACTAGACGGACCTTTGTTGACAAAGTAATGTCTCTGCTTTTTAATATGCTGTCTAGGTTGGTCATCAAGTAGGCAAAATGCAGCTTTAATAAAATGTAAAAATAGCATACCTTTTACTTGTAACATTAAGTGCTAATCTTAACACAGTTTCTGTGGGAAAGTTGGCAAAACCAAAGACATGTCCCTGATTGGAATTTTTAAGACTGTTACATTCTTTTCCTTGAGGTCTGCAAAGATAATAAGAAATTATACAGGGATAAAAAGGAATCACAAGAAATTTAGTTATGCTGAATGTATGCTAAGTCACTTCAGTCATGTGCAACTTTGTGTGATCCTGTGGACTGTAGCCCACCAGGCTCCTCTGTCTATGGGATTCTCCAGGCAAAAATATTGGAGTTGGCTGCCATGCCCTCCTCCAGGGGATCTCCCCAACCCGGGCATTTGAACCCGTGTCTCTTATGTCTCCTGCATTGTCAGGCAGGTTCTTTACCACTAGCACCACCTGGGAAGGCCTTAATTTGGTTATACAAGGGTATTTTAGAAGGGTAAGCATATTTTTATACTACTTTCAGATGGATTAGTAGTGGAAAAACTGCATCTCTGTGACCACTCTGTGCATCCGGTTTTCTCATCTGTGAAGCGTGTGTAATAGCTCATATATTATCAGATTTTTGTGACATTTAAAATAAATACTACTTATGATTTGGTTTCTCTGATAATAAGTGATGTTGAGCATCTTTTCATGTGTTTGTTAGCCATCTGTATGTCTTCTTTGGAGAAATGTCTATTTAGTTCTTTGGCCCATTTTTTGATCGGGTCATTTATTTTTCTGGAGTTGAGCTGTAGGAGTTGCTTGTATATTTTTGAGATTAGTTGTTTGTCAGTTGCTTCATTTGCTATTATTTTCTCCCATTCTGAAGGCTGTCTTTTCACCTTGCTGATAGTTTCCTTGGATGTGCAGAAGCTTTTAAGGTTAATTAGGTCCTATTTGTTTATTTTTGCTTTTATTTCCAATATGCTGGGAGGTGGGTCATAGAGGATCCTGCTGTGATGTGTGTCAGAGAGTGTTTTGCCTATGTTCTCCTCTAGGAGTTTTATAGTTTCTGGTCTTATGTTGAGATCTTTAATCCATTTTGAGTTTATTTTTGTGTATGGTGTTAGAAAGTGTTCTAGTTTCATTATTTTACAAGTGGTTGACCAGATTTCCCAGCACCACTTGTTAAAGAGATTGTCTTTAATCCATTATATATTCTTGCCTCCTTTGTCAAAGATAAGGTGTCCATATGTGCGTGGATTTATCTCTGGGCTTTCTATTTTGTTCCATTGATCTATATTTCTGTCTTTGTGCCAGTACCATACTGTCTTGAAATGCTGGAAAGGGTGTGGAGAAAAGGGACCCCTCTTACACTGTTGGTGGGAATGCAAACTAGTACAGCCACTATGGAGAACAGTGTGGAGATTCCTTAAAAAACTGGAAATAGAACTGCCTTATGATCCAGCAATCCCACTGCTGGGCATACACACTGAGGAAACCAGAAGGGAAAGAGACACATGTACCCCAGTGTTCATCACAGCACTGTTTATAATAGCCAGGACATGGAAGCAACCTAGATGTCCATCAGCAGATGAATGGATAAGAAAGCTATGGTACATATACACAATGGAATATTACTCAGCCATTAAAAAGAATACATTTGAATCAGTTCTAATGAGGTGGATGAAACTGGAGCCTATTATACAGAGTGAAGTAAGCCAGAAGGAAAAACACCAATACAGTATACTAACGCATATATATGGAATTTAGAAAGATGGTAACAATAACCCTGTGTACGAGACAGCAAAAGAGACACTGATGTATAGATCAGTCTTATGGACTCTGTGGGAGAGGGAGAGGGTGGGAAGATTTGGGAGAATGGCATTGAAACATGTAAAATATCATGTAGGAAACGAGATGCCAGTCCAGTTTCGATGCACGATACTGGATGCTTGGGGCTAGTGCACTGGGACGACCCAGAGGGATGGTATGGGGAGGGAGGAGGGAGGAGGGTTCAGGATGGGGAACACATGTATACTGGTGGCAGATTCATTTTGATATTTGGCAAAACTAATACAATTATGTAAAGTTTAAAAATAAAATAAAATTAAAAAAATAAAATAAATACTACTAATTCTAAACATGGTGTAATGTTGAAATATATGAGGAAAATGATTATTTTATAAGAAAAGTTTTAAATAGATAAATATACAAAATACCATATGTATAATAGTTATGGACATGACTTTAATATTTTTCTGGGTTAGGATATGAAGAAGAACCTGAATCTATACTAAACTTATTAAATTTTAGAACGTATAATGAAAATATATGAAAACTTGAAATCTCTAATCAGTCTAGAAGAGTAGAAATATATTAACTGTAGGAGCCAGGAGATGGAAGAGTTTGATAGGGGACAATGAGTAGGTTGATTTGTAAGTGTGTTTCCACTGGGATAAGACAGAAGCAATTCAGCTGATTGTTTCTGCAGAACCAGGTAGGAACCAAAATGTCTCAATTTTGGTTTGCCAAATAAACTTGAAAGGGAAGGCAGCACTGACATTTTTTAAAAAGAGCTTGTATTTTGATATTTATAATTCTCCATTTAAACTTGTCTTTGATGAAATAGAGTCCAATTGAGGGATTCATATTTCTTTTTACTTTGTTATTCAATGCAAGTGGTATGAAATGATGGTAATACTTGAAACACCAAAATTAAAAAAAAAAAACAAAAACTGTGAAAATTGATTTATCATTTCAGGAGGAATCAGGTTTGCCTTTGAGAGAAGTTGAAAGCATGATCTCTGTAGAGCAAGTCAATAGCCTTCTTTTATAACCTTTTCCAGAATTGACTCAACCTCCTGCCATTTCAAATTCTATTTTATTATAGAGACTCAAGTATAGACACTAAAGAAATTAATTATTCCCAATAATTAAATTTTCCTCTTTGTGTATGCTGTTTCTCTGTTGGAGGTCCCTTCAGTCAGTGAGTCACTTAATCTTATTACCTGGAAATTCGACTTGATTTTTCACTCTTCCCCAGATCCAGTAAAATGTCAAATATTTCAGATTCTACCTCTGAGGTGTTTCTTACAGAATTCTCTCTCTGTCATCATTACTGCTACTCCTCTAATACAGACTTTAATCATCATTCACCTTGACTATGGCAACAACTTCTAACATTACTTCATATCCTGTCTGCTTCAAATTAATGCACTGTTTATTCTACAATCAAAGCAATCTTTCTAAAATACAAGTATTAACTTATAATTTCCATGCTTGAAGCATATAATTGTGTACAAAATATCTTCAGAATAAAATGAGCATTTTTTAAATGTCATACAAAACTCTCTATGATCTTTCTCCTGCTTTATCTCAATATTCCTTGCTGTAAGTATTATTCTTCATCAATATTGATTGTAGTTTCCAGCATATATCATGCTGATTCAAAACTCTGTTCACCTGCAATATAATTCTAAGACTCACAATTGATTGTATAAACAATGAGGTTTCATGGTGGGTCAACTTAAGTCCTATGAAAAATAACCAGACAAAGTATTCCTGATTCCATTTCCTTTCCTTCATCCAATGCAACTGTAGTTTTCTGCTTTAGTTGATAATTGGAGATCTGGTGAAGCAAAAGATGAGAAAATAAAGGCATAAAGAATTCAAAAGTCCTAAAATGTTTGTAAAGTTGAGAACTAAAATTTCTAAAACAATAACACCTAGATTTGTAATAACAGTTGGGTAGGAAGAAATAAGTTAAAAAGTATAAGAAGTTGTAAAGTTATAGGAGAGGCACATCATATTGGATAGTTCAATAGTAGTTCAACTTGTGGACCATGGAGGTAGAAAACTGTGGGTTATGTCTTTGCATTGTTAAGGCATTAGGCTTGAGCAGTTATTTAACTCCTCTATGCCTCTGTGTCCTTAATTGTAAACTAAGATTTTTAAGCGCTAGTTTAAAAAGCTAGATTTTCTTATTCTCAAATGTCTTCAGTTCACTCTTTATGTTTGGCAGCCTGAAATGTTATTCCCACTACATTCAGCGACTAATTTGTCCTTTAGATCTTAACTTCCTCAGGGAAGTAATCTTATTGACCCTCCAGAATTTTTTAGTCTATTTATGTGCATACCTAATCCTCTAATTTTACTCACTATAATTTCGCTCTATTGATATACAATAATTATGTAGTCAACATTATTTAAAATATTTTTCCCAGTAAATCTCAAGGATCATGAAGCTAAGGACCATATTTCTCATGGCCATCACTATATCTTCAGTTTCTTACACAGTGATGAACATGAGGTAGCTACTTAATAAATCTTTTTTAAACAAATGAGTAAGCTCAAGGAGCAATGGATGATTTACTGATTGTAACTGTCAATCTGCTGCTGCTGCTGCTGCTAAGTCACTTCAGTCTTGTCCGACTCTGTGCGACCCCATAGATCGCAGCCCAAAAGGCTCCTCTGTCCCTGGGATTCTCCAGGCAAGAACACTGGAGTGGGTTGCCATTTCCTTCTCCAATGCATGAAAGTGAAAAGTGAAAGTGAAGTCACTCTAGGTGGTACTAAAATCAAGAACATCTTCAGATATTGTAAATGTTAATAGAGATGAAAGTGTCAGTCTTCCCTGGGATAAAAGTAACAACTCATAGAGGGCAAAGGGAATGGGACAAGGGGAGAAAAGCATTACTATTTGATTGCTGCTGCTAAGTCACTTCAGTCGTGTCCGACTCTATGTGACCCCATAGACGGCAGCCCACCAGGCTCCCCCATCCCTGGGATTCTCCAGGCAAGAACACTGGAGTGGGTTGCCATTTCCTTCTCAAATGCATGAAAGTTAAAAGTAAAAGTGAAGTGGCTCAGTCGTGTTCGACCCTCAGCGACCCCATGGACTGCAGCCTACCAGGCTCCTCCGTCCATGGGATTTTCCAGGCAGGAGTACTGGAGTGGGGTGCCATTGCCTTCTCCAACTATTTGATTGCATGCATGTAAATATTTTTTCTTTCACTCTCTTCTTAATGGAGAATAAATATAACTTCATACTGCTTCCTCTCCTGCCTCCCTGAATAACTATTATAATGAGGGATATGATTGTTTGGGCCTGATGTAGAATTCCCTATTGCTTTATACAAAAGATAGCCACAGGAGTAGGTAGAAAACTTACTATGGAATTTGATATGCATTAATGCATAATGAAGAGGAGAAATTCTGAAATGAGATATAGAAGAAGAAAATCAGTATGGGACAGTGTTCTAGGATGTTTGATAATGAGAAAGCAATGAATAATGCTACTCAAGGGAGAGCTATTATTTCCTGGGATTGCAACAGTCAAATTCATAGTAGGAGAGGGCAGCTTATGAGAAGCAAAAATTTATTTATTTTGTTAACATCTGAGTGCTTTCAAAGTGAAGTGAGGATAAATTCAGACTATGATTCTTACAAGTTGTGTCTCTGAAAACAATGTTGTAATGGCCTCTATTCTATAGTACATTTCAAAGATGGTTCTTATTTTTCAAATATCTTAAAATATGAGCTGAAACACATTGCAATCTTGAAAAGGAATTGAACTTCCATACTGACACATCATTGATTTAAAAGAAGGCTCTAATTTTTGTAGGACAGGTGCACTTTTTAATTTTAATGAGCAGACAAAAGTGAGTTAGAAGTGTGAAGGATGCAGGCAAGTTGAAAAGCTGCAAGTGTCAGTTTAAATGAAAACTACAGTATTGGGAGCTGACTCTGACAGTGGAAACTGAAATTACAGTGACACTTTGAGAAGCTAAGGAAAGCTCTATGAAACTGTGACAAAGGAGTGTTTGACTTTAGAGAAAGATGCTGTTAAATTCTCTCAAATATAAAGGGAGCTGAACAAAAGATTTCCCCAAGAAGACAACTTCTCCAAGCAGTAGGGCAGCCAGAGTTAAGCCCCATGTACAGAAAGTTTATGGCTAAAGAGTTATTGGAGACAGAGGAGGATCCACATCCAAGCACATGGTCACAAAGGGAACATGTTTCTTTTCAAATCCTGTTGGAAATGTTTGGTCCCTGAACTAGCTAAAGAATTCAGCAGACTTCTAGCCTCTGCTGCCAGAGCAGCTTCTGTCATAGCTCTTGTTACATGACTATTGTCCGTGTTATTTTTCATACATCTCTCCCACCAAAAGTCATTCCATTAAGAGCAGAAACCACAGTTTGCGTGTTTTGACCCTTAGCACCTAGAACAGTTACCTTCCACATAGAATCCTCTCAGTGTGCCAAGTAAATGGATGGATAGGTAAACAGATACACAAATGAATTCACTTATTGTTGCCGTTGACCAATATGGATGACTTTATTCAGCATGCAGGCTTCCATCACACACTGAGAGATAATAAGCAGAAATGAAGGCTTGATTTTATATTAGCTTATTATCTGCTGCCACAACTTTTAAAATGATACTTTAGCAGACTCTGCACTCTGTGAGTATAGAGGTAATTTTTAAGTGATTTGTAGTGTTTACAATAGGCTAATTTTCAAATATTTGGGGTACATATTTTCTTGCTTAAAAACCATTTGCTGGCAAATGTATTTCTCAAACTAATGTATTGTTCTCATCTAGTCTACTGTGCCTAATTTAAATACTGGAAGATGATGTGGAACTTTCTGGCAGGAAGTTGAGTGATAACACATTAATGAAGGCAAAATGTATGACATATCAATTTAGGTCTCATTGGATCAAAGCATAACTTTCATAAACATGCGGTGTCCTCATTCTGCATCTCCTTGTCCTAGTCTCAATATTGAGATATAAAATGTGGCATTCTTTCTGTGCTAATGTCGGCAGGCACTGTTCATTGCTATCAATATGCCATCTATTTAGAAGGCACAGGGCTGACATTTCATGCTTTTCCTTAACGGGTCGTAAAACTTCAAACTGTCCCTGGATGTCTCTGCTACAAATATTGACATCATGAGAGAAATCACTGCCTTAAACCCACAGAGGCCCGTGTTCTTTGAAAATATGGCTATATGAGTGATGAGACAAGAAAAAAAAAATTCAAAAGTATCTTTGAAATGTTGAAGTCCTTTCTGACAGATTAACCACTCCTTTTGATTTTTTGTTGTGGATTAATAGCCATAGGACATAGGAAAAAAATGAAAACGTCGACATGCATTTTTATTTGATTCTCAAATTAGCATAGTGCATTGACTTATTAAAAAAAATCGTATAATTTCAAGGAACACAGGAATGTAGAGGATTTTGTCTCTGTGTGTTCCTTTGCTCTGTCAGCATCAACTTGGAAGAACACGCTGTGGAGACTGGCATATCAAGTAGTATAAAGCACTCTAGTGCTAGATATTGCCTTTGGCACAAAATGTACAGTACTAATAATACCTCATTTATCCTACTGCTATCCATAGAAAACCGTAAATGCTAAGTATAATTCATTTTGTCTGCCCTACTTACTAATCCTTTGGCATTAGCACTTTCTAAGGCATCCGTTGTTGGCAATCGTCTTCCAAGCAGGAGGCACTTCAGGTTCTAGGTGCCAAGGAGTGAAAGTGGTAAGGAATTATTAAGTCATTGAATTTCCCATTCAAAGAGCTGTCTGGGTAAATAAACCCTTTTGCTTATGCAGATCCGGTCCATCAGATATTCCTGGGAAGTCTGTCATGATTAAAGATGTAGAAACAACTTTGCCAAGCATGTAATGCTTCGTTTGTCTTCTTGGCGAATGTAGGATCATAGTTAGATAAGTTTTAAGTTCATGGAAATTTATTATAGTACAACTGAGACAAAGCAAACAGGTGTAGGTGCTATGGGAAGTCACCCTTTGCCACTCTCTGGTTTAGCTTTGCATCAGTGGGTTTTGTGTTGTTTCTTTTCTTTAAAAAAAAATGTTTTTAAGTCTTGGAAATATTTATTCAGCTGAAATGTTTGGAGGAAGTCCAATACATAAATTGCACACTAGGGGATTTTCTCTGCTTGAAATGCACGTGAGCAGGAGCAGCCTGGAGCCCTGCCTGCTTGACCCCCCTTCTTGTCTTTCATCCCCTGCCTCCCCACCCCCACACCACTGCAGGCTCATATCACCATCTGAGTGCTCCACAGAGTACCATTTATAAAGCACTCTTTTAGCCCATAACTACCTGAGGGAAAACTGAATTGAATATCAGTGTCAAAAATCACCCTGTAGTAACCAAGGTAGCAATAAGAAATTAATGTAGTTGTTCATTCATTTAATTAGGTTTATATATGTTTTTTTATGCCAGGTATAAACATATTTTTTTTCCATTTGATACAGATTCATAAAGCAAATGAGATACTATAGGAAATAAGTGCCCTTAGGACTCTGGCATTCATACTGGTGCCTCTAGTGTTTATCTAGATGGAGATTCAGGAGTTAAGATTGTGAGTTATTGGGTGAGTTACTGGCCAGTGAGGAGAATTAGAAACGCAGAATAAAAGTTCAAACTAGGAATAAATAAAAGAGAAAGTCTAAAAAGTCTCAGGAGAGGAAAGGACATCAATACAAGGCTTCAGGAGACAAAGTGGAGACAAAGATGGAACATAAAGATCAACACAGAGAAGATAATTCTGTCCCTGAAGGAGCTCCTCTGGAGTTTCTGCAGCCAGCAGGGAGGAGAGGAAAGAGCCCTCATGGATGTATGCACTTGTCACATCATTGTGTTTGTTGTTTCGTTGCTATGTGTCCAACTCTTTTGCAACCCCATAGACTGTAGCCCACCAGGCTCCTCTGTCCCTGGGATTTCTCAGGCAAGAACACTGGAGTGGGTTCCCATTTCCCTCTCCATGATCTTCCCTGCCCAGGGATTGAACTGCATCTCCTGCATTGGCAGGTGGATTCTTTACTGCTGAGCCACAGGAAAACCCACTTGTCACATTATAAAACATTAATTACATACGCAATTTATGAGTAAATGGAACTTTTCTATTCAGTTCAGTTCAGTTCAGTCGCTCAGCTGTGTCTGATTCATTGTGACCCCATGGACTGCAGCAGGCCAGGCCTCCCTGTCCATCACCATCTCCCAGAGTTTACTCAAACTCATGTCCATTGAGTTGCTGATGCCATCCAACCATCTCATCCTCTGTTGTCCCCATCTACTCTCGCCTTCAATCTTTCCCAGGATCAGGGTCTTTAACAGTGAGTCAGTTCTTCGCCTCATGTGGCCAACGTATTGGAGTTTCAGCTTCAGCATCAGTCCTTCCAATGGATATTCAGGGCTGATTTCCTTTAGGATGGACTGGTTGGATCTCCTTGCAGTCCAAGGGACTCTCAAGAGTCTTCTCCAACACCACAGTTCAAAAGCATCAATTCTCTGGCCCTCACCTTTCTTTATACACATATTACAGCATACTGAGGAAAACATAGAATAGAGGGGTGATGTCCAATTTAGGGAATTATTTAAGATGCTCTACTGGGTAAAGAGAAATATGATGTGTAGACAGAATGTACTAAAACATAGACAAGACCAGCAATAGTTAAGATTGCTGAAATTCAAAGTAATAAGTATAAGAGTGAAGGGGCAGAAAGTTGTATATTTGGGGCAGTGGCCAGATGAATTTAAACTGTGGCTCAGATGGTCAAGAATCTGCCTGCAATACCAGAGACCTGGGTTCAATCCGTAGGTCAGAAAGATCTTCTGGAGAAGGGAATGGCTACCCATTCCAGTATTCCTGCCTAGAGAATTCCACAGAGAGAGGAGCCTGCTACAGTCCATAGGGTTAGAAAGAGTAGGACACAACTGAATGACTAACACTTCACTCAATTTAAAGCTTGTGCTATAGCCCACAGAGAGTCATTAAAAAATATTGTGCAAGGGATTAGCAAAGTAAGATTTATATGCTAGAATAATATAACAGAGTAAGAGAAGACTAAAAGTACATTGGCTGATAAAATGATTCTTATAATTATCAAAGAGAAATTTCCCAAGTTGTTTTAACGAGGAGTGTTCCATGGTTAGAATTATTACAAATTACTAATGGGTTAATAAAATTCCTCATAAACTTCTTAGTAAGATGACAGCCAGATAACTTTTATTTCACATTTCCTGTTGAATTGTCTTAAAAGCACAGGAAACACTGCAACTGTTAAATGAACAAAGTTGAGAACACACGTATCACTCCTCCGAACGCAAGATGAAATCCCAGGAGGTAATTCCAGTAAAGTGCAGTTAATGCTTAAATCCAAAAGGCAAAGCAAAAGCACTAGACATAAAAAGGAACCTTTCATCCAACCTTACTATATGTTTGTAACTCAGAAATTTGGAAACTCTGAGAGAATAAGCATTCATCCCCTTGGGTTGGATGTGACTTCGTGAGACAGCAAAGTAGTTCCATCCTTCAAAGCCTCCAAGCAATGTGTTTATTTGTATCCTGGCTCCCACCAATGATATTGGACACATTTTTAAGTTCTATATGCCTTACTTCTTTTTTTTTTAAGTATTTATTTATGGCTGCTTGGGTCTTATTTGTGACAGATGGGCTCATTGTTGCCCTGCGTCGGCTTAGTTGCCCACAGCATGTGAGATCTTAGTTTCCTGATCAGCGACCAAACCAGCATCTCCTGCATTAGAAGGCCAATTCTTAACCACTGGACCACCAGGGAAGTCCTTTTGCCTTACTTATTTTGTTGTAAAATATAGAAAATGCTGGCATCTATCCATAATTCCAGAGGTTGTTTTAAGGATTAAATGAATCTATAAATATACAACTTTAGAACTGTCACTGATACACAGTAAGCGCTTATAATTATTAGCTGTTATTGCTGTTATGCACATTCATTGGTTATCATTTGCAGACAATGTGTTAAGTCATTTGTAAAAACAGGAATAATGACACCTCACAAAATTTTTCTAAGTAGTTAATTAAACTACACATGTGACCTTCTTTGGATTTCCCAGGTGGCACTAGTGGTAAAGAACCTGCTTGCCAATGCAGGAGACATAAAAAATGCAGGTTCGATCCCTGGGTTGGGAAGATCCCCTAGAGGAGGGCATGGTAACCCACTCCAGTATTCTTGCCTGGAGAATCCCATGGACAGAGGGGCCTGGAGGGCTACAATCCATGGGGTAGCAAAGAGTTGAAAATGACTGAAGCAACTTAACACTCACTCATGTGACCTTCTTTGCTGATATCCATGATGTGTTAACTTAAAACTGCCATCTCTCCCAATTTTGAAGGAATAGTCTTATGTAAGAGATGTCCCTCATCAATCACTCAAGCTTAAGCTCTTGTTTGTCTTTCAACACTGTGTGATTTTCTAAGCCACGGCCTTGTCCTTTTAGTGCCTCCCAGTTGTTGAGAATGTGCCAAGACCCATTTGTGCCCCCAAAACGATGACTGTAGTCAGTTTCTAGATGCAGAGTGATTAGAACCTGGACCCTGAAGAAGCAACTGTGAAAGTATGAAGTTAAGGTCTTTTCAAGGGGAAACTAGAGATGGGCATTTTTTACCTCACCCCTCTGCTCTGTGCCTGGATGCATAACTATCATGGGGAACTCCTACACCTGTTTAAAAATTGCTTCTTTGTTTGTTACAGTCCTGTGGGACTTGTGAACACAAGCTCTTTTGGCTATTGGTGGTTTGTGGATCCATCGCTTGGGCAGCAGCTGCAAAAGCTGGGGAACCAGATCTGTATAATTCACTCCAGGGAAATAGTGACAACTTGGTTTTACTGTTGTTGTGAGCTTGGAGGGAGATGGGGATGGAAATATCCATGAGCATTCCTAGTCTCCAAGGAGATTGACATTCAGCCTCTAGACACATGCTAAGTCAGAAGCTCAACTACTGAGTATTAGCTTGCAAAGTGCACAGACAGACCCTTTCATGGAAAGACTGAGCACTGGACATTTTGTCTGCTTTCTCACACATGGGGAAGAGCCACAGTGACTTCCCACGTGTTCACACCAGTTAGGAACTGCTTCACTTTTGTTATAGTCCTAACAACGAAAGACCCCTTGTTACCAGAGCCTGGCAGTTTGGGTGCCTATCCCTCATGTGTCAGCCACAAAAGCTGGAAAGCCAGATGTGCGTAGGAGCCCCCTCCAGGGAGATACTTGTGACTGTTTTATCGTAATATTGGGTGAGAGGGTTAAGGTGATTTCTGCTTGCTTGCCTGGTCTTTGTGAAGGAGCTCAAGTAGTCCCTAGATGCCTGCTATTAATAAGATTAGAAGCCAGGCCCTCAGGTGGCAGCAGCTTGTGAATAGAAAAAAGGATCTATTTCACAAAATAGATCCTTTTTATGGAAAATTGGGAGATAGGCATGTTTGTCTCTTCTTTGTGCATTAATCCCTGGAGAGACAGCCACAGTGGTGCTTCAGTTCAGTTCAGTTCAGTTGCTCAGTCGTGTCCGACTCTCTGTGACCCCACGAACCGCAGCACGCCAGGCCTCCCTATCCATCACCAACTCCCAGAGTTCACCCAAACTCCTGTCCATTGAGTCGGTGATGCCATCCAACTATCTCATCCTCTGTCGTCCCCTTCTCCTCCTGCCCCCAATCCCTCCTAGCATCAGGGTCTTTTCAAATGAGTCAACTCTTTGCATCAGGTGGCCAAAGTAATGGAGTTTCAGCTTTAACATCAGTCCTTCCAATGAACGCCCAAGACTGATTTCCTTTAGGATGGACTGGTTGGATCTCCTTGCAGTCCAGGGGACTCTCAAGAGTCTTTTCCAACACCACAGTTCAACTGCTTATTTGTTTTAGTTATGTGGGTCTCATGGAAGGAACCCCCTTTTTACTTCCAGAAGTAGATGACTTGCAGGTTTGTCCCTTGGATGGAAGTCTTAAAAGTTGGAGTGCTGGTGTATGGTCCAAACCCTTCATTCCTTGGGGATACTCCAGGAGCTGGGGGTTCCCTCCTGATTGTATGGTGCTATCCTGGTGGTGGGTTTTCTTGTGAGACTGTGTCCCAGCCTTTCCCACCTGTTTAAATGCAGGCATTTTCTCATTTACCTGATGTGTAGGAGTTGTTCATTTCTTAAGTTCATTCAGAGGGAATTTTCTCCATGTGTAGCTATTCATTCAGCTTCTGTGTGGGAGAAAGGATGCTCAGAAAATTCTTCCATCACCATCGTTGTCAATTACCCTCTTATTAACACTAGTTAAAGAAAATGTACTCCAGATGCTGAGAATAATTAAACTTTTTCAAGTTTTAAAAAAGAAATGAGACTAAATTTTAAAAATCATCACATCATGTTATTAATAAAAGCAAAGGAAATACAGACTCTAAGAAGATGGAGATGCTGAAATAAAATGGAAGGTGGTATGGAAGCAGCTTGGCATGACTGAAAAGCTAGAATAGATGATAAAAAATTGTAAAGAAATTAAATAAGGAGAATCCAGAATCTGACCTGAACATAATAAAAGCAGAATGAAACTGCAGAAAGTTGAAATGGTGCCATGAAACTCACAATCCAAGTGTTCTTTCAAAAATAGAGTAGAAATTGACAAAACTGTAAACAGTGGGATAGTGACAAATATGAAAATTTAAAAATGGCACTTAAACCAAGGGATATTTGGCTAAAGAATAAATGGAGATAGAACAAGGTGGCAGAGGAGTAGGTGGACATGGAGTACATCTCTTTCCACAGATACATCAGGAATACACCTTCAGACACAGATGTGAATGCAGAACACCAGCTGAGAACAAGCAGGAGTACCTGACTAGTGGAAAAGAATATATAGAACCACACAAAACTCTGTAGGATGAAGGAACTAGGGGAAAAACAGGAGTGTTAGTAGGACTGGACCTGCCCTTGGCTAGGCAGGGAACTGAAGCAGGGGGCCCATCCCCATATCAGGGCGATTGTCTGAGTCAGAGGAGAAACATTTAAAGCTGATCTGTGGCAACCCAAATGGAATGAAAATCAGACCATCCTTGCCACAGCCATACATACCCCAGACAAGGACGCAGGTTTCCTGGAAGGCACAGTGGCTAAGAGCTGGAGTTTAGGGATTATGGAACAGTTCCAGGGTGAGGTCTTCTGTTGACTGTGGAGAGATGGATTGAAGGGATGAGAGAGGAGACTGTGGTGGGAAATGCCTGTGGGGGAAAGCCATGCACCCATGGAAGCAAGGTGATACTGCTGAGTCACACATAGCGGGTGGAGCCATCACCATAGCTTCTCTCTCTCTGCGTGTCATCATTGGCAGCTGAACAATAGAGAGGCTGGCCCATCAAACACCTGACACATTGAACTACAGAGTAGGACCCCAACCCAGGGTGCCCCTTAAGTGCCTGACTGCGATCTACAGAGTAGGACCCCAGCCAGGGCGGCCCCTCTATGTGCCTGACATGCCGAACAACAGAGAAGGACTCCAGGCAAGGGAGCCTTCTAAGTGCCTGAACGGGCAGAGCTATGGAGAAAGACTGGCCAAAGAGGCCGTCTAATCACCAGCTACAAAAGCCTCGAAAAAAAGACTCTGATAGGGCCATAACTCCTATCAGCAGCAGAGACAATCTGTGTCCCTGCACACTTGGTGCTGCCAGGGTACCCACAAGCCAAACAGATGCACCACTTTCACACTCAACTCTCACTGGGGCAGAGCTGCCACAGGCCAAAAGTCTTGCATCTATGCATGCAGAGTCACTTTGGTAGTGTCCAACTCTTTGAGACCCTGTAGACTGTGGCCTGCCAGGCGTCTCTGTTAGGGACGAGGGTTCTCCAGACAAGGATATTGGAGCGTATTGGCCGATACTGGTTGCTATACCCTTCTAGAGCACTACATTTCCTGCTGCCCTAGCTGCCAAGCCCCCTGAGTACCTGGTGCTGCCAGAACCCCTGTGACCCAAGCAGTTGCACCACCTCTGCACCTGGCTCTCACAGGGGCAAATCCAAGTCCTCCAGGGCAGCCTCAGGAGCAAACCCCAGTAGATGACCCACACGCAGAGGTGGAAACAAAACGACAGTTGAAACCCAGGGGCAGTGTAGCTAAGGAAGAAGACTCAAAACCTTCCCATCAGCTGTACAAGTTGAAGATGAAATCATGATCAACTAGGCAGATTCTGTGTCTATGGAATATATAAAAGGTCATTGAGAGCTCCCACAGAAAATGCACTGGTTCTGGTAGCTGTGGACATTGGAGGCACGAACAGACAGGAGTAGGACCAGATTAAAATCTGAGCTTCCCTCACAGTAGGTCCAGAGATCAACACAGTGTTGGAGGGCATCCTTGGGAGGTGAAGTGGACTGTGACTCCCAGAGAGGAAAAGGACTCTGACAGCAGTGACTCAAAGAAAACAATTAATATTATTATTATGTTTTGACTTGTTCTGCAGTTTCTTTTGGATTTTTTTCTTTTTTCTTTTTTTCCCTCCCCCCCCACCGTTGTAGTTGTTGATTTTATTGGCACTATTAAATCTAATTAAACTTTTGGGCTTTTCTTTTTTTTCTCAGTCATATTTTTTTAGTGTTGTTATAAACCTCTGCCTTTACATTAGGCTTTTGCAGTTCTGTGGAGTTTTCCTTTTATTTTCCTCCTTTTTTCTTTCTTCTTCTGTTTTTTTTTTCCTCTTCTTTTCTCTTTTTTCTAATTTTAATTTTTACTTTTTTAAACCTATTATTTTTTTTTCTACATTTGTTCTTTTACTTATCTTTCCTAGTGCTCTTTTCCCCTTGCAGTTAATCTTTAATGTATATAAATCTTCTTCCTCTACCTGTATTTAATTTCGCATATCTATTCTTTCTTTCTTTCCTTTCCTCTCAACATATTTGTTAGTTTTGTTTTCATTGCTTTATTCCCCACTTGGCACCTTGCTTTAGTTTTGTTTTCCAGTTTGTGCTTTGGTTAGTTTTGTTCTTAACTGGTAAATGTAACTTTTTATTTCCTTCATTCACCGGGTCAATCTACTGTATTTTATTTATTTATTTTTGGACTGTTTTGACTTTGCTCACAGGTGTATATGTGTACATTCCATTATTTTAATAATTATTTGCCTGATTTTGTAACCGCCATTTGTCTGGGATTCATCTTTGCTTTCTTGTTTTGGGATATTTGTTTTAATCTCACTTAATGCCATAACAAACCACTTGTGCAATCTTCATTCCTGACCAGAGATCAAGCCCTGAGCCTTTGTAGTGGGAGCACTGACTCCAACCCTAGACTGCAAGAGAACTAACCATAGGGAGTATCAAATAGTGAGAACTCATGCAAAGGAAACCACTTGAATACAAGACCTGGCATCACCCAACCACCAATAGCACCCTGTGCAGGACATTTCATCTAAACAACAAACAAAATAAAAATACAAACCAAATCATCAGAAGACAGGATTACCACCTCACTCAGCCTTGCCCATCAGAGAAAAAAACAAAGAAACAAAACAAAACTTAGTACAAATCTCACCCTATACGAAGCTTACACAAACCACTGGACCAATTTTGGGAGGACAGAAACCAAAGGAAGAAAGAATTCAACCTTGAAGCCTGGGAAAAGGAGACCACAAACATGGTAAGTTAAAAAAAAATAATAATAATAATGAAAAGGTAGAGAAATACTACACAAATGAAAGAACAAATTAGAAACATGGAAGTCCAAATAAATGAAGAGGAAATAGGCAAACTACTTGAAAAAGAATTAAGAATAATGATAGTAAAGATGATAATAAATCTTGAAAACAAAATGGAGAAAATACAAGAATCAATTAACAAAGACCTAGAAGAATTAATGGCAACCCACACCAGTGTTCTTGCCTGGAGAATCCCAGGGACGGCGGAGCCTGGTGGGCTGCCATCTATGGGGTCGCACAGAGTCGGACATGACTGAAGTGACTTAGCAGCAGCAGCAGAAGAAGAATTAAAGAATAAACATACAGAGACAACCATACTCTAGAAGGAATCAATAGCAGAATATCTTAAGCAGAAGAACAAATCAGTGAGCTGGAAAATAAAATGTTGGAAATAATTTCTGAAGAACAGAATAAAGTAAAAAGAATGAAAAGAACTGAGGATAGTTTCAGAGACCTCTGGGATAATATCAAACACAACATTTGAATTATAAGGGTCCCAGAAAAAGAAGACAAAGAAGAAGGCCAAAAAAAGGGTATGAGAAAATTTTTGAAGAGATTATAGTTGCAAATTTCCCCAACATGGAAAAGGAAATAGGCAATCAAGTCCAAGAGGCATTAAGAGTCCCATACAGGATAAACTCAAGGAGAAACACACCAAGACACATACTAATCAAACTAACAAAGACTAAATACAAAGAAAGAATATTAAAAGCAGCAAGGGAAAAGCAACAAGTAACATACAAGGGAAACCCCATATGCTTAACAGCTGATCTTTCAGCAAAAATTCTTCAGGCCAGAAGGGAATGGCAGGATATATTTAAAGTACTGAAAGGGAAAAATCTACAACCAAGATTATTTTACCCGACAAGGATCTCATTCAAAATTGATGGTAAAATAAAGAGGTTTTCAGATAGGCAAAAGTAAGGAGAATTCAGTCTCACCAAACCAGCTTTATAACAAATATTAGAAAGAAAGAAAGAAAGGGAAGTTGCTCAGTTGTGTCTGACTCTTTGCGACCCCATGGACTGTAGCCTACCAGACTCCTTTGTTCATGGAATTTTCCAGGCAAGATTACTGAAGTGGGTTGCCATTTCCTTCTCAGGGGATCTTCCCGACCCAGGGATCGAACCTGGATCTCCTGCATTGCAGGATGATGCTTTACCATCTGAGCCACCAGAAAAGCTCACAACAAATACTAAAGGGACTTATATAGTCAAGAAATACAAGCAAAGAAAAAAAGATCTACAAAATCAACCCCAAACAATTAAGAAAATGGCAATAGGAACATACTTATCAATAATTACTTTAAATGTAAGTGGATTAAATGCTCCAACCAAAAGATAGAGACTGGCTGAATGGATACAAAAACAAGACCCATATATATGCTCTCTACAAGAAACCCACTTCACACCTAAAGACACATATAGACTGAAAGTGAAAGGATGGAAAAATATATTCCATGCAAATGGAAATAAAAAGAAAGCTGGAGTAGCAATTCTCATATCAGACAAAATAGACTTTAAAATAAAGAAGATTACAATAGATAAGGAAGGACACTACATATTGATCAAGGGATCGATCCAAGAGGAAGACATAACAATTGTAAATATCTATGCACCCAACATAGGAGCACCTAAATACATAAGACAAACAGTAACAGACATAAAAGGAGAAATTGGCAGTAACATTATAATAGTAGGAGACTTTAACATCACACCCACACCAATGGACAGATCATCAAAACAGAAAATTAATAAGGAAAGATAAATCTTAAATGATACATTAGATGAGATGAATCTCATTGATATTTTCAGGACATTCCATCTAAATGCAGAAGAATACACCTTCTCAAGTGCACATGGAACATTCTCCAGGATAGACCACATCTTGGGTCACAAATCAAACCTCAGTAAGTTTAAGAAAATTGAAATCATATCAAGCGTCTTCTCTGATCACAACACTGTAAGACAAGATGTCACTTACAAGAAAACAACTGTAAGAAACACAGATACATGGAGACTAAACATGTTTCTAAATAACCAAGAGGTCACTGAAGAAATCAAAAGGGAAATCAAAATAATTCTAGAAACAAATGACAATGAAAACACAACTCAAAACCTATGGTATTCAGCAAAAGCAGTTCAAATAGGGACGTTTATAGCAATACAATCCTACCTCAAGAAACATGAAAAACATCAAATAGACAACCTCACTTTACACATAAAACAACTGGAAAAAGGAGAACAAACAATCTCAAAATTAGTAGAAGGAAAAGAATCATAAAGATCTGAGCAGAAATAAATAAAAAGAAATGAAGGAAACAGTAGTAAAGATTAATAAAACAAAAAGCTGGTTCTTTGAGAAGATAAACAAAATTGATAAACCCTTAATCAGACTCATCAAGATAAAAAGAGAGAAGAATCAAATCAACAAAATTAGAAATGAAAAAGGAGAGGTTACAACAGATAAAGCAGAAACAAAGGATTATAAAAAACTATTATGAACAACTATATGGCAATAAAATGGACAATCTGGAAGAAATGGACAGATTATTAGAAAAGCTCAATCTTCCAAGACTGAACCAGGAAGAAATAAAAACTATGAACAACTCAGTTACAAGCACTGAAATTGAAGCTGTAATCAAAAATCTCCCATAAAACAAAAGCCCAGGACCAGATGGCTTCACAGGAAAATTCTACCAAATATTTAGAGAAGAGCTAATGCCTATTCTTCTAAAACTCTCAAAAAATTGCGAAGGAAGGAACACTTCCAAACTCATTTTATGAGGCCACCATCACCCTGATACCAAAACCAGACAAAGACAACACAAACAAAGAAAACTACCTGCCAATATCACTGATCAACATAGATGCAAAAATCCTCAACAAAGTTTTAGCAAAGAGAATTCAGCAAAACATCACAAAGCTCATACACCACTATCAAGTTAGGTTTATTCCAGGAATACAAGGATTCTTCAATGTATGAAAATCAATCAATGTGATACACCATATTAACAAATTGAAAGATAAAAATCATATGATAATCTCAGTAGATGCAGAAAAAAGCCTTTGACAAAATTCAGCACGCATTTATGATTAAAACTCTTCAAAAAATGGGCATATAAGGAACTTAACTCAATAGCAAAGATGATATATGATAAACCTACAGCAAACATTATTCTTAATGCTGAAAAACTGAAAGCATTCCTCCTAAGATCAGGAACAAGACAAGGGTGTCCACTTTCACCACTATTATTCAACAGAGTTATGGAAGTCCTAGTTACAGCAATCAGAGGAAACAAAGAAATAAAAGGATCCAGATCAGAAAAGAATAAGTAAAACTCTCACTGTTTACAGATGACATGATACAATACATAGAAAACCCTAAAGATAGTATCAGAAAATTACTAGAGCTAATCAGTGAATTTACCAAAGTTGTAGGATACAAAATCAGTACACAGAAATCACTTGCATTTCTATATCCTAACAATGAAAAATCAGAAAGAGAATTAAGAAATCAGTAACATTCACCATTGCAACAAAAATAATTAAATATCTAGGAATAAACTTACCTAAGAAGACAAAAGAACTCTACACAGAAAATTGTAAGACACTAGTGAAAGAAATCAAAGATGACATAAATAGATGGAAAGATATTCCATGTTCCTGGATATGAAGAATCAATATTGTGAAAATGACTATAGTACCAAACCCAATCTACAGATTCAATGTGATCCCTATCAGATTACCAATGGCATTTTTCATAGAACTAAAACAAAAGATTTCACAATTCATGAAAGTGAAAGTGAAGTCACTCAGGCATGTCTGACTTTGCAACCCCATGGACTGTAGCCTAACAGGCTCCTCTGTCCATGGGATTTTCCAGGCAAGTGTACTGGAGTGTGTTGCCATTTCCTTCTGCAGGGGATCTTCCTGATCTAGGGATCAAACTCAGCCCTCCTGCATTGTAGGCAGACACTTTACCATCTGAGCCACCAGAGAAGTCACTGCACAATTCGTACGGAAACACAAAAGACCCTGAGAAGCCAAAGCAGTCTTGAGAAAGAAGAATAGAGCTGGAGGAATCAACCTTACTGACTTCAGATTATACTACAAAGCTACAGTCATCAAGACAGTATGGTACTGGCACAAAAACAGAAATATAGACAAATAGAACAAAATAGAAAGTCCAGAAATAAACTCACACACCTATGGGTACCTTAATTTTGACAAAGGAGGCAAGAATATACAATGAGGCAAAGACAGCCTTTTCAATAAATGGTGGGAAAACTGGATAACTACATGTAAAAGAATGAAAGTAGAAAACTTCCTAACACCATACATAAACTTAAAATGGATTAAAGACCTAAATGTAAGACCAAAAACTATAAAACTCTTAGGAAAAACAGGCAGAACACTCAATGACATAAATCAAAGCAAGATCCTCTATGACCCACCTCCTAGAGTAATGGAAATAAAAGCAAAAGTAAACAAGTGGGACCTGATTAAACTTAAAAGCTTTTGCACAGCAAAGAAATCTATAAGCAAGGTGAAAAGACAACCCTCAGAATGGGAGAAAATAATAGCAAATGAAACAACTGAAAAAGGATTAATTTCCAAAATACACAAGCAGCTGAATACCAGAAAAACAAACAATCCAATCAAAAAGTGGGGAAAAGACCTAAACAGACATTTTTACAAAGAAGACAGATGGCTAACAGACATGAAAAGATGCTCAACATCGCTCATTAGGAGAGAAATGCAAATCAAAACTACAATGAGATATCACTCACACCAGTCAGAATGGCCATTGTCAAAAGTCTACAAACAATGAATGCTGAAGAGGGTATGTAGAAAAGCGAACGCTCTTGCACTGTTGATGGGAATGTAAACTGGTACAGCCACTATGGAGGATGGTATGGAGATTCCTTAAAAACAAGGAATAAAACCACCATATGACCCAGCAATCCCACTCCTAGGCATATACTCTGAGGAAACAAAAATTGAAAAATACACATGTATCCTATTGTTCAGTGCAGTGCTATTTACAATAGCTAGAACGTGGAAGCAACCTAGATGCACATCGACAGATGAATAGATAAAGAAGTGTGGTATATATACATAATGGAATATTATTCAGCTATAAAAAGGAACACATCTGAGTCAGTTCTGATGAGGTGGATGAACCTAGAACCTATTATATAGAATGAAGTGAGTCAGAAAGAGAAAGATAAATATCATATTCTGACACATATATACAGAATCTAGAAGAATTTAGTTACAGGGAAGCAGTGGAGAAATAGACACAGCAAATAGATCATGGACATGGGGAGAGCGGAGGAGAGGGTGAGATGTATGGGAAGAGTAACATGGAAACTTATATTACCATATGTAAAATAGATAGCCAACGGAAATTTGCTTTATGGCTCAGGAAACTCAAACAGGGGCTCTGTATCAACCTAGAAGAGTGGAATGAGGAGGGGGATGGGAGGGAGGTTCAAAAGGGTGGGGATATATGTGTACCTATGGCTGATTCCAGAGAAGGCAGTGGCAACCCACTCCAGCACTCTTGCCTGGAAAATCCCATGGGCAGAGGAGCCTGGTAGGCTGCAGTCCATGGGGTTGCTGGGAGTCGGACACAACTGAGCGACTTCACTTTCACTTTTCACTTTCATTCATTGGAGAAGGAAATGGCAACACACTTCAGTGTTCTTGCCTGAAGAATCCCAGGGACGGGGGAGCATGGTGGGCTGCCATCTATGGGGTTGCACAGAGTCGGACATTACTGAAGCGACTTAGCAGCAGCAGCAGCAGCAGCATGGATGATTCATGTTGAGGTTTGACAGAAAACAACAAAATTTTGTAAAGCAATTAGCCTTCAATAAAAAAATAAAGATAAAAAATAATAAATGAAAGTAGTGATTTAGAAGCAGTGAACAAACATTGACTCAAAAAACCTAAACTTACAAATAACCAAGATATTTTCTTTACCAAAGCCACTTATAAGCCAAATCCATTTTATGCTAATGTATCTTTTTCTAAACACATCTCCTCCTGCAGGTTAAGATCAAATCTGAGATCTTTGGCCAACACTTTGCTACTCTCTCTGCTTGTTAGGGCTGTATACCATATTTTTTCAGGCGTGGTTTGGGTTATCTTTGAACTATTCACTTAAATAGCTGCATCTCTGTGCTTTCAGTTCAGTTCAGTTCCATCACTCAGTCATGTCCAATTCTTTGCAACCCCATGGACTACAGCACGCCAGGCCTTCCTGTCCATCACCAATTCCTGAAGCTTGCTCAAACTCATGTCCCTCGAGTCAGTGATGCCATCCAATCATCTCATCTTCTGTCATCCCCTTGTCCTCCTGCCTTCAATCTTTCCCAGCATCAGAGTCTTATTCTAAGAAGTCAGCTCTTGGCATCAGGTGGCCAAAGTATTGAAGTTTCATCCTCAGCATCAATCCTTTCCATGAATATTCAGGACTGATTTCCTTGGGAATTCTTGCCTTGAGAACCCCATGAACAGTACAAAAAGGAGAAAAGGTATGACACTGAAAAATTAACTCCCCAGGTCAGTACGTTCCCAATAGGCTACTGGAGAAGAGTGGAGAAGTAACTCCAGAAAGAATGAAGATATGGAGCCAAATTGAAAACAATGCCCAGTTATGGCTGTGACTGGTGATGGAAGTAAAGTCTGATGCTATAAAGAACAGTATTGCATAAGAACCTGGAATATTAGGTCCATCCATCATGGTAAATTGGAAGTGGTCAAATAGGAGATGGCAAGAGTAAACATCGACGTTTTAAGAATCAGTGAACTAAAATGGACTGGAATGGGCGAATTTAATTCAGATGACCATTATATCCACTTCTTTGGGCAAGCATCCCTTAGAAGAACTGAAGTAGTCCTCATAGTCAGCAATGAGTCCAAAATGCAGTACTTGGGTGCAATCTCAAAAACAGCAGAATGATCTTGTTTGTTTCCAAGGCAAACCATTCAATATCACAGTAATCCAATTCTATGTCCGAACCTCTAATGCCAAAGAAGCTGAAGTTGAACAGCTCTGTGATGATCTACAAGACCTTTTCTGGAACTAACACCAAAAAAGTTGTCCTTTTGATCATAGGGGACTGGAATGCAAAAGTATGAAGTCAAGAGATACCTGGAGTAACAGGCAAGTTTGGCCATGGAGTACAAAATGAAGCAGGGCAAAGACTGATGGGGTTTTGCCAAGAGAACACACTGGTCATGGCAAACACCCTCTTCCAACAACACAAGAGATGACTCTACAGATGGACATCACCAGATGGTCAATACCAAAATCAGATTGATTATATTCTTTGCAGCCGAATATGGAAAAGCTCTATATAGTCAGAAAAAAAAAGACCAGGAGCTGACTGTGGCTCAGATCATGAACTCCATATTGCAAAATTCAGACTTAAATTGAAGAAAGTAGGGGAAACCACTAGGCCATTCAAGTATAACCTAAATCAAATCCCTTACCATGAAAGTGACAAATAGATTCAAGGGATTAGATCTGATAAGACAGAGTGCCTGAAGCACTATGGACACAGATTCCTGACATTGTTCAGGAGGTAGTGATCAAAACCATCCCCTAGATAAAGAAATGCAAAAAAAAAAAAGGCAAAATGGTTGTCTGAGGAGGCTTTACAAATAGCTGAGAAAAGAAAAGAAGGGAAAGGAAAAAGAGAAAAGGAAAGATATACCCATCTGAATGCAGAGTTTCAAAGAATAGCAAGGAGAGATAAGAAAACGTTCCTAAGTGATCAATGCAAAGGAATAGAGGAAAACAAGAGAATGGGAAAGATGAGATCTTCGGGGTTTCCTAAGAAGCTTTTGAATTCATGTTTATCCTGGTCTATCTATATTGCTTTGTATAAATGTTTAAAATAATCTCCTCTGGCCAGCTTCAACATGAACACACTTAGAAAAGTGTGTTAAGCCTACAGACAAGATCTCATTGATGATTGTGACTGACCTCAGTCTGCAGCATAGACTGTGGATATGCTTTGCATTTATCAGGAAAATTCCTGGCATAGTTAGTGAAACACCTCTCTTTTCTCTCAACCATCCAGAGACATAATTTTGTCATAATACCTTATACACTGAAGGTAGCATTTTAATTTTAATGTACATATTAATTACCTGGAAGATCTTGTCAAAATGTTGATTCTGATACAGTAAGAGATGACTGTTAAGATTCTGCCTTTCTAGCAACTTCTTATGTGGGAAAAAAAAATGATGCTGGTCCAAGAACCATATTTATAACAGCAAAGTACTGAAATAACTAGGCTGTTGATTTTGAAGCCAAGGTTGTAAGTTAGAATTACCTGGGGATCTTTTAAAATCATTTATGTATAATCCCTATCCAGGGCTAAATTAGAATTTCCTTAGGTGGGCCCCAGGTATTGAAACTGTAAAAATCTATGCAGGATATTCTAATGTGCTTTCAAGCGTGAGAACCTCTGCATTAGCCTAACCTATTTAAGTCTTGCATCCAAATGTATATTGCTCATATCTGTATATTCAAGGCACTTGCCCAGAACCAGCTGAAAATTCCTTGCTATCAAGAGCAAGGGTGCTATCTTACCCATTGATTTAACCCTGACACATAACACAGTGACTGTCACATAAAACATTCTCAAATCATACTTGTTGAAAAGGTCAGATATTCCCCAGAACAGGCCTGTGAACTGTATGAAACTGAATTTTTCCTTGATCAGTCTGAGTGAGAGAAGGAGAGAGACACTACTCATCAGTTCATCCTCTGAAAATTCATTCAACTTCTATTGTCTATCAGGAATTTTTAGGATATACTGAGCCTGTCCTCAGGAAAGGTGGAGTCTAGTAAAGTTTGTTTGTCTTACCACCTCATATTCAGGCTAGGATTTTGGAATCATTCTTTCTGCTGTTTTCAGCAGGATAAGTATAATTGTAAAACAATAAAATAGACAACTAGCAAGATGACATCTGCAAAGTAAGGGCTATCAAATGAGCCAACTGTCAAATTATGTAAATTTGAAAGTCTAACAACCTTGGTAAAGGTCCTTTAATTGGATGACTTGTATAGGAAATAAATGAACTCTGATTTAGAAGTCCCTGTCTGTAGCTTGATTTAAAGGAACAGAAATAGTAGTTTAAAAGACTCAAGATAGGATAAAAATCAATAAATGTCAGCATGTTTTACAAACCTAAAGTCAGTATTTTTAGTATAATATCTGTACTATACATAAACATAGTCTCCTTTGCTGAAAGAAAATTTTATTGTGCATACTATTAGTGACACTGGAAAAATTGATAATAATTTGAACAGTTTTTGTGATTTTAATTCCTGGAAATACGTAAAACATTAATAGCCTTTATCCCTAGATGTTAAGTTTATTCATAATACTTCCTTTCTGATTTGATTTTTAAAAATATCCTACAAATTTTCTAAGGTTATTGTTTACTTGTAATTAAGACATTATTAAAATAATATATTTAAAAGCATCTCTATTTTAATATAGGGGCTTCTCTTATAGCTCAGTCAGTAAAGAATCTGCCTGCAATACAGGAAACCCAAGTTCAATTCTTGGGTCAGGAAGATCCCCTGGAGAAAGAAATGGCAACCCACTCCAGTGTTCTTGCCTAGAGAATGCCACGGACAGAGGAGCCTGGCAGGCTACAGTCCATGTGGTCACAGGAATTGGACACAACTTAGCAACTAAACCACCATCATTTTAATATTAAACTATATAGAACTCATGTTGTTGTTGTTGTTCAATCACCCAGTCGTGTCCGACTCTTTGCTATACCATGGAATACTGCCTGCTAGGCCTCCTTGTCCCTCACCATCTCCTGGAGTCTGCCCAAGTTCATGTTCATTGCATTGTTGATGCCATGCAGCCATCTCATCCTCTGATGCCCTCTTCTCCTTCTGCACTCACTCTTTCCCAGCATCAGGGACTTTTCCAATGAGTTGTCTGTTTGCATCAGATGACCAAAATCCAGGAGCTTCAGCTTCAGCGTCAGCCCTTCCAGTGAATATTCAAGGTTGATCTCACTTAAAATTGACTAGTTTGATCTCCTTGCTGTCCAAAGGACTTTCAGGAGTCTTCTCCAGCACCACAGTTTGAAGGCATCAATCGTTTGGCATTCTGCCTTCTTTATGGTCCAGCTGTCACAACTGTATGTGACCACTGGGAAGGCCTTGACTACACGGACCTTTGTCGGCAGAGTATTGTCTCTGTTTTCAACACACTGTCTAGATTTGTCATTGCTTTCCTGCCAAGAAGCAATCATCTTCCGATTTCACGGCTGCAATCACCATCCACAGTGATTTTGGAGCCCCAGAAGAGGAAATCTGTCATTACTTCCACATTTTCCCCTTCTATTTGCCATACAGTAATGAAACCAATGCCATGATCTTAGTTTTTTTTGTTTGTTTGTTTTAATATTTACTCTTAAGCTGGCTCTTTAACTCTCCTCCTTCACCCTCATCAAGAAGCTCTTTCGTTCCTCTTTGCTTTCTGCCATTAGGGTGGTTATCATCTGCATATCTGAGGTTGTTGATGTTTCTCCCGCCTCTCTTCATTCCAGCTTGTAATTCATCCAACCCTGCATTTCTCATAATGTGCTCAGCATGTAGGTTAAACAAACAGGGTGACAGCAGACAGCCCTGTCATACTCTTTTTTCAATCCTGAACCAATCAGTTGTTCCATTCAGGGTTCTAACTGCTGCTTCTTGACCTGCATACAGGTTTCTCAAGAGACAGGTCAGGTACCAGCAGGTCTGGTATTCCCATCTCTCTAAGAGCTTTCCACAGTTATGATCCACACAGTTAAAGGCTTTAGCATAGTCTATGAAACAGATGTTTTTCTTAAATTCCCTTGTTTTCTCTATAATCCAGTGAATGTTGGCAATATGATCTATAGTTCCTCTTCCTTTTCTAAACCCAGCTTGGACATCTGGTATTTCTTGATTTTCATAATGCTGAAGCCTACCTAGCCTGCAAGATTTTAAGCATGAACTTACTAGCATGGGAAATGAGTGCAATTGTCCAATGGTTAACACACTCTTTGGTACTACCCTTTTTGGGAATTGGGGTGAGGATTAACTTTTTCTAGTCATATATAGAAGTCATGCATAACATTATTTTTCCCAACTATTTTCACCTTCCCTCTTACGTGACTCTACTTTCCTACCTACAGTTAAATGACTTACTTGTCTCATTGAATTTGAGCTTGGAAGAGTGACAGGCCTTTGGCTGAGTTTTGGCATTTGGGTAGAAGTTTAATGTATTTCATGGTTTAGCTAGCGCGCTCTTGTTTCTGCTTTTTGCCTATCATAAAGGGATATGCATCTATCTCTTTCTCTGCCTGCATCTTGGAATGAAAAGGATGAGGAGCAGAAACCCAATCTACCTGTAGTCTAGCTACACTGAACCACAGTGACTCAGCACCAGCACTTAACATGAGTGAGCATGAATTTTTGTTGTTTATGCCACTGAAATCTTTCAGTTTTTTATTCCCAAAGCAAAAAGTAATAGGGAAGAAAAAATATAAGGAAAAATTACATTAATGAAACAAACTATTTAACTTCTTTAATGATCCTAATTGATCTTTAAATAAAAGGAGAGGGGAATTAGGGTTAAATTAGAAGAGAGAGAGATGTGATGCAAATGTAAAAATAATGAAATCGCAAAAACACTAGAAGAAAATAAGTGTGACTCATTTTATAACAGTGGTGTTGGTGGGAATCTTTCTATGACATATTTAAGGAGCAATAAAAGAAAAAATTTGCAAGCTAAAAATGAAGAAAAAAATTTTTTTGGCTAATAAAACCATACCATAAGCAAATTCTGAAGGCAGATAACAAAGAAGAAAGTCTTTGAATGTATATCAAAGATAAAGGATTAACATTCCTAATATATTCAGGAACGTAGTCTTGAGGGAAAATAACAAAGCACTTTTGACAAATGAGCTAATGACATGAACAGAGAGTTTACAGAAAAATAAAGAAATGTTCCTTAAACAGATGAAACAATGTTCAAAAAATACTCAAGAAATGTACAATGAGTAGAATGATAATAAAAGCATTTCTCCAGTTACCAAGAAGTTAACAGTTGTGGGTTCTGGTAAACTGTTAGAGAAACTGAGGATGAACTGTGGGGAACCTCTTCCATTGTTGTACAAATGCAGGAGATGGTTGGATAGCATCATAGACTCAATGGACATGACTTTGAGCAAATTCTGGGAAATAGTGAAGGATAGGGAAGCCTAGCATGCTGCAGTCTGTGAAGTCTCAAATAGTTGGACATGACGTAATGACTGAACAAAACATGACCCCTGGGAGGAAGAACTTGGCAAGATCTAATCAAACTGCCTTTGTACTTACCCTTTGACTCAATCATCCCACTTATAGGAGTTTATCCTAAAGATTTACCTCCAGCAATAAGGAAACAAATACGCACAGGAGAGTCACTGTAGCTTTATTATGCCAGTGAAATGTTGGAAACAGTTTATATCACCTTACAGAAGAGATCAGTTGAATAAGACACTGTGCATACTCACAGTGCAGAGCTGTACAACTATGGAAATGGAATGAGGAAGAACGCTGCACATTGTTATGCGGCAATATCCCACATGCTTCCCAGGTGGGTCAATGGTAAAGAATCTGCTTGCAGTGCCAGAGACACAGGTTCAATCCCTGGATTTGAAAAGATCCCTTGGAGAAGGAAATGGCAACCCATACCAGTATTCTTGCCTGAAAAATCCCATGGACAGTGGAGCCTGGTGAGATACAGTCCATGGAAATGCAAAAGAGTCAGACATGACTGACCAACTAAACAACAAATTTCCCACATATATCGTTAAGAGGAAAAAGAAAATAAGATGAGTTACATTGTGCTCCTTGAAAGAGAGGAGGTTATTTTTTGCAAAAGAAGAAATGCAGGAAGGATAAATTAGAAACTAATGAAAATGAGTAACTGCAGTGTGTAGGGGTTTCCCTGAGTATATCTTGCTATATACAGATTTTACTTTTCAACTGCATAAATATTTTATATATGCAAAATTAGGTTAAAATGACAAGGGTGGAGGAAAGCATTACAGTTGAATACAAACAGAAATTAATGAAGCTAGAAGCTTCTTCTCTCTACTAGGTTCTCTTCTCTTTCCCAGCATCTTGGAAGACTGTATTAGGTAGGGGACTCTTCCAGCCTGGGGACCTGAATGAATCTAAAGAGCAGAGCCCTGGGACAGCAGATATTTGATATGTAGAACTGATGAGAAATAAACTTGTATATTGGAGAAGGCAATGGCACCCCACTCCAGTACTCTTGCCTGGAAAATCCCATGGATGGAGGAGCCTGGAAGGCTGCAGTCCATGGGGACACTGAGGGTCGGACACAACTGAGCGACTTCCCTTTCACTTTTCACTTTCATGCATTGGAGAAGGAAATGGCAACCCACTCCAGTGTTCTTGCCTGGAGAATCCCAGGGATGTGGGGGCCTGGTGGGCTGCCATCTATGGGGTAGCACAGAGTCAGACACGACTGAAGTGACTTAGCAGCAGTAACAGCAACCTTGTATATAGGGCTTCCCAGATGTCACTAATGGTAAAGAACCTGCCTGCCAATGCAGGAGACATAAGAGATGTGGGTTCGATCCCTGGATTAGGAAGATCCCCTGGAGGAGGGCATGGCAACCCACTCCAATATTCTTGCCTGGAGAATCCCATGGACAGAGGAGCCTGGCAGGCCACAGTCCTGGGAGTCGCAAAGAGTCAGACACGACTGAAGCAACTTTGCACGCACACAAGCTTGTATATGGTTCAGCAAATTTGAATGTTTTTATTTGTTTCCAGAGCTTAACCGGTGTATATGCTGATGAATACAAAGCAAAATAGAGAGAGAATGGGATGTCATGGTATTTTAAAGACAGATTATTATCAGGCTCCAAATCTTTATGACATCTTCCAGTAAAACACAAAACAAGTATAGGTATCTCTCTCAAACTATTATTATACACCTTTGTGCATTTCTAGACATTACAGTTGGGGGAGGGGAGTTCATAATCAGCAAAGATATGATAAGGCACCAATCAGACTGAGAATCCTGACAATGGAGTCTCTGAAGTTATGACAGGGACTCTTGTGATTACAGCTATTCATTCATAAAGCAGAATAACTATGGAATATTTCCACTTTCTTACTGCCATGCCTAAGAGAAATACATCTCCCTTTGGAAACCAGGAGCTCACTGGGGAATGATTAGAGAATATAAACAAAAGAGGTACAAAGAATAAGAGAGGATGCACAAAAGCAAGGAATATTAAGAGATGACCTAAATCTGAAAATAAAAGGAAAGAAATAAACTTGAAAAGCAGAAGACCAAAGGAGATAAAGTAAGCAGATGATATAATTTTTTTCTTACAATTGTTTTTATTTTTTTAAATTTTGGATTCTTGGTATTAAACTGTTCACTAAATTCAGTATATGATATTCTGTATGAGAATTACATCTTTGATATCAAGACCATTAAATAGTAATGGTCATTTTACTTACAGATAAATCTTTAGGCACTAGGAATTCTTATTAAATTAGTCCAAATGGTCACCAGCTAGTGAAAACACATTTAGTTGGTGTTAAATATTGCACAGCACATTACAAATGGCTGATGCTCCATAACCGGTCCATTTGTAGTTTATGGTGCAAATTTTAAAGTCAAGTAAATGGTGTTTTCAGCAGTAGTTCATGTGTTATGACTTGTCGGGGTTGTAAATAATTTGTAGGGCATTTATGTATTTCTAGATTCCATGTACCTCTTGCTTATAAATCTATTTATTAACCCTTATAAATAATTGATGGCTATATCTTAAAATGAATCATTTCTAAAATTGCTTAACTGTCTGGAATTTTTCTTTAGTAATCCCTTCCCTCATTTTCTTTTCATATCTCAATCAGGTATAAATAGAAGAACCTTGCATTCACCTTTTTCTTTTCATTTCCCATGTCTGTGTCATTATTCATCTTTATGGTGAGAAGTTATGAATTTATGTCATCACTTCTTCTTCTGGCATCTTCAATGAGTAATTGGTTTCCTTTTCAACCCCCTATTCATCCCAGTTTTACCACTGGTTTTTCTTTGTCTCATTTATTTTTCCTTTTATTTTTTTCCTCTTTTTACTACTTAGCTATCCTACAAATTTCTTTCCATCCCTTAATATATCAGGAGTCAGAATAGCTAAACTCATCATCTTACTATGATGGGTATTTAAACTAGTAACTCTGAATATTCTGTGTCAATTAACATGAAATTTTCAGACTGAAGAGGGGGAAGTGAGAAGTAGGAAAGAGGCCAAATGTTGCTAAAAAAAAATGAGGAATAAAGAAATATGCATGCCAGTCCAGGTTCAATGCACGATACTGGATGCTTGGGGCTAGTGCACTGGGACGACCCAGAGGGATGGTATGGGGAGGGAGGAGGGAGGAGGGTTCAGGATGGGGAGCACATGTATACCTGTGATGGATTCATTTTGATATTTGGCAAAACTAATACAATTATGTAAAGTTTAAAAATAAAATAAAATTTAAAAAAAAAGAAAAAAAAATCCTGGATGACTAGTTTTTTCTTTATGTGAATTAACATTTAATTTAATTGACTAATAAAATAATCTTAGTTGGTTTTTAGAAAAAAAATAAAAAGAAATATGCATGAAAGTCAGTGATAGTCTCTTGAGAACTTTTGAAGGTGATGACTCACTTTTTAGGGCAAATATTTCTACCCTATTTTACACCACTTTTTCCCTAATGAAACCTCAATCCTCTCATTTTTACCCCATCTATCAGGAAACCATTAGTGAACGAATACATTTTATTTTCATTTATTCTGCTAGTCATGCATTCATTTAGCACAATTTCTTAGTTCATTATTCATCAATAATTATTTATTCATATATTAAATGACTTGTTTGAGAAGGAATGGAGGTTTACAGTAGCACATGAATTACATGTTTAAATACAATCAAACAAATGATGAGACAATCTGAACAAAAGGAACTTCAGGGATAAAAATCAAATGAAGCTAAGTGAATCATAGATCCTTACTCCCTTCATGTAGTGTAAAACACATGTTCCAGAAACAAGTTCATCCTTAGGACCACAGAAATGCTGTTATTCTCGTTTTCATTTGAGAAATCTTATATTACTGGACTCTGTAGCTGACGTTACATTGTGTGCCAGCATGCTTAAATCACTGCAGTCATGTCTGACTCGTTGCTACCCTGTGGACTGCAGCCTGCCAGGCTCCTCCATCTGCGGGATTCTCCAGGCAACAATACTGAAGTCGGTTGCCATTTCCTCTTCCATCCAGGTCATCTTCCTGACCCAGCGATCGAACCTGCATCTCTTTTGTCTCCTACATTGGCAGGTGGGTTCTTTACCACTGGAGACACTCCTCTGAAAATATCCCCATGCAAATAATTTTTGCTTGACCCCTTTTTTTTTTTTTGGTGGGGGGGGAGGTTGATGTTATCTCTACATGTATTTCAAATGGTGCTAATACTCTGAACTTATTGGCTCAGTAGAGCAGGGAAGATTAGTCATAAGTCAAGCTGAATTTCAAGGGAATTGTCCACATAAGCATCCCATGAGTGAACAGAGAAGAAAACTTGTTATCCATACTGAGGGTAGTCATTGCCAGCAGAACACAGACAAATGCTTCCTGTTGTAGGTGCACGGAGAGTTTCTCCATAGAATCACACACTTCCTGTGGTACAGCTATTTGAGGGAGATGAAAAATGATTGTGTTAGTATAATCAAAGTATTATCTCCCTCCAGATTGCATTTTGCATTATGCAATATTTGAATTAGCTGCTATTTGAAGGTAAAATTTTCCTCTAGGTGGGAGATCAGACATAGGCACATGCGGTTTGCTAAATCAGAAGGAAATCTCAACCCACGTGCCTGAGAAGTAAGAAAGGCAGTGCAAGGATTTATTGAGGAAAGTGTTCAGTTGATAAATTATAACATTTATTTGTAATTTGAGAATTTGACCCAAATGACACTCATTAGCTCAGCTTGTATGACTCCAATTAGTTTTATAAATTTATTTTTGGTCCTGATGCTATTTGTAAAAGGACTTTATTATAGTACTGGAAATGAGATTTGTTTTAAAACAAATATGAATTATTTTCTTAATTATGCTGTTTTGCTTTGTCTATAAAATTATGAATATCTTATTTTGTTATAGCAGACTTACAGATGGTGTCCCAGTTAAAAAACATGACATAATAAAAAGTCACCTTTTGTACCTGGGACACATTTTTGAAAGCATAAGAGATAACAATTACTGATTCTACTTTAAACATATATCTTCTTTACTGACCGCCACTCACTGATCTTTATAACAAGAGCCAAAACATTTATTGAGAATTTCTTATGTTCTGTGTAATGTGCTAGTTTTTGCATTAACTGCCCTTTTAACTTTCACAAATCAATACAATACATTCTCTCACATTCACTGTTTTGGAAATGAGGAAGTATGACTTAGCAATTATAAATAATTTGTGGGCAAACATCAGTGAAATAGAGAATTGGTATAAATGCATACAGTTTGTTTAGAGATTTTATTATACTTAGCTACTATCTTATTCTTCATTTTGACTTTGGTGCCTTTTAGTGAAGAAGTGAAGAAGACATATCCATTTTAATAGGTATCAAATGTAAGGTTTTTTTTTTCTTAAAGAGATTCAGATGTGTTTCTTCTTATAGACTAGATTTCCTCACTAAACTCAACTGTTGTAGAAGGCAGGCCCATTCTGATGAAACCATCTGATACTATGAAAGCTGTGAAGACAAGGCTTCTCTTTATTTGGAAACTGGTTAAAACTTAATAATTTACAAAGGGATTTTCATTGAAGAAAGTCTGTGTTGCCTTAGGAGACAGAATCAAAGCATCTGAAACAAAAAATCAGTTGTCTATTCATCTGTAACTCTTTTTTAACAAAAATTACCTTTGGATTTGGAATCATTACAATAAAGTATCTTGTGTTTACTTGCTATTTTGTGCTTCATTGTTTATATTTCTCTAATACATAATGGTTTACAATACAACTTAATATTCATTTTCTTATTAAATCCCTGTAACTATGAGGAAACTAATGTTCATTAAATATTAAATATATTAAAAAAACATAATAGCCCCTAAGTGGCTTTTCTAAGCTAAGCCGTAGTTCCATTTGTACAATGGTATACATAACATGCAGAAGCAATTTAAACACCACAGAGGTAACTTGATTATACTTGTCAAAACATAAAAATACAAGTAAACATGGACTAGAGACTTTAATAAAATGTTTGAGTTTATTGAAATCTACTTCTGCCAAACATACCCCGCCCTACTTGCATACCTTGTTTTGCCTTTTTCTTCAACTAAATGTTGTTGTTATTCAGTCACTCAGTCGTATCTGACTCTTTGTGACCCCATGGACTGCAGCACACCAAGCATGCCTGTCCTTCACCATCTCCTGGAGCTTGCTCAAACCCATGTCTATGGAGTCAGTGATGCCATCCAACCATCTCATTCTCTGTCATCTGCTTCTCCTCCTGCCTTCAGTTTTTTCTAGCATCAGGGTCTTTTCTAACGAGTCAGCTCTTCCCATCAGGTGGCTTTAGCTTCAACATCAGTCCTTCCAATGAATAGTCAGGACTAATTTCCTTTAGGATTGACTGGTTTTATCTCCTAGCATTCCAAGGGACTCTCAAGAGTCTTCTCCAACACCACCGTTCAAAAGCATCAGTTCTTCAGTGCCCAGCTTTCTTTATGGTCTGACTCTCACATCCATACATGACTACTGGAAAAACCATAGCTTTGACTAGACAGACCTCTGTCAGTAATTTCTCTGCTTTTTTGATATGCTGTCTAGGTTTGTTGTACCTTTTCTTCCAAGGAACAAGCATCTTTTAATTTCATGGCTGCTGTCACCATATGCAGTGATTTTTGAACCCAAGAAAATAAAGTTGGTCACTGTTTCCATTGTTTCCCATCTATTTGCCATGAAGTGATGGGACCAGATGCCATGATCTTCGTTTTCTGAATGTTGAGTAAGTGTATATCACATTAAAGTGTATATCACCTTTCTTCAAGATCACTGCCTTCTTGGAACTTTCCTCAAAGTCTGCTTCCTAAATTAACTTCCTAAAGCTAGCAGCTTAAATCTGCACAAGAACTACACAAAGACCTCATATATTGCTACTTTGAAGCATTTGTTTCTCGTCTGCCTACCAGTACAAGAGAATATGAATATCTAAGTTTGTGATTGTTCTGAGAAAGAAAGTGGTTTGGGCTTCATTTTATCACCACACATAGAATGTGTGCTTGTGAAACAGTGTGCCTATTTGTGTGGGAAAAGCTTAGGAAAAGTCATGAATAGAATCTGGATTTAAGATAGTATCCTTGCTCTGTGTTATCCAGAAATTCTGCAGATTTGGAGCATGTAGGTAGCTGTTCACTTCATACCAAAGAGATGAACAAGGGACAAGGTATCAGAATTATGTTGAAAGTGAAAGTTGCTCAGTTGTGACCAACTCTTTGGGACCCCATGGACTATATAGTAGCCTTTCCCTTCTACAAGGGATCTTCTCAACCCAGGGATCAAACCCAGGTCTCCTGCATTGCAGGCAAATTCTTTACCAGCTGAGCCACCAGGGACACCCAAGAATACTGGAGTGGGTAGCATAACTCTTCTCCAGCAGATCTTCCCAACCCAGGAATCAAACAGGGTCTCCCGCTTCCCAAGTGGATTCTTTACCAACTGTGCCATCAGGGAAGCCCGAGGAAGCCCACAATTACATTAAGTATGCCCAAGCACTCATCTCCTAAGAATTCTGAAGATAAGAATCATGGAAATGTATATATTAGAACAAGAGAGAAGTGAAGTAAAGTGAAAGTTACTCAGTCATGTCCGACTCTTTGCAACCGCATGGATTAGACAATCCACGGAATTCTCCAGGCCAGAATACTGGAGTGGGTAGGTTTTCCCTTCTCCAGGAGATCTTTCCAACCCAGGGATCGAACCCCCTAGGTCTCCTGCATTGCAGATGGATTCTTCCAACAAGGGAAGCCCAGAACAAGAAAGAAGGGAGTCTAGAGGTCCCAATTCCTAGTTATAGAATAAATGTCATTGGGATGTAATATATAATATCATAACTATAGTTAGCAATACTGGGTTGCAGATTTGAAAGTTGCTAAGAAAGTAGATCTTAAAAAGCTTCATAACAAGAAAAACATTGTAACTATATAAGGTGATGGATCTTAGTAAGACTTACTATGGTGATTATTTCACAGTGTATATAAATACTGAATTGTTACGCTTCACACTTGAAACTAATATGTTATCTATCAATTATTCCTATAAAATTAATTAACTAAAAAACTTTTTTTAAAAGATAGTAAAGAGAGAGTGTCCTAATTAGAGGGTTTATAAAAAATGCTTATTTTTTTGGTCATTAACTCTAGAAAATGAAAATGAGAATCAGTGTATGGAAGCAGGTATCAGATGAAGCGCAAAGGAACAATATTATACTGGTGATTCTTTGCTATTTTTTCCTGATAGAAATTATTGTTAAATAGTCTTGAAATTTAAAAAGTTATTAAATGCTATAAGAACAGTATTTCAGAGTTAGATTATTATTCTAACTATTTGTTATTTGTTTTGCCTTAATCATGAAAATAATAATGGCATAGGAATCTGGTTTTAGCCATGTTATCATCCTTGTTACCTTTGAGAGTTCTTGGAATAATAGAAAGTGCTTCATAAATATCTGTGAGAGTACGTAATAGCCAATGAAAATCCTCTCACAAAAATCCTTATGAAATCCTTATACAACTGAAAGATATAACACAATCTATGAAGATACAACAGAAGTATTTCTCCCTCAGTTTGGACTGAGATGGCGGTAAAACAGATATCAGCCATTCCCACTACAGATTTTTCAAATGAAATATTTTAGAACTGGGTAAGGGGAGAGAGATGGAGAAGGTGATGGCATCCCACTCCAGTACTCTTGCCTGGCAAATCCCATGGATGGAGGAGCCTGGTAGGCTGCAGTCCATGGGGTCACAAAGAGTCGGACATGACTGAGTGACTTAGCAGCAGCAGGGGGAGGGAGAAGGGTAGTATCTTGAACACCTCAAACCTAATGATGGACTCTTTTGTGGGAGAAGACTCAGAGAGCTTGAAATGTGTTCTCTAATGCTAGAAAATCCAGAAGTTTGAGCCAGACTTAATCCAAAGAAAGTCAGAGCAGGCATTGTGTGTTGGATGCAGGGAGCTATATCAGAATTTTCCTCTTTTCCAAGACTTTGTCAGGGCAAGGAATGTGTGCGGGTCTTCCTTGTTACTGATGTGGGCACAGTAAGGATGATAGAACCCCAGAAATAAGAAGATGAATGCAAAGACCAGTTTACTAGGAGATGAGGTAAGGTCACAAATGACCAATAAAAATACAAATACATTTTCCAAAGTCAAGAGATTTGTTTAAGGGTAATATTCAGGGATGAGTCCTACCACAAGCCTATAAAATGACACCTCAAATCAATGAGTCATCTGTGAATATCAGTCAGGCCTAGAGAGAATAAAGCCAGTGGAAATAGTGTAGCCATTCAGTGTCACGACAGGTATGTAATGGACTGAGAGGGTGGGTCCCTGGAAACTGCTAGTCTTCAGCCTAGTTGTGTTGCATCTTTACTTCTTGCTCAAGATAGTGAACTCTAGATATCCTATGAGATTTCCCTGAAAGGGAAGGGAGAGTGATTGTTAAACACTGTCTGGGTGCATTTGATAGTAAGAATGCCAAGGACCAGTCTTTTGGAGCAGACCACTGTCTCTCGAGGTAGACAAACAGGAACATCTAAAGGTGAAGAAGATCAGGCAAGACAGAAAGCTGGTCTTCAAAGATACTGGACAGTGACATAATGGTCATGATTAACTTTGGGGGAAAGCAAACTACTGAAAGTAGAGAACAAGTTTGCTTAGAGACCAGAAAGATATACATTTACTTTCATCGCCACCAAAATCAAACCCTTGAGAATTCATTTAAGATCCAATAGACATACTGATTAGGAAGGAGACTGTGGTCTTTGGTTTCCTTTCAGATGTTGTTGACTTCCTTCTTCTGGATACAGTACTTTCAGAAACACCAATTCCACGGAAGAACACCGCATTTTCAGAAGATAATTTTAAGGGACTTCCCTAGTGGTCCAGTGGTTAAGACTCCAATCTTCCAATGAAGGCAGCATTAGTTGAGGAACTAAGATCCCATATACTGCATAGCATGGCCAATAATAAAATAATAATTTTAAAACATCATTAGAGTATTTAAGAGTATTTCTAACATAAGATATAATAAAGGCGGTTAGCTAGAGAGGAGCTCTTATTTGTTTTCAGGCAAAAGAAAAAGGAAAGTTTTGAAGAGATTCTTTAACTTTGTATCCCAAACTACTTGGGTTACATTTAGAATCTTTGTGTGTGTGTGTGTGTGTGTGTAGTGTTTGTGACTGACCAAAGCTTAGTACAAACATTGCTATATTCTTGTGACACTTAATGTGCCTAGTTAGGATTATTATGACCCCTGGGTCATCTCTTTGGTAATATCAGCACTCTTTCATCTGAATAAAAAAGGATTGTTCTCAGGAAAATTGTTTGTGGCATGGTATTAATCAAATTCATCACGGGATACAGTGCAACTTTAGAAATAATTCATCTAGTGCAGCTAATGTCTTTTACACCCTATAGGATTTAATAATCTCCTGATGACCCTCCAAAGACATTCAGGAAAATAATTTTTACCTGGCCAAAAAATTGTTAATCTAAAGATGGACAGTTCTTCCACATCCAGGTGAACTCAGGTGTGGAGCTGTGCAGTAAATCCATTTCACAGTTGGAAACTGTAAGATACATGGTTTGGATGATAGAAACCTAATCTCACAGTGTCCTGTGTACAGCAGGCTTGCCCTCGAATCTTTTGGCTCTTTCCTTTGAAAATAGGTATTTTGGCTCTTTTGTAAAGAAATCTAAAAGAAAAGAAAAATGGAAATAATGCACCTGTAAATTATTTTTCCTTGAGAAAACATGAACTAGGTCAACCATATTACACATGAGATGGCTGCATGTCATAAGTGCATTTTTCACCTAAAATTTCAGTTTTTGGTAAAGTAATGATCATGGAGTAACAGGCAAATTTGGCCTTGGAATAAGGAATGAAGCAGGGCAAAGACTAACAGAGTTTTTCAAAGAAAATGCACTGGTCATACAAACACCCTCTTCCAACAACAAAAGAGAAGACTCTACACATGGACATCACCAGATGGTCAACTCTGAAATCAGATTGATTATATTCTTTGCAGCCAAAGATGGAGAAGCTCTATACAGTCAACAAAAACAAGACCAGGAGCTGACTGTGGCTCTGATCATGAACTCCTTATTGCCAAATTCAGATTCAAACTGAAGAAAGTAGGGAAAACCACTAGACCATTCAGATCAGATCAGATCAGTCACTCAGTCGTGTCCGACTCTTTGCGACCCCATGAATCACAGCACACCAGGCCTCCTGTCTATCACCAACTCCCGGAGTTCACTCAGACTCACATTCATCGAGTCAGTGATGCCATCCAGCCGTCTCATCCTCTGTCGTCCCCTTCTCCTCCTGCCCCCAATCCCTCCCAGCATCAGAGTCTTTTCCAAAGAGTCAGCTCTTCACATGAGGTGGCAAAAGTACTGGAGTTTCAGCTTTAGCATCATTCCTTCCAAAGAAATGCCAGGGCTGATCTCCTTCAGAATGGACTGGTTGGATCTCCTTGCAGTCCAAGGGACTCTCAAGAGTCTTCTCCAACACCACAGTTCAAAAGCAACAATTCTTTGGTGCTCAGCCTTCTTCACAGTCCAACTCTCACATCCGTACATGACCACAGGAAAAACCATAGCCTTGACTAGATGGACCTTTGTTGGCAAAGTAATGTCTCTGTTTTTGAATATGCTATCTAGGTTGGTCATAACTTTCCTTCCAAGGAGTAAGCGTCTTTTAATTTCATGGCTGCAGTCACCATCTGTAGTGATTTTGGAGCCCAGAAAAATAAAGTCTGACACTGTTGCCACTGTTTCCCCATCTATTTCCCATGAAGTGGTGGGACCAGATGCCATTATCTTCATTTTCTGAATGTTGAGCTTGAAGCCAACTTTTTCACTCTCCACTTTCACTTTCATCAAGAGGCTTTTGAGTTCCTCTTCACTTTCTGCCATAAGGGTAGTGTCATCTGCATATCTGAGGTTATTGATATTTCTCCCGGAACTCTTGATTCCAGCTTGTGTTTTTGTACGAAAAAGATCTTCACAACCCAGATAATCACGATGGTGTGATCACTGACCTAGAGCCAGACATCCTGGAATGTGAAGTCAAGTGGGCCTTAGAAAGCATCACTATGAACAAAGCCAGTGGAGGTGATGGAATTCCGGTGGAGCTATTTCAAATCTTGAAAGATGATTCTGTGAAAGTGCTGCACTCAATATGCCAGCAAATTTGGAAAACTCAGCAGTGGCCACAGGACTGGAAAGGGTCAGTTTTCATTCCAATCCCAAAGAAAGGCAATGCTGAAGAATGCTCAAACTACTGCACAACTGCACTCATCTCACACGCTAGTAAAGTAATGCTCAAAATTCTCCAAGCCAGGCTTCAGCAATATGTGAACCGTACACTTCCTGATGTTCAAGCTGGTTTTAGAAAAGGCAGAGGAACCAGAGATCAAAATGCCAACATCTGCTGGATCATCGAAAAAGGAAGAGAGTTCCAGAAAAGCATCTATTTCTGCTTTATTGACTATGCCAAAGCCTTTGACTGTGTGGATCACAATAAACTGTGGAAAATTCTGAAAGAGATGAGAATACCAGACCACCTTACCTGCCTCTTGAGAAATTTGTATGCAGGTCAGGAAGCAATAGTTAGAACTAGACATGGAACAACAGACTGGTTCCAAATAGGAAAAGGAATATGTCAAGGCTGTATACTGTAACTCTGCTTTTTTAACTTATATGCAGAGTACATCATGAGAAATGCTGGGCTGGAAGAAGCACAAGCTGGAATCAAGATTGCCAGGAGAAATATCAATAACCTTAGATATGCAGATGATACCACCCTTATGGCAGAAAGTGAAAAGGAACTAAAAAGACTCTTGATGAAGGTGAAAGAGGAGAGTGAAAAAGCTGGCTTAAACCTCAACATTCGGAAAACAAAGATCATGGCATCTGGTCCCACCACTTCATGGGAAATAGATGGGGAAACAGTGCAAACAGTGTCAGACTTTATTTTTTTGGGCTTCAAAATCACTGCAGTTGGTGACTGCAGCCATGAAATTCAAAGACATTTACTCCTTGGAAGGAAAGTTATGACCAACCTGGATAGCATATTCAAAAGCAGAGACATTACTTTGCCAACAGTGGTCCGTCTAGTCAAGACTATGGTTTTTCCTGTGGTCATGTGTGGATGTGAGAGTTGGACTGTGAAGAAAGCTGAGTGCTGAAGAATTGATGCCTTTGAACTGTGGTGTTGGAGAAGACTCTTGAGAGTCCCTTGGACTGCAAGGAGATCCAACCAGTCCATTCTGAAGGAGATCAGCCCTGGCATTTCTTTGGAAGGAATGATGCTAAAGCTGAAACTCCAGTACTTTTGCCACCTCATGTGAAGAGTTGACTCACTGGAAAAGACTCTGATGCTGGGAGGGATTGGGGGCAGGAGGAGAAGGGGACGACAGAGGATGAGATGGCTGGATGGCATCACTGACTGGATGGATGTGAGTCTGAGTGAACTCCGGGAGTTGGTGATAGACAGGGAGGCCTGGTGTGCTGCGATTCATGGGGTCGCAAATAGTCAGATACGACTGAGCGACTGAACTGAACTGAATGATCATTTTATGGACAGAATGATTTTTGAAATTCTTTATCTTTATTCTTCCTGTTTGTAATGACCTTGGAATGTAGTATAAATGATATACAATATACATAAATGTTCATAATTCGTTTTGATGTTTCTTTTTAAATACATAGCTGTTTAAGACATTTTTGAAGCAAGCAAATGGACTACCACAATAAAAATAATGTATTGAGAAGTATAAAGATCGCTCCTTTATCTAGGGATGAATTTCAGAAAATAAACTGATATACCCGAGGAAAAAGAAATTCAACAGATGAGTTATACCAAATACTGATAATGTTTATTAAGAACCTAAACCCAACCTTAGAACTGGTGGAGACACAAGTACAGACTTGTGGATTGCTAGTCATTTGAACCAGGGTACTTATAGCCTCTCAACTGCCTCCTTTATGTTTATAAGCTCAGGCTTATAATACTTTCTTTATATGATTCCTTTTGATGAAGATTTTTTACATCTGAAGTGAGTTGAAAAAAATGATACACAGCAGGACATAACTTCAGCAGAAGTAGATGAATTTTCCTTATTAAAAAATACTGATTTTCTTTTTTTTTAGCAACCATTAGTTTAAAAGTAAGTTTCCTTGAGATTAAAATAGGAAACCAATTGCAGCCTCAAGTTTTTTCTCTCAAATCTCTATCTGTGTTTTCATAACCAAAAATGGACTTGTATTTAAAATGTAAAAAATGTTAAATACATTTAGGAAGGGTGTGTTTGCCCTTTATGTTTTCTGTGATGTGGATATCATATTCATTGCAATGAGGACATCTTTGCACATTGCATTCTTTACTGATCCTCAGGAAAAGGAAAATAAATGTTCAGGATACATGCATTATAGTTTTTGGTGGTTTTTCTAAACAGTGTCTTTGACAACTCACAATCTTGGTAGCAGAACACAGCATTATATAGCTTCTGTTAGTATTTAATTTAAATAGCAAGCATTAAGACATCTAATACCACACCTGGAACCTATCAAGCACTCAATAAATGTTTACTGAATGAGGAGGAATAAAACAAAATTAATTGCTTCAGCTTCCTGGCCTTTTTCTTTCCAGACAAAAATATAGAAACTGGGTGGTTACCTAAATCAAAAAGACAACTCCAGACTGAGAATGTTGTCTGAATTCTGAATTACTGAGTTTTGGAAAATACTTCTTTATGTATTTTTCACATTTTACCCTGCAAGGAATTTTTTTTTTTTTAAGAAAGAATTTCAGTAATTACAATCGAATAAACATAGATTAATTTGACAGGAAGTTTTTCTTTAACTCTATTTTTAGAGCAGTTTTAGGTTTATCACAAAATTGAAAGCAAGGTCAGAGATTTCTCATATTGTTTCTTCTCCCACACATGTACAGCCCTCCTCCCCTGACAGCCATCACCATCTCCCATCAGATCAGTACATTTACGACAATTGATGAAACTACATTGGCACATCATAATCACCCAGAATTGATAGTTTACATTAGAGTTAACTCTTGGTGTTGTACATTCTAGGGTTTGGACAAGTATAATGACATATGTCTATCATTATAGATCATACAGAATCTTGTTGCTGCCCTAGAAAGCCGCTGTGTTCTGCCTCTTTATCCCTATCCACTCCTGCCCCCACTGCCTCTGACAACTAATAATCCAATAATATTTTTACTGTTGTCATTGTTTTGCCTAGCATTGAGTCTTAAAAAACAAAAAACGAACTTCACATTCCGAGACTGCTTACCTATGGTATTGTGACTACCAGTTTATACAGTCATTTATTTCTCTAACATTTTTATACTTAGTGGATGGACAAGGTCAGAATTTTGTATGATTCCAGGGGGACCATTTCCTTGCTATTCAGTTATGCTCCAGAAAGTCCTGCATACATGGAATACAATGGGGATGGAGTTGTGCATTGTGAGCCCCTGATGCCAGGCACTGTTGCAGGAACCAGGGACAGAGCACTGAGTAAAACAGACAAAAGTCCACTCATGAGTCTTAACTTCTAGCAGACAGGCAGACAACACATGCATTAAGTAACTAAAACATACATCAGAGTTACAAGTTGTAAGGACAAGTTTAAAGCACGAGGATACCCTGGGGGTGCAGGAGCTGAAAAAAGAAATTGTAGATGTGATGTGAAAGACCTCTGTAAGAAAGTGTCAGTTGAGGAAATTTCGGGGAAAAAAGGGCTTCCCAGGTTGCTCAGTGGTTAAGAATCTGATTGCTTCTGATTAGAAAATAGCACTGACCTTCTTCCCCTTTCATACATAAACACAGGCACAGGTTTATAAGTTGGTCTAGAGGAAATTTCAGAAGAGATATTTGATGTCATTTCTCCCCCTACAGCAGAACTTTATATTGGAATTGCTTCTATAATTAAATTCCAGTGCAGGAGATGCAGGAGACAGAGGTTCAATCCATGTGTTGGGAAGATCCCCTGGAGAAGGAAATGGCAACCCACTCCAATATTCTTGCCTGGAGAATCCCATGAACAGAGGAGCCTGGTGGTCTACAGTCCATGGGGTTGCAAAGAGTCGGACATAACTAAGCCACTGAGCACACACACACACATGAAAAAAAGAGAGGAGAGTCACATTCCGTTATCCAGAAGAAAAGTGTTATTGCCAGAGGGAAGTGGGTGAGTGGCAAAGTCATAAGGGGCTGTTATGTCATGAAGTCTCAGAAATAGTGAGGAGGCAAGAGTAGTTAGAAACAACTGAGGCAGCAGCAGAGTTCCTAGAAGTGAGTTCAGAGAGGTAACAGGGAGGGAATCAGGTAGGACCTTAAACTTCAATGTTGGAACTTGGGCCTCTGCTCAGAGTGAGTGAGAATTTGAGCATTTTGAGAAACTTGAAGTGAGACAAGGTCTGAGTGATGTTTTGACAGGGTAAACTCTGGCTGTTTCTTTGAAAATAGGCTGTAGGGTGACGAGGGCGAAAAGAGAACAGAGAGGGGACCACTGCAGTAATGTGTTCAGAAGGGAGGAAGTCCCTCACTACGTGGCTGCTGTGTCTGGAGACAGCAGCAGTGATCCAGAGATACATCTTGAAGTTAGAAACTACTTATGACTGAGATATTTAGTGGAAAAGAAAGAAGAGTATGTGCCGGGAGCTGGCATATTGCATACTGGGTGCATATTGCATATTGAGTGCAGCACTTTCCACAGCATCATCTTTCAGGATCTGGAATAGCTCAACTGGAATTCTATCACTGCCAGGAGCCAGCGTGAGGAGCTCCACCCATGACAAAGGTCATGAGGAAGGAGGCTCGGCATACGCAAAGGCCTGATCGAGCCTCAGGAGTCCCCCTGGAAATTCTCGAGCATCTACCCCCAAAACCAGAGTCTGCCTACTTTCTGCTTTGTGTTCTCACCTACACCTCTGACTTTATGGGGGGCTGTCCCCCACTACCTCTCTCTGAAGAAAAGAGTTAGCTTACAGCTCCAGTTAATAATTCCAGGGTGTGATAGTGTTTCAATCTACAAACTCCTTTGGAAGTCCTCTAGCCTACCTGAATAGGTTTTTCCGGCCACATGTGATTGCTCAGAGCCTCCCAACTGTAAGAGGCATGAGATGTTCTAAACTGTCTAAATACAGATTCCTTTGAGCAGTTAAAAGATTGATTAGAAATTGTATTGGTGAAGGGTTTTTCACTTGTTGGGCCAATGTTTGCTGCTAAGTCTCCATATCCCTTACCTGCTGTGTCCCTGGCAGTGTATTGATTAATATAATTGGTGTAAATAGTAGCTTTAATGTTTGTAACCTGGGACCCTTAAGTTAATTCTTTTTCTTGTTATAGCCCACCACACCTTTGCTCTGTAGGAATGCAGCTTTATCTAATGCTTTTGGAAGGTGGCGCTTGACTAATCACCTTTAGAGAAAAATAAGTTTTCTGAAGAAAGGGTCTTAAAATGTTAACAGGCCTCTGGGCCAGAAGATGATGCAAATCACCTAAGCTTTTGATATGATAAGTTTGCAGGAAGAAAGCCTGGCTTGCTGCATGACTCTACCCCTTCCCCCATTATCCTCTACACATAACCTTAAGGTATAAAAACTACTTTAGGAAAAATAAAGTGCGGGCCTTGTCACCGAAACTTGGCTACCACATTGTTCTTTCTCTCACCTTCTGGCTGAATTATTCAGCCTCTTTTCTCCACTGAATTTTCCTACTGAGCTATCCTTATTCTATTACTCTTTATATCCTTAATTA
>NW_011494902.1:8900559-8917246 GCF_000754665.1 Bison bison bison | reverse complement strand
TGTTGGTGGGAATGCAAACTAGTACAGCCACTATGGAGAACAGTGTGGAGATTCCTTAAACAACTGGAAATAGAACTGCCTTATGATCTGGCAATCCCACTGCTGGGCATACACACTGAGGAAACCAGAAGGGAAAGAGACACATGTACCCCAATGTTCATCGCAGCACTGTTTATAATAGCCAGGACATGGAAGCAACCTAGATGTCCATCAGCAGATGAATGGATAAGAAAGCAGTGGTACATATACACAATGGAGTATTACTCAGCCATTAAAAAGAATACATTTGAATCAGTTCTAATGAGGTGGATGAAACTCCAGCCTATTATACAGAGTGAAGTAAGCCAGAAGGAAAAACACCAATACAGTATACTAACGCATATATATGGAATTTAGAAAGATGGTAACAGTAACCCTGTGTACAAGACAGCAAAAGAGACACTGATGTATAGAACAGTTTTATGGACTCTATGGGAGAGGGAGAGGGTGGGAAGATTTGGGAGAATGGCATTGAAACATGTAAAATATCATGTATGAAATGAGATGCCAGTCCAGGTTCGATGCACGATACTGGATGCTTGGGGCTAGTGCACTGGGACGACCCAGAGGGATGGTATGGGGAGGGAGGAGGGAGGAGGGTTCAGGATGGGGAACACATGTATACCTGTGGCAGATTCATTTTGATATTTGGCAAAACTAATACAATTATGTAAAGTTTAAAAATAAAATAAAATTAAACGAAAAAAACTACTTTGGAAAATAAAGTGCGGGCCTTGTTCACCGAAACTTGGTCTCCCCACATTGTTCTTTCTCTCACCTTCTGGCTGAATTATTCAGCCTCTTTTCTCCACTGAATTTTCCTACTGAGCTATCCTTATTCTATTACTCTTTATATCCTTAATTAACGTTTAATTAAGCAGTTGTTTCCTGATCCTCCCCGACGCCGTCCCCGCTTCGAATTCCCTGGATCCACTGGGGCTGGACCCCAGCAAGTATGGATAAAGGACTGAACAATTTGAAAGTGGAGTTGTGTTGAACTGGGATGAAGAAGACTAGAAGACTCAGGATGACTAGACTTGGGAGCACAGTTTTGCATTTGATAAGTCTAAGATGCCAACAAGGGGAAGTTCACACTGGACACAGACCGTAATTTTAGAGTTTCTTTCCTTCTTTTTTTCAGCGATCTGAAGTGTCACAATCTGTTTACCAAACTGATCATTACGCTGTATATATATATATATATTTTTTTTTTCATTTTTCTGAGGAACTCTGGATATTTTACAGAAACTTTTGTTACCTGGCATAGGATTTGGTCAAAATTAAGGTCTTATGATTCTTGCATTTTTCACATACAGATTCCAGATAGAAAGTCCTGGAAAAAGTCAAAGATTTTGTCTGTAAAATTCACCACTAGTTTTTTCTTAGGGGTGGGGGGAACTACTCAGTGTATTTTTGAAAAAACAAACAAAAAAACTTTATTAGGGCTTCCTGGGTCACTCAGCTGGCAAAGAATCTGCCCCCAATCCAGGAGACCCCAGTTAAATTCTTGGGTCAGGAACTTCCCCTGGAGAAGAGATAGGCTACTCACTCCAGTGTTCTTGCACCAGCTACGGCCACCAATGCCAGTCCACCTTACCTGAATCCTGAGAAATCTGTAAGCAAGTCAAGAAACAACAGTTAGAACCAGACATGGAATGACGAACTGGCTCCAAATTGGGAAAGGAGTATGTCAAGGCTGTATATTGTCACCCTGCTTATTTAACTTACATGCAGAGTACATCATAAGAAAGGCCAGGCTGCATGAACCACAAGCTGGAATCAAGATTGTTGGGAGAAATATCAATAACCTGGCAGATGACACCACCCTTATATCAGAAAGTGAAGAAAAACTAAAGAGCCTCTTGATGAAAGTGAAAAAGGAGAGTGAAAAATTTGGCTTAAAACTCAACATTCAGAAAACTAAGATCATGGTATCCAGTCCCATCACTTCATGGCAAATAAATGGGGAAACAATGGAAACAGTGACAGACTTTACTTTCTTGGGTTCTAAATCAGTGCAGATGGTGACTGCAGCCATTAAATTAAAAGATGCTTGCCCCTTGGAAGAAAAACTGACCAATCTAGACAGTATATTAAACAGCAGAGACATTACTTTGCCAACAAAAGTCCATCTAGTAAAAGCTATGGTTTTTCTATTAGTCATGTATGGATATGAGAGTTGGACCATGAAGAAAACTGAGTGTCAAAGTATTGATGCTTTTGAACTATGGTGTTGGAGAAGATTCTTGAGAGTCCCTTGAACCACGAGATCAAACCAGTCTGTCCTAAAGGAAATCAGTCCTGAATATTCATTGGAAGGACTGATGTTGAAGCTCCAATACTTTGGCCACCTGATGCCTAGAAATGGTTCATTAGAAAGACTCAGTTGTTGGGTAAGACAAGGCAGGAGGAGAAGGAAACAACAGAAGATGAGATGATTGGATGGCATCACTGACTCAATGGACATGAATTTGAGCAAACTCTTGGAGTTGGTGATGGACAGGGAAGCCTGGTGTGCTGCAGTCCACGGGGTCACAAAGAGTCAGACATGACTGAGTAACTGAACTGAACTGAATTCCCTGGTGGCTTAGATGGTAAAAACAAAATCCACCTGCAATGCAGGAGACCAGGGTTCAATCCCTGGTTTGGGAAGATCCCCTGGATGAGGGCATGGCAACTCACTCCAGTTTTCTTGTCTGGAGAATCCCCATGGACAGAGGAGCCTGGCAGACTACAGCCCATGGGGTCACAAAGAGTTGAACATGATTGAATACTAAGTACATCACAGCTTTATCATAGATTAATCTATTCAATTACTATTAAATGTTGCTTGCTTCTGATTAGAAAATAGCACTGATCTTCCTGTTTCATACATATACACATACACAGGTTCATAAGTTGGTCTAAAGGAAATTTCAAAGGAAATATTTGATGTTATTTCCACCCGACAGCAGAACCTTATATTGGAATTGCTTCTATAATTAACCCTCAGAGCAAGTACTGAAGATTTTTAAATGTGAGAAGCTAGAACAAAACTTTGAATTTCAGTTTATGTCACCGGGGTAGAAATAGAAATACCAAATATAATAAATTTTGGCTGTTTTTACTCTTTTAAATTATTATGTTGCAAACTATTTAATAATATTCTATAAGTCATATGGGTCATTACAAAAAATTATTTTAATTTTAAATTATGGAACCATAACCAAAAAAAGAAAGGAAAAAAGTATCACTTGGCTTTTTAAGCAAAGAATAGAGAAAAAAATTATATTACTATTAATCATCTTAGTAGTAACACTGATATCCAAGAAATTGGATAATTAAAATTAAGATATTGAAAAGGAGAGGAAATAAAGAACTATAAATGTTATATCCAGCAAAACTAAATTTTAGGTATTAAAAAATTATTTTCAGCATTAAGAACTCAGGGAATATTGCTCCCATGGGCACTTCTTGAAAAATTTACTAGAAAATAAGCTTTATAATTTGGTTATTTAAAAAAATAGAAAAATGCATGTCTTCTTCATATTATACATCAGTATTTTTTTTTTTTTGAGAGTAGAATTGCTAAGTTAGAGAGTAGACACATTTTAAATCTTGATACTTACTATCAGACAGTTCTTCAAAAACATTTTAATAATTTAAAGATTTACCAATACTTTTAATTTCCTCAAAAATCTTGCAAATTCTTAATATTAATGAATTTCTTAAGATTTGTAAATTTGAAAATGCAAACTAAATCTTACATTATACTTTCATTTTACATTGTTTTGATTTAATAGTGTTTATTTGGTGCAAGGCATTTGTATATTTTCTTGGCAAAATGGCTATTCATTTTCATTCTCTTTGCTTATTTCTTATTAATAATTTTTGTCTTTTTCTGTATAAGTTGTGTTGTGCTTTTAAAAATTGTCACATGAGATTCAATATTATCCTAGTATATAACCTGTTTTAATTTTGTTTTTGTTTCTTTTCTCTAAAGACATTTTAAATATTTATGCAATCCATTATGTCAGTCTTTTCCTTCCTAACTATTGGCATGGATGTCACATTTAGCAATTACTTCCTTACTTCCAAAGTATAAAAAGTCTGTACTGAATTTTCTCCTGATATTTTAATGTAATATATGTGTTTTATTTAGCATTTCAAATTTGATTGGCCACCAACTTTCATTGGTAAATGTTATAAATAAGTCCTCTCTCTGTCTCTCGCTCCCATCTTGTATGTGTGTGTGTGATAGAGACATATATTATTATATGCAGTCTGTGAGTCTGAGAAGGTCTTAAAAAGAAGAGACTGATTGTCACTCGTCATTTTTCAGATTTAATTGTTTTAAATTAATCACTTTGTTCATTGCACATGTATCTCAAGAATGCTAGAGGAGAACAAGACAGAACTGAAAATCAACAAGGTGTCTGCAAGAGCCATCGTGGCATAAAATAATACATGTTTTCATTATACTTATTAAAATATGAAAAATCAAGTGCAGATATAAACAAGAAGGGATAGTAGGAAAATAAGCATAAGGCGATATTTTTAAGGCACACTGGACGTTTGTAACTCTAATTACAAAAGATGGGAAATTTAATGTGTTTCATTCTATAAATGAAATTGAATTCAGCAAAAGAGCAAATCCATATTCTAGCAGTTACAGTTAAGGTTGCTAATGAACAGATACTTAAGTCAAAAATGGATGCATTTGAATAATAGAGAGTATACGTCTTCCTCTATCAGTTTCTAAGGGTAAAAGGACCAGAGATACATCTTGGTCGATATTTTTCAAAGAGAACAAAGCAGAACTGCGATTAACTCATTACCTGACATTACTTTAAAAGCCAATATAACTGAGGAAAATGAAGATTCTCAAAACTATTAGTATTTAACCCTGAGTGATCATAATTTTACATTTATTCTCAAAAAGAAAAGAATAAAGAAGAAAAAAGATCATGTCAAAAAGAAGGAATAACATTTGATTATGATTCTACATGACTTAAACATTAGCCAGATGTAGAAGAAAACACGTGTGTTTTTTTTTAAGATATTAAATGGCAAGTGTGTGAAATTGTAAGTTAATAGCAATAATGATATAATAGCCTAAACTGCTACCTGTTAACATACATTGACTCATGCAGCTATTGTGCTAAGCACAATATATTATTTCATTCTCATGGGAGTCAATGAGATAAAATATAAAACTGAGAAACTTTAAAAGGGTGGCTGCTTTACTAAGGAGATCAGTGAGAAGACCAATGATTTATGCTAAAAATTAGAACATTAACTATAATCAAGAAATTAATTCCATAAGTTTTTCTCAACCCTTTCTGGTAAATAGGAAGTGAGTTATCAAAAAAATTTTCATGAAAGCCAGAGCTCTCATTGAATTTAGAAACAACTTGACATTTTTTTTTACAGTGCTGGAGGGTTGAAAAATACAGTGCCAATGACAAATGAGAGCAATGGAGTTGAGATAAATTTAATGAGGATGGGCTTGCTTCAGGCCCTTTTCTGTCCTGTGTCTCCTTTCACTAGGTGTTATTATGACCTATCCCAAAGATAGCATAATCTTATCAAAAAGTCTGCTCATTTCCTATTTCCATGGATACACAGTTGACTACCACTGTCTTTTTTAGTTCCTAGTCTGAAGCTCCACTGAAACCTTTCATGAATGCTGATGCTGAAATTTTGAAAAGATAGAAGATTGACTTTAAGCTATTAAATAATTTGGTTTAGCTTCACTGAAGCAAAAATGTAAGACCTCTAAAGTTCCATGTGGGTTTGTTCACTCTGTCTTGACATTGTGCAAAACTATGATAGAAACTCTGCTCAGAAGTTATTGTGCTTAGGGAACACATTAAGTTGACTCGCAAAAGTTTCTTCCAGCACTTTGTGATTTTTTGATAACTGAGATTTGGCAAGTATATGGCTGAATTTGTTAATAGGCTCAGAAAATATATATTAGGACCTATTTAGAGCAAGAGTATGTTAGTGCTATAGGGCAAGCAAATGCAGAGTACATGAAAACTGCATCGGCAGTGAGCTTTTGTGGAAATCTTGTATTCAGTCGCCATTGATTAGATGTGTTAAGAGAATAGTATTAAATTAAAATTTTTGGATAACACTTGAAATGAATGAAATATAAGTCTCAGTGTTAAGAACTTTTCTCTGGTTCATTTAATTTCTCTAGGGCAAAAGTCTTCCATCTCATGCCTAGTTGACAGGGGTGGGGCTTTAATTTGCCTGGATGGTAATCTTCCTTGAAAATAGTGGAGGAGGTCGCTTAGTGTCTGCAGTTCCCAATGAACTCTTTCACAGAATTCCTTTCTTTTTCTAAGTCTCTTCTCTTCTTTCCTCTGTGCTTGGGGACTTCGACTCATTGCTTCATTTGCTGTACAGAGTGAAACATCTTGTTTCGTGCAGCACTGATGATGAGTAGCAGTCATCTCATGCATGAAGGAGGGCCAAATACGCTGTACATAGAATGCTTACCCAAGCTCTCCTTGTCACCTTCTGCTTGCAAGTTCTGCAATGCCTCCAAGCTCTGAGACTCACAGTTGATCTGCAGATTTAACTTTCTCACTGTGTGGTCAGTTATCACTTTTCCATCTTCTTTCTAAGGCTTAGCTGAGAATTTTCATCCACTGTTTTCCTTTTCCCCATTTTCATCATCCTTTGGAGTTAATATCTTAAACTTTCTTTTTTTTTTTTTTCTCCTTTTCTGTTACTTCCTATGTTTGAGAGAAGGAGATAACAGCTGTATATCTAATTTAACTGGTAATCTATGTATAATCAGTATTCAACAATGTATATGGATAGAAGATAGCACTACAGAACTTTGCAAGATGCTTTCTTCCTTAGTCATAAACTAAGAAAAGCTTTTTCCTCTCTCCTCTTTCCTTCTTCCCTCACAACAAACAGATTTGATTTGCTTCTAACTTTTTTATTTGGATTCTCTATTTTAATCAACATTCTGTTCATTGAGAGAGTTAGCTCTTATCCCCTTTAGTGGAAAGTGAGAATTCTTTGTCGAGGATTAAAACTGAAATAGATTTTTTCCCCAGAGACCTGAAAAACAGCTGTCATGGTGCTTGCTGTGAAGAAATAGGGCTCCAAATGGCAACACCCTTCAGTCCCCACCTTTGCACACACAAAGGTCAGGATAGGTCTTTTTGTTTATTTAATGCCAGTAACTTGCTTTTGGGATATGTGTGTGTGAGCCCATGCATGCTCTCACGTGAATGCATGTGCTCAATATGTCATTTAGTACAGATTACAGAATTCATGTCATAGACAGAGGTAGGAAAAATGAAAGGATAGGAATCAACAGAAAAAGGCGGATTGTTTTGGTTTTCCCCCTCTCATCAGCTAATGTATAACAGACTAAGCTGATTCATGCAGGTATCTAGGGTTCCATTTCTGGGACACAGGTATATGAGTATTGTAGTCACAGATACCATTATGCAGTAGACCATTTGAAGGAGGCTAAAATAAAAAATAAAAAAAAAACAACCAGTTGGGATTGTTTCAGGACATGGTCAGCATTAGGGGCACAGTAGACCTAGACCATTCTCAGATGATATGTGTTTTCAAAAACTAACGAAGAGACCAAGATGGCCTCTGTGATTAGATATTGCCATGTTAAATCTTAGAGGATAAGGCATCTCAAACAATATCAAGGTAAGACTATGAGACCATTCTCTACAAGCACCATGGTAGTACATGTCATACAAGGAAGAAATCACTAGAGAGGTGCAAATGTGTTGTGGTTAAAAGCATTGTCTATTTCCATATCTAAACTATATAATAAGGTGCATGAGAAGATACATGGTTCTTGATTTGTAGTTCAGTTTGCATATTACCTCCTTTTCCGTAGTCAGGCATTCAGTCTTGACAAGAGACAGAAACTAGACCAGGGAACCCTCGCACATGGAGAATAGTTTTAGCATACAAAGAATTTTATTGGTTTCCTGGCACAGAAGGTTCTAGTGGCAAGGACTCACGTACCATAGCCTTACTCACTGCAGAATTCTCTCTTAATTTGGGCTCCAGTCAGAACTAGAGGTCTTCTGAGTTGCAAATTTAATTACAGTTACATCCCAAACCCCAAATTAGTCACTCCTTCTTAGTGATGGGCTCCACAAGGGACAGGAACCAGGCCTATTTAGAGAGACTCTCCTAGCTTACTTAAAACCAATGGACTACTTAAATTTTCACTGATATGACAAGACTCTGAATTTTCATAGAATTTAACTACTTTTGGCATGTAAGTATCTTAATATGGCACCTTAGGGTATTGCCTACTTACTTTCACTCAGCCCGATTAATATAATGTCATTTATTTAACGTATAATCTTGATGTTTTATAGGTTATCAAGACATTAAGTTTCTTCTGGAAAATTGTATTACAGGGACCAGAAAAGCTGACATAATAATTCTGAGGTAGGACATTGAAAGTGAATTGCTTTCTCCATTTTGTAAGGCAAATTGCTTCTGATAGCCTTTGCTAATTACAATCAAGAAACAAAAGAATCTTCCAGAGCAATTGATGGTGGGTGAATTGATCCAGTAAAGATATTATATCTGAAAAAGCAAGTCCCATCAGCCTCCCAGTTTTAAGTTTTCAGCAGTACATGCTTTTTTAAAAATCAAAATCCATGAAGAATCCTTGCAATTTTCCATGAAGCATGGAAAGATAAATCAAGGTGTGATAAGAGTCAACAACCTTAAATCATTCAAAGATTTGTTGGTGCATTAATCTCTGCATATCCCTACTGCATGAGGTAGTCATTGCTTTTCTCTTTTTGATGGTATAAGAGAATGTAATGGAGGTACAATGGTCTTATGACTTTTCCCATCAGTAAGATGAGAATTCATTTGGTAGACAAGTATGTCCACCTCAGGAACACAATAGGTTATCTATATAATCCTTCTGACCACTTTATATTTTTTCAGATATTAACCATAATTCATAATTAATATCTAAGAAAACATGAGTTTTTATTGAGCATTTACTTTCCCTCAGGTTTTAGTCTTTTGGTGAAAGGATGCATAGCCTTAGGGGGAAAATTTATAGCAGAAGTTGTGACTGCATTCCTTCAGTTGACCTAGCCTCTCCCTCAATTGATAGATCGTTCTAATAACAGGTTTAGATGTGGGAACCAGGTGAGAGGCTTAGATTCCCACTGTGATAATTAGAGTCAAGTTTCTGTTTCCAGTTACAGAGACTTTTATTATATGTACCGTGCAATACCTTAGAAAGCTGCCCATCTATTTCATTTTGTAGGATCAACAGCATCGTAAAGTAATGATTCTGTAGTCCTAAATTTGAATTAAAAGTATCAATATTAACTCATCATGATATATTGTATACTCTAACTTTTTCTACAAAGCAGACCTCAAAACAAAATAGCAGTGAGCATCTTCTACATCCAAACTGGTGCCTCTAAGTACTATTTCTGACTACAGAGCTTAGAAATTTTAATTCCATGAATAAAGCAGGAAATATGCACAGTTAACCTTGTAGTATCCATTAGTATGTTTTTGCCTATATAATTAACATTGATGTATTGTTCTCTTCCTATTGCACCTGCCTACCATAACCTCTACACTGGATAAATCCTACTGTATACTTTTTTTGAAAAGAAACTCCTTTCACTCATGTAAAATATCTTGATTCTAAATGGTAGCAAAATAATTAATCATTTGCTCTATTGCAAAATACACATAAAGAAGATTGGATAACAAAAACAGTATTATAATACTATCAGTAACACGATTTAGGAAAAGAGTTCACAACTGTTTTTGTGTAGATTACTTTTTTGTTTTGTTTTTTAAGCCCTGTGTTATTACTGTAGTTTATGATAGGCTTGTTTAATTTTACATTAATTTTTAAAATTTAATTTTGTTTTATAATTATGTGTGATATTTATATAAGTTAAAATCACATCTAAAATTAATCTTTCAAAAGAATCTGCAATCTTTAGAGAAAATACTCTGCCCATGATCATTCCATCCCATTACCATCATCTTATAAGTGAATATAATTATTTTTCATTACTTAAGAGTTTACTGTCCCATCCTTTTTTGTTTTTGTTAATATACATATAGTTAAACTCTCCCCTTTTAGTGTACAATTTTCAAGTTTTGACAAAGTCTTAGAAACAGTCAAGATACCACATAAGTCTCTCTGGGTCCCTTCAAGACCAAACTGCAACTACCCCCATGTTCTGACAACCATTAGTATGTTTTATGTCTCTATTGTTTTGTCTTTTTCATAATATCATAGAAATGGAAGTACAGGGAACTATATTCAATATCTTGTGATAAATAATAATGGAAAATAATATATATGTATATATATAACTGAGGCATTTTGCCATATATCAGAAATAAACACAACATTGTAAATCAACTGTACTCTGATAAAATTTTTTTGAAAAAAGAGAAATGGAATCATGTAACATTCAGCCTGTTGAAACAAGTTTCTTTTAGTTCTCAGAATGCATTTGATATTAATCATTGTTATTATATATATCTGTAGTATATTCCTCTTCATTGTTTTATGATATTCCATTATAAAGCTGTACTATCATTTATTTGCTTTAGCCTATTCACCATTTTAGGGTCATTTGGATTATTTCCAGCTTTTCCAACTCTTCATTGCTATTATAAGGTAATAAATTAATTTTTGTAAATTGTCCTTGTATCCTGTTCAGTTCAGTTCAGTCACTCAGTCGTGTCCGACTCTTTGTGACCCCATGAACTGTAGCACGCTAGGCCTCCTGTCCATCCCCAACTCCCGGAGTCCATCTAAACCCATGTCCATTGAGTCGATGATGCCATCCAACCATCTCATCCTCTGTTGTCCCCTTCTCCTCCTGCCCTCAATCTTTCCCAGCATCAGGGTCTTTTCCAATGAGTCAGCTCTTTGCATCAGGTGGCCAAAGTATTGGAGTTTCAGCTTCAACATCAGTCCTTCCAATGAACAACCAGGACTAATCTCCTTTAGGATGGACTGGTTGGATCTCCTTAACCTTGCTCAATTTGTTAACCAATTCTATCAGCTTTTGAGGCTTTCCTGGTATCTCAGATGGTACAGAGTCAGTCTGCAATTCAGAAGACCAGGGTTCAATCCCTGGATCAGGAAGATCTCCTGGAGAAGGGAATGGCAACCTGTGCCAGTATTCTTGCCTGGAGAATCCCATGGACAGAGGAGCCTGGTGAGCTACAGTTCATGGGGTTGCAAAGAGTCGGACATGGTTGAGCAACTAACACTTTCACACTTTCAGCATTTTTTGTGTTGAATCTTTTAAGATTTTTATATAGAATATCTGCCCATAAAGGAAAGTTAACTGTAGACTTTTTCTTATATATATATTATATATATCTTATATATATAATATATATGCACACACATATACACACACACATATACACACAAGCATATGTATATATGTAGATGTACCTGTAAATGTACATTTTGCCTTATTTAAACTATGGTGTATTTCATTTTTTAATCATGCTTTGCTAAAACCAACACTTACAATTTATCCTGCAAATTACTCTTTATGATTATATATAGAATATTTGTATTTAATAAATATAAATTGATCCTTCAATGACTGGATGTGTATCAGTTGTTCATTCCTCTTTTGATGGGCATTTAGGTTGTCCCTAGTCTTTTGTTATTATGTAAAGAGTACAATGCATAGCTTTTCCCACCTTTCTTTTCATATTTTTCATCAACACAACTTTGGGGTAGGTTTATGAAAGTGTATAGCTGCATTAAATTATATCCGATTTTATTAATTATTGCTATTTTATTCTCCATAGGGGTTATGATATTTTATATATCTATTAACAATATTTGAGAGTTTTGGCTGCAGAGATTCTTGTGAAGAATATTATATAATAGCTGTAGAATTTTGTCACTCATAAATGAGATGTTGTATTTCAATGAAGTTTTAAAATCATTTTATTAACTATAATAAGACATTTAGGTAAGTCTACAATCTTAAGTGTTCAACATGTGAATCTGTTAACCCACTAAATGTAACTAATTTTTTGTCATTGTTGTTAGTCACTGAGTTATATCCGACTGTTTGTGACCTCATGGACCATAGCCCACCAGGCTGCTCTGTCCATGGGATTTTCCAGGCAAGAGTACTGGAGTGGTTGTCCTGCCCTCTTCCAGGGGATCTTCCCAACCCAGGGATCAAACTCACTTCTCTTGAGTCTTCTGCATTTGCAGGTGTATTCTTTACTATTAGTGCCTCTTGGACTATAGAATATTCTAAAATCTCCAGAACATAGCTTTCCCCTGTCTGACTTCACCAGCGATAACCATTGTTTTGATTTCTATCGGTCGTTTGGATATTCTTTTTTTACCAAATTCCTAGGTAAGCCTTTTGCTTTTACTTATACTGTTGCTCTTTTGCTTATTGCTTTGCAGAAGCTGTTTATATGTTCTGAAAAGTATTTTTTCATATATATGTACTTTGACAACAAAGGTCCATCTAGTCAAGGCTATGGTTTTTCCAGTGGTCATGTATGGATGTGAGAGTTGGACTATAAGGAAAGCTGAGCACCGAAGAATTGATGATTTTGAACTGCGGTGTTGGAGAAGACTCTTGAGACTCCCTTGGACTGCACAGAGATCCAATCAGTCCATCCTAAAGGAGATCAGTCCTGGATATTCATTGGAAGGACTGATGTTGAAGCTGAAACTCCAAGATGACTCATTTGAAAAGACCCTGATGCTGGGAAAGATTGAGGGCAGGAGGCTAAGGGGATGACAGAGGATGAGATGGTTGGATGGCGTAACCGACTCGATGGACATGGGTTTGGGTGAACTCTGGAAGTTGGTGTTGGATAGGGAGGCCTGGCGTGCTGCGATTCATGGGGTTGCAAAGAGTCAGACACGACTGAGCGACTGAACTGAACTGAACTGTACTGTTAATTCTTTTAGTGAGATCTTTTGATGAATAAAGATTTGTAATTTGAGCAATTTTTTTGGTACATTTGTTGACCTTCTTGAAGCATTAGATTTATAGAGATTCAAATATTATATTACTGCCACTACTATCTTGCCATAATAACTTTTTTTCATTGGGTTTTAAGCATATATTTTCCAAAGGCATTATAAAACAAATTCGTCTTTAACATCTTCTCTTCCCATAATTTCATTATTTACATCTGATAATTAAATACTGAATTTTTAATTTTATGAGTTATATCATTCATATATTGATACTTAAATGTTGCCTATTTTAATGGCATAGAAAATGCTGTATCTACAATATGTCATTACTTCAAGAGAAATGAAGAGAAAGAACAAAATCATGAATAGTGCTTCTAAAAATTGTCAGATAATTCATGACATCATCTTATTTTAATTGCACATTACACATTATAAGACACTCACTTCAACCTAAATCATAATGAACATTTTCACACATGAAAAGGAAATTAGAGTAGCAAGATCTCATTTTATACATCAATAATCTGAGAAGTGTCATCTGATTAGACTTGCAGAGTGAGTAACAATAAGAGCTGAAGTTTCCAGTTTATGTATAACATCCATAATTCTATGTACATTAACATTTTAAATTCATCAGAATCCCAGCATGCTTGTCACCTGTGTATGACACTCTCCTCTAAAATTAGAATAAGTATGTGGCATATTCCCTTAAAATTACAACAAAAAGTGTTAGATGTACAGGAGATGGAGAGAGATGCTTGTCGGATCAATGTGCAAATCTCCTGCCAAAGAAGATTAAGCATTTTCTTCACATTTCCAAGTTTCTTTCATCAGGCTCTTACAGGCCCTTCTCACACGTGTACATGGCTGGGACTTCTGAGCTGCTTGAGTAGTTGGAGATTCAGGATCAACCTTCAAGTGTATAATCAGCAGTAGCATAGAGTAATCCTGAGAGGTGTGCTAAGTAACTTTGGAATTCATCTTAATTCTTCATTCAATCATTCATAAAAAAATTGATTCAGGATTTACCATCAATACAGAATCAGTTCTAGGTACAGAAAAAGTAGGAAATAGTGCTATCAGGTTCTCTACTCATGTGGATACTCCAATGTCTCTGCTCATGTGATACTCCAATGTCAACTGATCTATGAAAAATCGTTATTTATAGACATAAGGTCAGTTCAGATCAGTCGCTCAATAACTTCCTACTCTTTGTGACACGATGGACTGCAGCACGCCAGGCTTCCCTGTCCATCACCAACTCCCAGAGCTTGCTCAAACTCATGTCCATTGAGTGGGTGACGTACGTGGTGGGAAGTGGAAAACCAGTCAACTTCCAGTGGAAGCCAGGTACAAGACTAATTATCCTGCACACTCATATTGTTTAGTCACTAAGTCGTGTCCAGCCATTTTGCGACCCCATGGACTGTAGCCCTATAGGCTCCTCTGCTAGGGAATTGCACAGGCAAGAATGCTGGAGTGTGTTGCCATTTCCTATGCCAGGGCATTTGCCCAACCAGAGAGGAACCCAAATCTCCTGCATTGGCAGGTGCATTCTTCACCACTGAGGTGCCAGGAGAGCCCATAAATTTGTATTAGGGAAGTAATATATAAGTGAGTCCAAAATGTAGTACTTGGATGCAATCTCAAAAATGACAGAATGATCTCTGTTCATTTCCAAGGCAAACCATTCAATATCACAGTAATCCAAGTCTATGCCCCAACCAGTAATGCTGAAGAAGTTGAAGTTGAACTGTTCTATGAAGACCTACAAGACCTTTTAGAACTAACACCCCCAAAAAATGTCTTTTTCATTACAGGGACTGGAATGCAAAAGTAGGAAGTCAAGAAACACCTGGATTAACAGGCAAATTTGGCCTTGGAATACGGAATGAAGCAGGGCAAAGACTAATAGAGTTTTGCCAAGAAAATGCACTGGTCATAGCAAACACCCTCTTCCAACAACACAAGAGAAGACTCCACACATGGACATCACCAGATGGTCAACACCAAAATCAGATTGCTTATATTATTGGCAGCCAAAGATGGAGAAGCTCTATACAGTCACAAAAACAAGACCAGGAGCTGACTGTGTCTCAGATCATGAACTCCTTATTGCCAAATTCAGACTGAAATTGAGGAAAGTAGGGAAAACCATTCAGGTATGACCATTCAGGTATGACCTAAATCAAATCCCTTATGATTATACAGAGGAAGTGAGAAATAGATTTAAGGGACTAGATCTGATAGAGTGCCTGATGAACTATGGTGGGAGGTTCGTGACATTGAACAAGAGACAAGGATCAAGACCATCCCCATGGAAAAGAAATGCAAAAAAGCAAAATGGCTGTCTGAGGAGGCCTTACAAATAGCTGTGAAAAGAAGAGAAGTGAAAAGCAAAAGACAAAAGGAAAGATATAGGCATCTGAATGCAGAGTTCCAACAAATAGCAAGAAGAGATAAGAAAGCCTTCCTCAGCGATCAATGAAAAGAAATAGAGGAAAACAACAGAATGGGAAAGACTAGAGATCTCTTCAAGATAATTAGAGATACCAAGGGAACATTTCATGCAAAGATGGGGTCGATAAAGGACAGAAATGGTAGGGACCTAAGAGAAGCAGAAATTAAGAAGAGGTGGCAAGAATGCACAGAAGAACTATACAAAAAAGATCTTCATGACCAAGATAATCATGATGGTGTGATCACTCACCTAGAGCCAGACATCCTGGAATGTGAAGTCAAGTGGGCCTTAGAGAGCATCACTATGAACAAAGCTAGTGGAGGTGATGTAATTCCAGTTGAGTGACTTCAAATCTTGAAAGATGATGCTGTGAAAGTGCTGCACTCAATATGCCAGCAAGTTTGGAAAACTCAGCAGTGGCCACAGGACTGGAAAAGGTCCGTTTTCATTCCAATCCCAAATAAAGGCAATGCCAAAGAATGCTCAAACTACTGCACAATTGCACTCATCTCACACGCTGGTAAAGTAATGCTCAAAATTTTCCAAGCCAGGCTTCAGCAATATGTAAACCGTGAACTTCCTGCTGTTCAAGCTAGTTTTAGAAAAGGCAGAGGAACCAGAGATCAAGCTGCAAACATCCGCTGGATCTAGGAAAAAGCAAGAGAATTCCAGAAAAACATCTATTTCTGCTGTATTGACTATGCCAAAGCCTTTGACTGTGTGGATTACAATAAACTGTGGAAAATTCTGAAAGAGATGGGAATACCAGACCACCTGACCGGCCTCTTGATAATCCTATATGCAGGTCAGGAAGCAACAATTAGAACTGGACATGGGACAACAGACTGATTCCAAATAGGGAAAGGAGTACGTCAAGGCTGTATATTGTCACCCTGCTTATTTAACTTATATGCAGAGTACATCATGAGAAACGCTGGGCTGGAAGAAGCACAAGCTGGAATCAAGATTGCTGGGAGAAATATCAATAACCTCAGATATGCAGATGACACCACCCTTATGACCGAAAGTGAAAAGGAACTAAAAATCCTCTCGATGAAAGTGAAAGAGGAGAGTGAAAAAGTTGGCTTAAAGCTCAACATTCAGAAAACAAAGATCATGGCATCCAGTCCCATCACTTCATGGGAAATAGATGGAGAAACCGTGGAAACAGTAGTCAGACTTTATTTTTTTGGGCTCCAAAATCACTGCAG
>NW_011494902.1:8885193-8900459 GCF_000754665.1 Bison bison bison | reverse complement strand
AGCTATGGTTTTTCCAGGGGTCATGTATGGATGTGAGAGTTGGACTGTGAAGAAAGCTGAGCACTGAAGAATTGATGCTTTTGAACTGTGGTGTTGGAGAAGACTCTTGAGAGTCCTTGGGTTGCAAGGAGATCCAACCAGTCCATTCTGAAGATCAGCCCTGGAATTTCTTTGGAAGGAATGATGCTAAAGCTGAAACTCCAATACTTTGGCCACCTCGTGTGAAGAGTTGACTCATTGGCAAAGACTCTGATGCTGGGAGGGATTGGGGGCAGGAGGAAAAGGGGCGACAGAAGATGAGATGGCTGGATGGCATTACCAACTCAATGGATGTGAGTTTGAGTGAACTCCGGGATTGGTGATGGACAGGGAGGCCTGGCGTGCTGCAGTTCATGGGGTTGCAAAAAGTCGGATATGACCGAGCAACTGAACTGACTGAACTGAACAGAATGACACATTTTACATTTTTTGTTGTATATATCCCTTAACCAATTATTGTAATTTAGTTAAGTTTACTACTTCTGTCTTTTAACCTTCATGCTTGCTTTATAAGTGTTTGACCAACTGACTTTAATATGTGCCTTTTTCATTGAGGTTTTACTTTCATACATTTTCTTCTTTTTAATGAATGACATTTCTTTTCAGCTTAAAGAAGTCCTTTTTTTAGAGGAGGTAAACTCTTTTAGCTTTTGCTTATCAGGGAAATCCTTAATCTTTTCTTCAATTCTGAATGATAAATTTTTGGGGCAGAAATTACTTGTTGGTAGTTTTTTGTTTTTTCTTTTAGTATTTTGAATATTTTATGACATCATTATCTGGTCTGTAAGATTTATGTCAGAAATCTGATGATAGCCTTATTTGGGGTTCAATTGTATATAACAAATTGTTTTTCTCTTTCTGCTTTTTAGGATTCTGTCTTAATCCTTAATTTTAATCATTTTAACTATTGTTTGTCTTGCTATATGTTTCTTTGACTGTATCTTATTTTAAACTTTCTGGACTTTCTGCATCTGAATATTTGTTGACTTCAGATTAGGGACATTTTCAACCACTTTTTTTTTTCATTTTTTTTTAACCCCTTCCTCTCTCTTCTCATTCTGTGTCCCCTGAAATACAAATGTCATTTATCTTGATCTTGTCCCAAAGTTCCCTTAAGGTGTTTTTACTTTTTAAATTATTTTTTTTCATTTTACTGCTCTGTTTGAGTGAGTTGGGGCTTCCCTGGTGGCTCTGCTTTTAATGTGGGAGACTCAAGCTCGATCTCAGGGTCAGGAAGATCCCTTGGAGAAGGGAATGGAAACCCACTCCAGTATTCTTGCCTGGAAAACTCAATGGACACAGCAGCCGGATGGGCTACAATCCAAAGGGTTGGAAAGTGTTGGACACGACTGAGTGACCAACACCCATCAACACCTTTGGTTGAGTTGATTGCTTTGTCTTCCAACTTGCTTATTTATTTCCTAATTCAGCCAATCTGCTGTTAAACCACACTGTGTATTTTTCAATTCAGTTATGACTTCTGTTTGGTATTTTTTATATTTTCTCTCTCTTTACTGAAATTCTCACTGCATTCATTCATTCTTCTGAGTTAAGGAAGCATTTTTATGTTCATTATTTTGAACTCTTTATTAACTAGATTACTTAACTATGTTTTGTTGAGTTATTTTTCTGAAGTTTATCTTTCTTTTTTGATTAGAAAATATTTTTTTCTGTCCACATTTTGCTTAATTTTCTGTTTCTACTGTTAGTTATATCAGCTACCTCTCCCAGTCTAGAATAAGTGATCTTATATAAAATATATCCTATGGAGCTGGGAAGCACAATCCTGCTGGCTACCAGGGTCAGGTGCTCCAGGGGTGTCCTTCATGTGGCCTGTATGCATATTCTTGTTGTGGGGAGGCTGTAGCTGCTACTATGGCATGCTGGTGAGCAAGACTGGCCCTCAGGAAGCCATGGCAACTGTCTGGCAGTTATGGGCAGATTTATCACTTGACATTTTGTGAGCTTTGGCCAAGGTGCATTGGTGAGTTGGGCTATTGACAGGTCATGCCCACTGGTGTCAACAAATTAGAGGTTTCCAAATTGGTGCCTGCCAGTATCTCAATCCTAAAAGAGAAGCCAAACTGATTCTTACCTCTCCAGTAGACACTTCAGGATCAGTAAGCAAACCCCCTTTGCCTGTGGTCTCTGTACTTTTCAACCTATTGTTTTTGCACTGGTTTTCAGGTCAAATGAGTTTGTGCCTGAGGCCTTTAAAAGTGGATTTTCCATTTCTCCTAGTTTATAGTTTTCCTATACATATTCCCCATTGGTTTTCAAAGCAGTTTTTTTGGGCATTCCTTTCTCTTATGTAGTTATTAAGGGTTGGGTTGTCTGATGTGGAACCCAAATCCCTCACTCCTCAGGGAAATAACTCTATCCTTGTGATCATTCCCAGCTATAGATAACCATGAATGGAGTATGTTTTTCCCCTTTGGTGTGACAGTATCATTCTTCTACTCATCTCATTGCTGTCCTTTCACCCTTTGTTGTGGAGATCCTGTTCATCAAATTTTCAACCGCCTTTGGAGGGAATTATTCTATATGTAGTTGTTGATTTGTTGTGTCTGTGCAAGGAGGTGGATTCAGGAGCTTCCTGTGCTTCCATCTTGAACCCTTCGCAGTGGAAATGGGATGATGTCTTATGCGTTTCTCAAACTAAAGTTTTTAAAAACTACAGTTATTTTTTAAGAATAATTAGAATATTGCTTAAAATACTGCTTAAGTAAATTCAGTGGTTTTTTTTCTTAATCATTTGCTTAATCATATTGCTTAAAATATTGCTTAAGTAAATTCAGTGTTTTTTTTTCTTAATCATTGGAGTATAGTTGATTGACAATGTTGTGCTACTTTCTATTATAGAGCAAAATGAATTAGTTATAGTTATACATATATCTACTCTTTTTTTTTTTAGATTCTTTTCCCATATAAATAATTACAGAGCACTGAGTAAAGTTTTCTGTACTATATAGTAGGTCCTTATTTGTTATCTATTTTATATATAATAGTGTGTATACGTCAATCCCAATCTTCTGATTTATCCCTCCCCTCCATCCCCTGGTAACCATAAATTGTTTTCAACATCTGTGACTCTTCCTGTTTTATAAACACATTCATTTGTACCGTAGTTTTAGATTTCACATATAAGCAATATATTTGTCTTTCTTTGTCTGACTTACTTCATTCAGTATGACGATATCTAGATTCACCCATGTTGCTGAAAATGGCAGTATTACACTCTTTTTTATGGCTGAGTAATATTACATTGTATATTTGCATTTTATTTTCCTTCAACATTATTTTTAAAAATTGAATTTGTGCAAATCCTCAGTGATATTTTTCTCTTTATTCTTATTTTCTCTATTCTGCTTCCTGCACTGATTGATTTTTTTCTCAACGCTCAGAAGTAAAATATGCTTTGACATTGGAGGGTTGTTATTACATGGCAATGATAGTCACTTAGACAGGCATCTCGAGTATCACTGCCATGGGGCATTGCCAGGGAAAATCATGAGAAAGGTATCCTTTCTGTCCAGTTCTCTGTGGTCTGGTTCACACTTAGTAGACTGAATTATGAATTAACTTAGAGAATGTTAGTGGGAAAGGACAAAATACTCTGTGGGCAGGTTGATTGACTGATAATGGAGGAATTCTGACACCACAGCATAACTTATGTAAGAAACTGAAGAAATGTCAGCATCCAGTAGCATGGTCTGATAATAGGCACAACAGGCTAAAAATGTTTACTGTTCCAATGAGGGGCAGGGATTCAATCATTCAAGAAATGTCATCAATTATTCAACAACATTGTTGCATTAACATAGAGACATTTTGAGATTTTTAGAAATAAATTATTTAAAGCATTTTGTCAGAAGCTTGACATTTCTATTTTATTATGCTTTTCCTCATAATTACCTTTCTTGAAACATCATTGTGTTGCAATTTTTGAAAATAATTTAGAAACCTAATTGTTGACTTCTTTCAGATTGAGAAAATTATTTGTTTCGTTTTTTTTTTTTTTTTTTTTCATTTTCAGAATGAGAGCAACATTTTCTTGTCGTTTCTACTTCTAAGTAGAAGCAGAAGTCTTCCTGTGGTTGGCTGTGGTTACCTTCTCCTTATGGACTTCACACATGGCTCAGTTGCTAACGAATCCACCTGCCAGTGCAAGAGACACAAACGATGTGGGTTTGATCCTTGGGTCAGGAAGATCCCCTGGAGTAGGAAATGGCAACCCACTCTAGTATTCCTACATGGAAAATTCCATGGACAGCATATCCTGGCAGGCTACATGTCTGTGGACTTGCAAAGAGTCGGACATGAGTGAGCAACAGAGCAGGCACGGACCTTCTACTTAGTGTGGCTCCTAGGATCCCAGATGGTTTTCTTAAATGTCAATGTTCTACCCTTAGCTTTCACAAGACCCTGTGGGTCTGTGTTTCAGGTAGGGCTTTCTTTCACACACTTATCCCATCCTATGCAACAGCCAGCTACTGATGGTTGCTAGATTTATAAATTTAGCTTTTTAATATCTTTTTAATATTCAACCTGCTTTTTAATATCTTTGCTTAAGGTAATCAGTTCAGTTCAGTTCAGTTCAGTCACTCAGTCATGGCCAACTCTTTGTGACCCCAAGGACTGCAGCATGCCAGCCTTCCCTGTCCCCACCAAGCCCCACCTTCCTGGAGCTTACTCAAACTCATGTCCATAGAGTCGGTGATGCCATCCAAACATCTCATCCTCTGTCATCCCCTTCTCCTCCCGCCTTCAATCTTTCCCAGCATCAGGGTCTTTTCAAATGAGTCAGCTCTTTGCATCAGGTGGCCAAAGTATTAGAGTTTCACCTTCAGCATCAGTCCTTCTAATGAATATTAAGGACTGATTTCCTTTAGGATGGACTGATTTAATCTCCTTGCCACCAAGGGACACTCAAGAGTCTCTAACACCACAGTTCAAAAGCATCAATTCTTTGGCACTCAGCTTTCTTTATAGTCCAACTCTCCCATCCATACATGACTACTGGAAATACCATAGCTTTGACTAGATGGAGTCAAAAGTAACTGGCAAAGTAATTCAATGGCGTAGGTAATAAGACTTGTTATTTATATAATTTTTCTTTTAGGAAAAAGATCCCACTGGTCTATGAACAAGATTGAACGAAGTGAAACATTTATAGAATTGATACATATATAAAATTAAAAAGCAGAAAAAATAATAAATAAAAACTTCCCCCAAAACTTAAATAAGCATAGAGAGACACAAGAATATTAAGTGAGAAGTCAAAATATAACTTGGAGATATATTATGAATAAAAAACATTAAAAATATATCTCTTTAATTGTGAAATAGAAAAATGTTCTATTTTAAAAATTATTAATTTACCTTATAAGTTTAATTTTAAGGACTTTTGAAAAATATTTTCTTTGTTGTTGTTGTTGTTTTTTAATTTAAATTTATGTATTTTAATTAGAGGCTAATGACTTTACAATATTGTATTGGTTTTGCCATACATCAACATGAATCTGCTACGGGTGTACACGTGTTCCCAATCCTGAACCCCCCTCCCAACTCCCTCCCCGTACCATCCCTCTGGGTCATCCAAGTGCACCAGCCCCAAGCTTCCTGTGTCCTGCATCTTAGAAATTATCTTGGAAATAAGTTCATTTCAGATAAAAATTCAACAATTCAAGTTTAATCATTCATCATTTAATGTGACAGTTATATATTTAATGAGGTTCATTTATTCTGGTAAGTAGACCCACTTTCATCAAGAAGATGGGACATTTGCTGGAGGCAGAACATAAGTGAGGATATAATTTGAGGTAAGGGAGTATAGAAACATTAACAGTAGTGGCCAGAGTACCATTTTGCCAGAGTGGGGCCTGGGACAGAGTCACTGTAGCTGAACAATGAAATGTGGATATTTGGACTTGAAGGCAGAGGAGAGGGAGCTTCAGGCAGTAGAGAAGCATGAAGTATGGAATATAAAAATTATCAAAGATAGGATTCACTAATTTAATACTTAGCATAGTATAAAGTCTGGGCTGACCGCACCATGAGATATTTCTCACGCAGTAGTTTACATATATCTGTCTAAAAAAGATAACCATTAGCAGCTGTGGTCTTCACAAGCTGAAAAATGTATGAGGCAGAAGTGACTTAAAGAAAAGCCAAGTATTTTTTAAAATGCTGAAAACCAGCATTTGGGGGTAGAAGTCAAATCAAATGAATTATTTAGCAAAATAAAGTGCTCTTCTGGGCTATATGTCTAGACAGTTCAAAAATATCTTAATAGAACTTGATAAATTCTGTCAACAAATTCATATTTTTTTCAGTTATATGTGATTCTTTAAAAACAAAGGAAAACACACACACTCTGAAATAGCCATTTTTCTTGCCTTTTGATCCAAAGTCCTCAGAAGGCAAGACTCAGATATGTTTAAATATCTTGGAATATGTTGTTTATGATTCTTCATTTATATTGTCGAAACAAACTTCTTGCTCTTCTGATTATAATGTTTATATGGATTTAAGAAAAACATCATTTCTCAAAACATTTTCTTTTTAAGTTTTTACCATGACAGAAAGTCATAGAAAAAGGACTGTCTGCCTTTGAACAAATGCTGTTCTGTTGATGTGTTCACCTTTGGACAAATGCTAGTCTGTTAATTTCTTAGAGCTTAGGAAACACCTGATTCCTGGTACTCTCAGTCACTTCTTCCTGAGGAAGAAAGGTCCAGCTACATATAGAACAAGGATAGTGACTAGAACTCTTACTATTTAGTAGGTAATAAATACGCCCTTTCATATTTTCCTTTCCAGCTAAAAATGTGTATGTGGAATTACATTTCCCAAAACCATATTAGATGTATATTTATTTTTAACATCATTAAGAAACAGTTCAATTTTTCTTCTCTGCAAGAAATCAGATAAATCATAAAGCAAACCTTAAAAACTGTTTCATCCAAAGTGCATGCACACAGTCAATATTTTTAATGTTTGTTTAACTTTTATGCAAAGTGCCGGAGTAAACATCTGGTTGCTTTGTAATGGGATCCGCATGTAGTTTTCCCCTTTCAACTTTCCTTCTTCTTACAAGAAAAGTTTTCAGATTTCTTGAGGGCCACAGCTGGGTACAAAATTTGTTGAGTATTAAAATGATAAACCACATTTTCTCTTTTCACTGATGGGTACTTAGGCTGAGGGGTAAATATTTTGGCATGATTAAGTATGTCACAAACTGATTCAGTTTGCAATGTGTTGACCTGCTTAACTTTTTCACCCCAGCTAAATTTATAAAAGTTTTGTAAAACTAAATGTTCTTTGTTGTCTTTTCTGATGTTAAACAGAACATATGGTGCTTTGCAGCAAAAGATAATTAAAATTTTGCCTTGCCTGCCTAGTTTGTTTAAAAAAAAAAGGTTTAATGGAATTTAGAAATAATAGAGTACAATAAGAAAAAGTATGGAGTAAATCATTAATTGAGCACTATTATCTGTACATTTCTAGCTTTTCAAGCCTACAAGACCATTCCAAAGAATAAGTAGAAATGCTCTGAGTATTATTTTTAGTGAATTAAAAGTAAATCCAGAATTTGTCTTCCTAAAACCAAGTAAAAGGAAAAACCCTTGTAAAATAATTGGAAGCTATTTGATAAAGTCATATTCTTTGTTCTTTGCAAAGACTTCATGTTAAGACAATATGTTAATAAAAATTGTGGTACTTGGAAATTCTTGCGAAGGCATCTAAAGTTTTAATTATTTTAGTTCTTGGACATTTTTGGGCCTCCTACTTCTCTTCCTCATTTTGGAAGGACAACCTATGTTGTCAAAATGAAAGCTGTATCATGAATTGCAAATTCCAATGAGATGTGTAGAGCATAGCAGACAGTAGGAACTCAATAAGTAACTGATAAATGGATTAACAGATGAATTAAATTCTTTTCATAAAATTTTTGTTATTAACAAAACAGAATAACCAGACTTAAGAGAAGACTGAATCTTAACTCTATGAAAAGACCACAGTACACCCCAGTCCCTCCTTTCCTTCAGTCTTGTGTTTTTTTTTTTTTTAAAGCTTTCTCCTTTTTAATGGTTATTTGTAATTTTGTTTATTCATGAGAGATTTTCACACAAAATCTCTGCCTTTTGTGTTTTTTTCCTGTTTATAGTGGTCTCTCTTACATCAATGTCAGACTCTAATCCTGCCTATGTCCTAGCATCTTAGCTTCTGCCTTAAGAAATCATAATTCTGGAATGATTCCTTTATTGTTCTAGAGGAATATGTTCTAGACTTCAGCTCCACAGTATTTGGTTATGATTTTACAGGTGCATTCTTATGCCATTTCTACATGGCCATACCAAGAAAATTAGCCTCTACTAGCTACTTTTTTTTTTTTTTTAGCCACTTTTGAAATCCTCCCCCCACTGTAATGAAAGAGATAATTATAATCATCATAATGGTTTCACTTAATTTTTAATTTTCTACTTAATTTGAAAATGGAGGAGAAAGCATTATGGCTCATCTCCCTAATTATACTTCTCATTTTACAATTTCCATACAGAATAACATAATATTTATACATTCTTTATAAACTTATTTTTACTCAGTGAAAAAAAAAACCAAGAGAGTTTTAGAAAGGATGTATAAGAAACTTTCACTTCTGAAAGATCCCTAGACAGTAAGGCAAATGGAAATCAGGTTAATTTATATCAGCACTAAGCTAAGTCTGAAAGTCCAATAATTTGGCCACCTGATGCAAAGAACCAACTCATTGGAAAAGACTCTGATGCTGGGAAAGATTGAAGGCAGGAGGAGAAGGGGACAACAGAGGATAAGATGGTTGGATGGCATCACTGACGTGATGAACATGAGTTTGAGTAGGCTCTGGGAATTGGTGATGGACAGGGAGACCTGGCGTGCTAAAGTCCATGGGGTCGGAAAGAGTCGAACACAATTGAGTGACTGAACTGAACTGAAGTTAAGGCTAATGGATGAACTTGAGCTGTATTACAGGGTCTAGTTATGTAAAGTAAATTGATGTTTAGAGATGTTCTGATATTAAAACTATTAAAAACTATAATGACATTAGCAAATGATAACTTAAATGATGGTTATTGATTTTTAAAATATTGATTACATTTTGAAATGTTATAGACAGACATCACAAAATAGTGATACTTTGAAGAGGTAGCCTGCAGTATAGTTTGAGGAATTTGACATGCATGGAGAATTTACAGTGTGGTATTTTAAATGAGTTTAAGCACTTTTATGCCAAGATATTTTGGGGAAGCTTATTCACACAGAGGATACTTTCTGCTTCAGTAAATATGTTCCCTAGTGCAAAAGCTCCCAATTCTGTTTGAATTCACTGTTATATTCTGGCATGCATACTCGTTTGATGTGTATGCATGTATTTACTTTCTTTTTTCTTTCTCTCTCTCTCTCTTTTTTTTTTTTTTTTGACAAACGCCACATGAATGGTAGTGTACAAAGCCCAATTAACTTGAACTTGCTAAAATCTGTCTATGGTGTTAAGAAAAAAAAAAAAAACAGAAACCTCCCTATTCCCTAATCATCCAAATGAAGAGATTTGAATATCTCTTGTGTATAGCTGAAGCTTCCCCATTTTTCAACTTTTAACTGACTTTATTGTGTTTCTGGGAAGCAGAAGTAAAAGGAAAAAATGGAAACAATAATACACTAAAAATATATGAGAATCCATGCTCAATTTTTCTTTTTTACTTTAGTTTTGTAAAGGCATGGAAATTGGGCTCAGTTTGATTTTCAGTCCTTTGAAACCAACCCTTGTTTCAAGTCTTTTTGTTTGTTTTGATTTACACAAATTATGTGCCTATCTTTTTTGGTCACAGAGGGGCATTAGACAAAAACGCAATATCCAATCACGGACTAGACAAGCCTGGATTAGACTGTGTTAAGATGTGGACTGTTGCTTTCTTCATCTGTGCACAACCTGTTACCTCAACTAGACAGAATGCCCCAGACGACAGTACTTGATTTACTACAAGTCACAGCACAACTGTGATCACCTAACAAATGATTACTTACAGGTACTTGTTATTCTTATTAAAGAAATGTGATCTTGGAAAGTCATTTTGTAATTTCAGCCCCTTCACCTGTAAAATGGAATAACAGTAGTGCCTGACTCAAAGAACAGCTCTGAGTATTGAATAGGTTATAACTATAAAATCAGTGAACTTAGTGCCCAGTATATAGTAATCTTTCTCTTTCTCTGTGTGTGTGTGTGTGTGTGAGTGTGAGTGTACACGTGTGTATGAGCATGCACAGCTGTGATCAGTCATGTCTGTCTCTTTGCAACCCTGTGGACTGTAGCCCACGAGGTTCCTTTATCTATGGGATTTCCCAGGCAAGAATACTGGAGTGGGTTGCCATTTCCTACTCCAGGGGATCTTCTCAACACAGGGATTGAACCTGTGTCTCCTGGGTCTCCTGCATTGGCTGGAAGATTCTTTACCACTGAACCACCTGGGAAGCCACTTTTTTAATCTATACCCATATATAAATAGAGAAATATATAACACATTTCATAAATTCAAAAACATATTCATTCATATTTATTGTTGCTGAACAGTCGATATATTTGTTGTTGACTGAATCTCAGCATTGTGAGATAATTGTATTGGTATTATTCTTTTTATCCCTATTATATAAAATAATGATGTTGGGTTGGCCAAAAAGTTTGAGTTTTTCCATAAGATGTTACAGAAAACCCAAACTAACTTTTTTGCCAACCCAATATTTGGCACCCAATATCAAGGCACCCAAATAGTGTCTTGCATTCAATTAAATGAATATATTTTTTAATCTTGTAAATGAATATTCAGATGTGTTATAGAATATCTTTTCACAGACTATATGTAGAAATAGTGTTTATTTGATTCTCATAGCTGTCAGGGCTTTCCAGGTAGCACTAGTGGTAAAGAACATGCCAACAATGCAGGAGACATAAGAGATATATGTTCGATCCCTGGGCTGGGAAGATCCCTTGGAGGAGGGTGTGGCGATCCATCCTGGTATTCTTGCCTGTAGAATCCCATGGACAGAGGAGCCTGGTGGGCTACAGTCCACAGGGCTGCAAAGAGTCGGACACAACTGAAGCAACTTAACACACAAGCATGTACGTATAGCTACCAACAGAACTTTTTGTCTTTAGCTGTTATTTTAAAAGCCTTTTGTCCATATTATAATATAGTAGATGGCAAATCTAAACTCAGAAGTTTCAATTGCAAAGTCTATGTTCCAAATGAACTGTGCTTTTGATAAATAATCAACATTTGTACATGATTCAGCAGAGTCAATAGAAATATAATTATTTGCACTTGAATATACATTTTATTGCATTTGTTTTATGCAACATGGCAACTTGTGTGGCTGTGATAAAAAGAGCACCTTTTGGAATTTAGGAAGGTATATTCCTAGCTCTGTGAATGCTAAATCGTTTCAGTCATGTACAACTCTTTACGACCCCATGGACTGTAGCCCACCAGACTCCTCTATCCGTGGGATTCCCCAGGCAAAAATACTGGCGTGCTTTCATGCCCTCCTCCAGGGGATCTTCCTGACACAGGGACTGAACCCACCTCATCGCTTATGTCTCCTTCTTTGGCAGACATGTTCTCTAACACTAGTGCCAGCTGGGCTGCTGGTAACCAAAATCACTTACACAAATCATTAACCTCTCTGAGCAGTTATTTTCTCCATTTGTAAAATGAGTCTTAGACTGGTAATGGCTGATATTTACATGAATTTTTATTGTGCAGAAGGGTGTGATTGCCTTCCAGGGCCAACCTAGGTCAGAGTATTTCACCAGATGGAACAGTGCAATGTTCTTGAGTCTCCTTTGGTGTGGAGGTTTGCCTCAAAAAATCAAATAACAAACATGTGTTTGTGCATGGTAGTAGAAAGAACATAATGCTAGAAGTTTTGCTCCCCAAATATTTTGAATTGTCTCAAGAAGTTGTATCCAAAGAAGTCAGGAGTCAGAATATAAGGTACTACAGTTATTAAAAACCTTAGTAGAGCTTGCCATGACACTTCACACTGTGGAAATACAAGTTGCCCTCCAGAATTAGAAGTAGGGCAAGGCAATTTGTACTCATTTCTGTTCAATCAAGAAGGGTTCAGTGGAGGAGGCTCTATTTCACAAACCTTGTTATGAAAAGAGAAAGAATGTTAGTTTAATGCTTACTGTCATTAAGTGTTCAGTAAACCATACTGTCTAGCTCACAGATGTGGGAAGCTATTTTCTGGCTAGTGACAGCAAGAGCAATGACATCGTATTAAGAGAGGTGACATTAAACAAGTCTGCCAGTAACTTACTGTGTGACTTTGGGCAAGTCAGCTCTCCTCTGGAGATAATGGTGATCTGCATTTCTTTCTAATTTATCTTCTGACTCCTGAGGAACATATTGTAGGTACCTATTGGACAATTTGATAATTGAGATTTACTTTATACACGGTCCAGTGAGAATTAAAAATAATCACTGAAACTAATGGGACAGAAGGATGAAAAGAGCTGGGTCAATTGTGGTCATAACTTCCCAAGAAAAGCTTTTGGAAATAGATAATAGTTGAAGTGATGAAACCAAACTGGTGATGCAAAACACTTTTCTGTAACAATTTGTAGAAAACATCAGTGCATCAGAACTTTATTTCATATTTCTAGTGTTTTGGAAAGGAAAGTCTTTTCACTTTTTTTAAACATGAAATTGTCTATTAGAAGTAATAGACATTGCCTCAACTTAAATTCATGATTTAGCTGAGACACCAGGCTCCAGTTAATTTCAAATATTTCCCCTCTATCCTTTTAACCCATCATTTATTATGTCTAAAAGTTGGCGATAGGAAAGAAAGCATGTTTGTAGGAAGATCAAATTGACAGAGACTGATCATATAGAAAGAAAGCAACTGCAAACATAAATTTTATGGGAGGATTAGTGGTTCTCATTAATGTGTTTTTATTATCTGATTTATAATGGGAATTTATGGCATAAGTTATTCATAACATTTACATAGATATTCAGGTTAATTTAACTAAGGATTTGGAGAAGGTACATTATGTTAGCAAAGACCATAGTTTATATTTCAGCTTCACTACTTATTGGCTCTGTAACCCAAGGAAATCAGCTGGTTCAAATATCTGTGAAATGAGGATAATAATACCTTCTTCACCAAGTTGTAAAAATTAAATAATTTCTTATGCATAAGACCTATGAAATGCCACATAAATATGATGTGCTGATAATTGGTCACTAAGTATTCAAACTTTAAGATAATTATCAACTCATAAGATGTTGATCTAAATTGTTCTTCCATGCCTATAGAGTTCACACCTTTATATTTAAATATTAATATAAATTAATATACATGTTTGCTTTTTGTTATAATAGTATTAAAATTGTTATAAAGCTTCCAATATTTTTCACATAGTGAAAAATCATAAATGCATGATTACTCAGTCATGTCTGATTTTTGCAACCTCATGGACTGTTGCCCACTAGGCTCCTCTGTCCAAGGGATTTTTCAGGCAAGAATACCAGAGTCGGTTGCCATTTCCTCCTCCAAGGGATTTTCCCTATCCTGAGACCAAATTTCATCTCCTGTGTCTCCTGCTTTGCAGGCAAATTCTTTACTCTCTGAGCCATCAAGGAAACCCATAGTATCATACATGGAATATTAAATACATATGACACACTGGAATTTGTGTATATCTATTTAGGACTTGAGGGCTTTGCAAAAGTCTCAGTGGTAAAGAATCCACCTGTCAAGCAAGAGATGCAGGTTTGATCCCTGCATTAGGAAGAGCCCCTGGAGAAGGAAATAGCAACCTGCTGCTGCTGTTAAGTCGCTTCAGTCATGCCCGACTCTGTGCGACCCCATAGACGGCAGCCCACCAGGCCCCGCCATCCCTGGGATTCTCCAGGCAAGAACACTGGAGTGGGTTGCCATTTCCTTCTCCAATGCATGAAAGTGAAAAGTGAAAGTGAAGTCACTCAGTCGTGTCCAACTCTTAGTGACCCCATGGACTGCAGCCTACCAGGCTCCTCCGTCCATGGGATTTTCCAGGCAAGAGTACTGGAGTGGAGTGCCATAGCAACCTACTCCAGTATTATTTCCTAGAAAACCCTATGGACAGAGGAGCCTGGTGGACTACAGTCTACAGGGTTGCATAATCAGACACGACTGAGCGATTGAACACACACAGAGCTGCACACATTAAAAATGGTATGGAAGATAATTATGATAAGGAAAATTATCAGATCAGATCAGTCGCTCAGTCCGTTCCGAATCCTTGCGAACCCATGAATTGCAGCACGCCAGGCCTCCTTGTCCATCTCCAACTCTGGAGTTCACCCAGACTCACATCCATTGAGTCAGTGATGCCATCCAGCCATCTCATCCTCTGTCGTCCCCTTCTCCTCCTGCCCCCAATCCCTCCCAGCATCAAAGTCTTTTCCAATGAGTTAACTCATCACATGAGGTGGCCAAAATACTGGAGTTTCAGCTTTAGAATCATTCCTTCCAAAGAAATCCCAGGGCTGATCTCCTTCAGAATGGACTGGTTGGATCTCCTTGCAGTCCAAGGGACTCTCAAGAGTCTTCTCCAACACCACAGTTCAAAAGTATCGATTCTTCGGCGCTCAGCCTTCTTCACAGTCCAACTCTCACATCCATACATGACCACAGGAAAAACCATAGCCTTGACTAGACGAACCTTTGTTGGCAAAGTAATGTCTCTGCTTTTGAATATGCTATCTAGGTTGGTCATAACTTTCCTTCCAAGGAATAAGTGTCTTAATTTCATGGCTGCAGTCACCATCTGCAGTGATGTTGGAGCCCAGAAAAATAAAGTCTGACACTCTTTCCACTGTTTCCCCATCTATTTCCCATAAATTGATGGGACCGGATGCCATGATCTTCATTTTCTGAATGTTGAGCTTTAAGCCAACTTTTTCACTCTCCTCTTTCACTTTCATCAAGAGGCTTTTGAGTTCCTCTTCACTTTCTGCCATAAGGGTGGTGTCATCTGCATATCTAAGGTTATTGATATTTCTCCCAGCAATCTTGATTCCAGCTTGTGCTTCTTTCAGTCCAGCATTTCTCATGATGTACTCCGCATATAAGTTAAATAAGCAGGGTGACAATATACAGCCTTGACGTACTCCTTTTCATATTTGGAACCAGTC
>NW_011494902.1:8884028-8885093 GCF_000754665.1 Bison bison bison | reverse complement strand
TTCCATGTCCAGTTCTAACTGTTGCTTCCTGACCTACATACAGGTTTCTCAAGAGGCAGGTCAGGTGGTCTGGTATTCCCAAGTCTTGAAGAATTTCCCACAGTTTGTTGTGATCCACACAGTCAAAGGCTTTGGCATAGTCAATAAATCAGAAGTAGATGTTTTTCTGGAACTCTCTTGCTTTTTCCATGATCCAGCAGATGTTGGCAATTTGATCTCTGGTTCCTCTGGCTTGTCTAAAACCAGCTTGAACATCAGGAAGTTCACGGTTCACATATGCTGAAGCCTGGCTTGGAGAATTTTGAGCATTACTTTACTAGCGTGTGAGATGAGTGCAATTGTGTGGTAGTTTGAGCATTCTTTAGCACTGCCTTTCTTTGGGATTGGAATGAAAACTGACCTTTTCCAGTCCTGTGGCCACTGCTTAGTTTACCAAATTTGCTGGTATATTGAGTACACCACTTTCACAGCATCATCTTTCAGGATTTGAAGTCGCTCAACTGGAATTCCATCACCTCCACTAGCTTTGTTCGTAGTGATACTTTCTAAGGCCCACTTGACTTCACATTCCAGGATGTCTGGCTCTAGGTGAGTGATCACACCATCGTGTTTATCTGGGTCGTGAAGATCTTTTTTGTACAGTTCTTCTGTGTATTCTTGCCATCTCTTCTTAATATCTTCTGCTTCTGTTAGGTCCATATCATTTCTGTCCTTTATCAAGCCCATCTTTGCATGAAATGTTTCTTTAGTATCTCTGATTTTCTTGAATAGATCTCTAGTCTTTCCCATTCTGTTGTTTTCCTCTGTTTCTTTGCATTGATTGCTGAAGGCTTTTTTATCTCTTCTTGCTATTCTTTCTAACTCTGCAATCAGATGCTTATATCTTTCCTTTTCTCCTTTGCTTTTTGCTTCTCTTCTTTTCACAGCTATTTGTAAGGCCTCCCCAGACAGCCATTGTGCTTTTTTGCATTTGTTTTCCATGGGGATGGTCTTGATCCCTGTCTCCTGTACAGTGTCACGAACCTCATTCCATAGTTCATCAGGCACTCTATCTACCAGATCTAG
>NW_011494902.1:8881969-8882444 GCF_000754665.1 Bison bison bison | reverse complement strand
AGGGACGGGGAGCCTGGTGGGCTGCCATCTATGGGGTCGCACAGAGTCAGACATGACTGAAGCGACTTACCAGCAGCAGCAGCAGCAGCAGCAGCATAGAGCTTCTCCATCTTTGGCTGCAAAGAATATAATTAGTCTGGTTTTGGTGTTGACCTTCTGGTGATCCCCATGTGTAGAGTCTTCTCTTGTGTTTTTGGAAGAGGGTGTTAGCTATGACCAGTGAGTTTTCTTGGGAAAACTCTACTAGCCTTTGCCCTGCTTCATTCTGTACTCCAAGGCCGAATTTCCCTGTTACTCCAGGTGTTTTTTGACTTCCTACTTTTGCATTCCAGTCCTCTATAATGAAAAGGACATCTTTTTTGGGTGTTAGTTCTAAAAGGTCTTGTAGGTCTTCATAGAACTGTTCAACTTCAGCTTCTTCAGCATTACTGGTCAGGGCATAGACTTGGATTACCATGATATTGAATGTTTAGCC
>NW_011494902.1:8878615-8881869 GCF_000754665.1 Bison bison bison | reverse complement strand
CTTTCTGGAGTTATTTCTCCACTGATTTCCAGTAGCATATTGGGCACCTACTGACCTGGGGAGTTTCTTTTTCAGTATCCTGTCATTTTGCCTTTTCATACTGTTCATGGGATTCTCAAGGAAAGAATACTGAAGTGGTTTGCCATTCGCTTCTCCAGTGGATCACATTCTGTCAGATCTCTCCACCATGACCTGCCCATCTTGGGTTGCCCCATGGGCATGGCTTAGTTTCATTGAGTTAGACAAGGCTGTGGTCCTAGTGTGATTAGATTGACTTGTTTTCTGTGAGTATGGTTTCAGTGTGTTTGCCCTCAAGTATTAGAGAAATGTGTGCTTGAGTGCTAGCTTCAGCTGTGAAGCTGAAGTTGTTTCAGCCATGTCCAACACTTTGCAACCCTGTAGACTGTAGGTCACCAGGCTTTTCTGTCCATGGGATTCTCCAGGCAAGAATACTGGAATGGGTTTTTATGCCCTCGTCCAGGGCATCTTCCCCACCCATGGGTTGAACCTGCATCTCTTATGACTCTTGCATTGGCATGCAGGGTCTTTACCACTGATACCAACTGGGAAGCCAGTGAAATGTGTACGATACGTCAACATCATCAAATCTTGCTTCCATGAAATGGTATACGTATTTCTTAGGGGACTTTTACATGGGTGAGTGTGGAACACAAACTCTCAGAAGCTCCATAGATCCAACATCCAGGAAAGGGTGTGTACATGTACATGATACTGCAGGCCATGGAAGGAGATGCCCAGGGTAGAGTTCCTCACTGACCATGCTCAGTTCAGTTCAGTCACTCAGTCATGTCTGATTCTTTGCAGTCTCATGGACTGCAGCACACCAGGCCTCCCAGTCCATCACCAACTCCCGGAGTTCACTCAAACTCATGCTCATTGAGTCGGTGATGCCATCCAACCATATCATCCTCTGTCGTCCCCTTTTCCTTTCACCTTCAATCTTTCCCAGCATCAGGGTATTTTCAAATAAGTCAGCTATTCGCATCAGGTGGTCAAAGTATTGGAGTTTCAGCTTCAACATCAGTCCTTCCAATGAATATTAAGGACTGATTTCCTTTAGGACAGACTGGTTGGATCTACTTTCAGTCCAAGGGACTCTCAAGAGTCTTCTCTAACACTACAGTAAAAAAAGCATCAATTCTTCAGCCCTCAGCTTTCTATAGTCCAGCTCTCACATCCGTACGTGACTACTGGAAAAACCATAGCCTTGACTAGACGGACTTTTGTTGGCAATGTAATGCCTCTGCTTTTTAATATAATGTCTAGATTGGTCATAACTTTTCTTCCACGGAGTAAGCATCTTTTAATTTCATGGCTGAAGTCACCATCTGCAGTGATTTTAGAGCCCCCAAAAATGAAGTCTGCCACTGTTTCCAAAGTTTCTTCATCTATTTGCCATTAAGTGATGGGACTGGATTCCATGATCTTAGTTTTCTGAATGTTGAGCTTTAAGACAACTTTTTCACTCTCCTCTTTCACTTTCATCAAGCGACTCTTTAGTTCCTCACTTTCTGCCTTAGGGTGGTGTCATCTGCGTATCTAAGGTTACTGATATTTCTCCTGGCAATCTTGATTCCAGCTTGTGCTTCATCCATCCCAGTGTTTCTCATGATGTACTCTGCATAGAAGTTAAATCAGCAGGGTGACAATATACAGCCTTGACGTACTTCTTTTCTTATTTGGAACCAGTCTTTTGTTCCATGATCAGTTCTAACTGTTGCTTCCTGACTTGCATATAGGTTTATCAAGAGCAGGTCAGGTGGTCTGGTATTCCCATCTTTTTCAGAATTTCCCACAGTTTATTGTGATCCACACAGTCAAAGCCTTTGGCATAGTCAAAAGAGCAGAAATAGATGTTTTTCTGGAACTCTCTTTTTTGATAATCCAGCAGATGTTGGCAATTTGATCTCTGGTTCCTCTGCCTTTTCTAAATCTAGCTTGAACATCTCGAAGTTCACAGTTCACGTATTGCTGAAGCCTGGCTTGGAGAATTTTGAGCATTACTTTACTAGCCTGTGAGATGAGTGCAATTGTGCGGTAGTTTGAACATCCTTTGGCATTGCCTTTCTTTGGGTTTGGAATGAAAACTGACCTTTTCCAGTCCTGTGTCCACTGCTGAGTTTTCCAAATTTACTGGCATATTGAGTGCAACACTTTTACAGAATCATCTTTCAGGATTTGAAATAGCTCCACTGGAATTCCATCACCTCCACTAGCTTTGTTCATAGTGATGCTTTCTAAGGCCCACTTGACTTCACATTCCAGGATGTCTGGCTCTAGGTGAGTGATCACACCATCGTGATTATCTTGATCGTGAAGATCTTTTTTGTACAGTTCTTCTGTGTATTTCTACCACCTCTTCTTAATATCTTCTGCTTCTCTTAGGTCCATAAAATTTCTGTCCTTTATCGAGCCCATCTTTGCATGACATGTTCCCTTGATATCTCTAATTTTCTTGAATAGATCTCTAGTGTTTCCCGTTCGATTGTTTTCCTCTATTTCTTTGCACTGATCACTGAGGAAGGCTTTCTTATCTCTTCTTGCTATTCTTTGGAACTCTGCATCCAGATGGGTGTATCTTTCCTTTTTTTCTTTGTTTTTCGCTTCTCTTCTTTTCACAGCTATTTGTAAGGCCTCCTCAGAGAGTCATTTTGCTTTTTTGCATTTCTTTTTCTTGGGGATGATCTTGGTCCCTGTCTCTTGTAGAATGTCACAAAAGTCCATCTATAGTTCATCAGGCACTCTATCAGATCTAGTCCCTTAAATGTACTTCTCAGTTCCACTGTATAATCATGAGGGATTTGATTTAGGTCATACCTGTATGGTCTAGTGGTTTTCCCTACTTTCTTAAATTTAAGTCTGAATATGGCAATAAGGAGTTCACGATCTGAGCCACAGTCAGCTCCCGGTTTTGTTTTTCCTGACTGTATAGAGCTTCTTGGAGAAGGCAACAGCACCCCACTCCAGTACTCTTGCCTGGGAAATCCCATGGATGGAGGAGCCTGGTGGGCTGCAGTCCATGGGGTTGCTAAGAGTAGGACAAGACTGAAAGACTTCACTTTCACTTTTCACTTTCATGCATTGGAGAAGGAAATGGCAATCCACTCCAGTGTTCTTGCCTGGAGAATCCCAGGGACGGGGAGCCTGGTGGGCTGCCATCTATGGGGTCGCACAGAGTCAGACATGACTGAAGCGACTTACCAGCAGCAGCAGCAGCAGCAGCAGCCTAGAGC
>NW_011494902.1:8874293-8878515 GCF_000754665.1 Bison bison bison | reverse complement strand
TACTCCAAGTGTTTTTGACTTCCTACTTTTGCATTCCAGTCCTCTATAATGAAAAGGACATCTTTTTTGGGTGTTAGTTCTAAAAGGTCTTGTAAGTCTTTATAGAACCATTCAACTTCAGCTTCTTCAGCATTACTGGTCAGGGCATAGACTTGGATTACCATGATATTGAATGTTTGCCTTGGAAACAAACAGAGATCATTCTGTAGTTTTTGAAATTGCATCCAAGGGCTTCCCTGGTGGCTCAGATGGTAAAGCATCTGCCTACAATGTGGGAGACCCAGATTCAATTCCTGGGTTGGGAAGATCCCCTGTCAAAGGAAATGGCAATCCACTCCAGCACTCTTGCCTGGAAAATCCCATGGACTGAAGATCCTGATAGGCTACGGTCCATGGAGTCGCAAAGAGTCAGACACGACTGAGAGACTTCACTTTCCCTTTCACTGCATTTCAGACTCTTTTGTTGACTGTGATGGCTATTCCATTATGGGTTAAATTCACCCATTCCAGTCCATTTTAGTTCTCTGATTCCTAAAATGCCGACTTTCACTCTTGCTGTCTCCTGTTTGACCACTTCCAATTTGCCTTGATTCATGGACCTAACATTCCAGGTTCCTATGACCATGCTCAAGACACCAACAAACCAACAGCAGACAGTTGTTGCTCAGTTGTTCCTCACTGACAATGGGTTTCAACAATGGGATTTCACTGTGCTTCTGAATCTGTTCTATTTGGGCAGTCTTTTGAGGAACCCGGATGAAACCGCTTATGAAGAGGCAAGTGACCTTGTGGACTCTGCCTACAATTGCCTTCTCCTCTTACTCCACAAGAGGGAGACTTATATTTTCACACATCATTCTTATAATCTCTCCATGGCATACGGTGTGCCATGAATGGCCTATTACTTAAAAACTTTATATATGCTATATGTGAAAGCATTCTGCACAAGGTCTAGCAAGACTATGGGATTTTAATACAAACAATAATTTAACAACCACATGCTACACATGGGTCTTTGAAAAGTTAGAGGCAAACTTAATCACTTAATTAGTGAATATAACCTATAACCTCATGGTCTGGAGCATTTATTTCCTAACACCTTACAGCTGTCAGTACTCAACAAATATTGATGTACTCCCCAAAGTTTGGGGCTTATAAGATATATCATGAAATTATGCACATATGCTTTAAAGAATATATAAACACCTTTTTTTCAGTTTGAAAGTTTTTTCCAGTATTATCTTTTAATCACAGTTTCTTTTTATTTATGTAATTGTATAAGTCAAAAGGGCTTCCATGTGTGTTAGTGAAAATGTAAGATTAAGAGAACTGTTAAACTATATTGTGAATAGTACAATAATTTCTTCTTAAAGTGGTAATATTACTATATTCTCAGTAAAAATCTTATCAATGGTCAATTTATTATATTGTAGCCTTTTAGTCTCCATGGTTGAATGTTACTTAAAATTCTTGGATTTTATAGACTCAACAAGAAGAAATGATGAGGACTAAAGAAAGAGTAACCATTGAGATGTTACAAAATGGCGTAATTCCTTTAATGGTATATTGTTAGACAAAAGGCATGAATTGCTGGAGGAATGTTAAGTATTTATGGAAACTAAATATGCTATGATTATCTAGACTTTATACTATATACTATTATGTAAAAATAGTAATTTAAAAACATCTTGATTTTGTATTAATAAAATTCATATTTTTACAGCTAAATAATTATATTAAAATGTTAAATATATAAAGTTAGAAAAATAAATTCTCCCAATACTACTTTCAGTGTTATGTATAATACTTTTGTCCATTTGACTACTGGAAACTGGTCAATGTTAGCCAATTTTTCTCTTTACTTTCCTTATACAAATAGCATTCTACCATGTTGATTCTACCTGTTGCTGAAGAGGTGGTAGAAATAAACACTGTGATTACCCAGTCACTATGGTAGTGAATATTAGGCATTAAGAATCAATTCTTAAAGTCATCTATTCAGTAAGAGGAACAAGCATATGTTTATTTCATGCTTATTATGTGTTGATTATTTTGCTAGGTGCCTTGGGGAATACAAAGTACTGGTTTCTGGATGTTTTAAAGTAATTTAAAGCCTATTTGAAGAAGTAAACAATATTTGTGAAATGTATACAAATATACTTGCTTGCATATAATTTTTTAAATTGGTTTGGAAAACTTAGAGAAAGATGGGCTATCTAGAGAAAATTGATTTTTACATAGTCAGTGCCTGAATAACCAAAAAAGAGTCAATGTGAATTTCTGTTTTGAGAAATTATCTTTAAATTTAAGACTTTATATCACATAAGATTCTGTTAAAAACCAGCATGTTTGGGGGCTTTCCTTGGGTTTCCCTTGTAGCTCAGTCAGTAAAGAATCTGCCTGCAGTGCAGGAGACCCTGCTTCAATACCTGGGTTGGGAAGATCTCCTGGAGAAGGAAATGGCAAACCCACTCCAGTATCCTTGCCTGGAAAATCTCATGGACAGAGGAGCCTGGTGGGCTGCAGTCCATGGGTTTGCAAAGAGTTGAGCACGACTGAGTGACTAACACACACACACACAAAGGAAATCAGTCCTGAATATTCATTTGAAGGACTGATGCTGAAGCTGAAATTCCAATACTTTGGCCAGCTGACAGGAAGAACTGACTCATTTCAAAAGACCCTGACGCTGGGAAAGATTAAGGGCAGGAGGAGAAGGGGATGACAGAGGAAGAGATGGTTGGATGGCATCACTGACTCAATGGACCTGAGTTTGAGCAGGCTTCATGAGTTGGTAATGGACAGGGAAGCCTGGCGTGCTGCTGTCCATGGAGTTGCAAAGAGTCAGACACGACTAAACAACTGAACTGACTGACTGATGGCTCAGCAGGTAAAGAATTCACCTGTATTTCAGGAGACATAAGAGAGGTGGGTTCAATACCTGGGTCTGGAAGATCCCCTGGAATAGAAAAATGGCACTCCAGTTTTCTTGTCTGAAAAATCGCAGGGGATCCTGTCAGGCTATAATCCATGTGGTTGCAAAGAGTCAGACACTACTGAGAAACTGATGCATGCATGAAGTATGTTATTACTCATCTACTACTACTACTAAGTCACTTCAGTCGTGTCCGACTCTATGTGACCCCATAGACCCCCCGTCCCTGGGATTCTCCAGGCAAGAACACTGGAGTGGGTTGCCATGTCCTTCTCAAATGCATGAAAGTGAAAAGTGAAAGTGGGGACCAGTTATATGGTGCAAACGAAAATCTTTACAAAAATTAATTTGACTTTATTCTACTATAAAAAATGTCAGTTCGGTTCAGTCAGTTCAGTTCAGTCACTCAGGAGTGTTCAACTCTGTGACCCCATGAATCACAGCACGCCAGGCCTCCCTGTCCATCACAAACTCACGGAGTTCACCCAACTCATGTCCATCGAGTCAGTGATGCCATCCAGCCATCTCATCCTCTGTTGTCCCCTTCTCCTCCTGCATCCAATCCCTCCCAGCATCAGAGTCTTTTCCAATGAGTCAACTCTTCACATGAGGTGACCAAAGTACTGGAGTCTCAGCTTTAGCATCATTCCTTCCAAAGAAATTCCAGGGCTGATCTCCTTCAGAATGGACTGGTTGGATCTCCTTGCAGTCCAAGGGACTCTCAAGAGTCTTCTCCAACACCACAGTTCAAAAGCATCAATTCTTCGGTGCTCAGCTTTCTTCACAGTCCAACCCTAACATCCATACATGACCACAGGAAAAACCATAGCCTTGACTAGATGGACCTTTGTTGGCAAAGTAATGTCTCTGCTTTTCAATATGCTATCTAGGTTGGTCATAACTTTCCTTCCAAGGAGTAAGCGTCTTTTAATTTCATGGCTGCAGTCACCATCTGCAGTGATTTTGGAGCCTCAAAAAATAAAGTCTAACACTGTTTCCAAAATTTCACCACCTATTTCCCATGAAGTGATGGGACCGGATGCCATGATCTTTGTTTTCTGAATGTTGAGCTTGAAGCCAACTTTTTCACTTTCACTTTCATCAAGAGGCTTTTGAGTTCCTCTTCACTTTCTGCCATAAGGGTGGTGTCATCTGCATATCTGAGGTTATTGATATTTCTCTTGATTCCAGCTTGTGCTTCTTCCAGCCCAGCATTTCTCATGATGTACTCTGCATATAAGTTAAATAAACAGGGTGACAGTATACAGCCTTGACGTACTCCTTTTC
>NW_011494902.1:8869155-8873039 GCF_000754665.1 Bison bison bison | reverse complement strand
TTCTTTCTGGAGTTATTTCTCCACTGATCTCCAGTAGCATATTGGGCACCTACTGACCTGGGGAGTTCCTCTTTCAGTATCCTATCATTTTGCCTTTTAATACTGTATGAAATGTCTAGATACCCATAATGGTTTTCTATATTAAACTAATCACTTGTGAATTGATTTGGGATGGGAGAATAATTAATTTCAGCAACTGGGTCACTCATTTTTGACATAGCCAAGATCTGAAAATTGTGGAATCTCTTTTTCTTTATTCTTTTTGGACATCTCAGTACTCTTTTTTTTTTTTTTGGTTTTTGTTGGTTGTATTAGGTAAGAATATAGAAGGAAATGTAAATCAAATTAAAAGCTCTAATCTATAAGATGGTGAAAGCCAAACATTAGTTCCAGAGCCATTGATGTTGTTTGAAACCCAGAATTATAAATTTAATCTTTGTTTACTAAATTCATTCAATTTAACACATTATATGGTACTGAAGCTTACTAATTTTATGTAGTAAGTAGTTTCAAAACTGGGAAAGGAGTACAACAAGGCTGTATATTTTCACCCTGTTTATTAACTTCTATGTAGAGTACATCATGCAAAATGCCAGGCTAGATGAGTCACAAGCTGGAATCAAGATTGCAGGGAGAAATACCAACAACCTCAGATATGCAGACGATACTACTCTAATGGCAGAAAGTGAAGAGGATTTAAAGAGCCTATAGATGAATGTGAAAGTTGAGAGGGAAAAAGCTGGCTTAAAACTCAGCATTTAGAAAACTAAGATCATGGCATCTGGTCCCATTACTTCATGGCAAATAGAAGGGGGAAAAGTAGAATCTGTGACAAATTTTATTTTCTTGGGCTCCAAAATCACTGCAGACAGTGACTGCAACCATAAAATTAAAAGATGCTTGCTCCTTGGAAGGAAACCTATGTCAAACCTAGACTGTGTATTAAAAAACAAAGATTTCACTTTGCCAACAAAGATCTATGTAGTCAAAGCTGTGGTTTTTCCAGTAGTCATGTGTGTATGTGAGAGTTGGACCATGAAGAAGGCTGAGCACTGAAGAATTGATGCTTTTTAAGTGTGGTGCTGGAAAAGAGTCTAGAGAGTCCTTTGGACTATGAGGGGATCAAAGCAGTCACTCTAAATGAAATCAATCCTGAATACTCTTTGGAAAGACTGATGCTGAAGCTGAAGTTCCAATGCTTTAGCCACTTGATACAAAGAGCTGATTGACTGGAAAAGACCCTCTGATGCTGGAAAAGAGTGAAGGCAAAAGGAGAAGGGGGCAACAGATAATAAGATGGTTAGATAGCGTTGCTGACTCAATGGACATGAATTTGAGCAAATGTCAGGTGATAGTAAAAGATGGGGAAGCCTGGCATTTTGCAGTCTGGAGTTTCAAAGAGTCGGGCATGACTCAGCGACTGAACAACACTAAAGGCTCATTCTTACTTGTTTCATTTTTAATTTCTTAACTATTATAAAGAATGCTTTTTATCTTAATCTTTAGTAATGAAATTTTGTTTCTTGCTGACATCAGGCATGAGCAAACAAGGAGGTCTCTCCGCTTTATACAGTAAACTAGAGACCTGCATTCTTTCCATCCTGTAGCTTTTCTCTTTCTTCAAGTGATAAATTGGAAAAGAGAGGAGAATATGGAGAAAGGACAGATGCTCTTAACCATATCAGCCAGGAAACAACATAAATCACTTCCATTCACATTCTATTTAGAAATGGTGATCTGGCACTACTTAGATGCAAGGGAAAAGAAAATATCATCAGTCAGTCATATAAATAAGAAAAATACTTGGGGTACCAGGAACCTCTGAATAGGTCTAATCAAGATGTACTTACTTAAATCTAGGGACAATTTAGGTATTTAAAACTCTATCAGTAAACTAAAAAGAGAATCTATTCCTACATGTAGGCAATATATACCAAGAGGAGTCCGGGGAGAGAATCTGAAGTCTGTCAGAAAAGCTTCCACTGACACTAAATCAAAAGATTTGTTTTTCTGATGTGCAATGTAGCATGAATTACTACAAAATGGCATTCAAATAAATAAATTAGAAAACCAATGTTCTCTATATTGAACTCATTTGTTTCATTATTTGTAATCTAAAATGAGAGGGCATAATAACATCACATCTGGGTGCCACCCATGAAAATTTTATAAAACTTTGAGATATTTCCTTTCATTTATGGAAGAAAAATAAGTCAAAAAGAAATATAAAGCAAATACTGCTTAATTATAAAAATTCATAGACTCTTAAAACTTCCTTCATTAATTGTAAATTTTACAAGAATTATTTTAAAGTAAATTTAGTGGCTTTTGCCTATGGGGAAAAAAACCCAGAGATCAACTGTAGATGACTTCAAGATTGAGCCTAAATTGTCCTTTTCTTTTCAATGTCAGATTAAATAATCAGTTTATTGAGGGAATAAAATTAGGGACATTGCTGCACATTACCTAGTATTTCTACCTCTACCTGAATGCAGAGAGTGTATGTGTGTGCATTTGTAAACAGTTTTGTATGTATTCTAGAAAAATGAGGGAAACAGAAAGTGGGGGGCTCCTGAGAAAGTCCCATTAAAGATAGAATATTAAAATGTGGCAACACAACTGAATTTAACATGTTATTTTTTGAGAAGGATAGGAAAGCCTATTCTGCTGCAGTCCATGGGGTCACAAAGAGTCAGACATGACTGAGCAACTGAAGAACATAAGCACTTCAACTAAAAATTGATTTTTAAAATCTAATTTTATTTAAGAAATTGGTCAAAATGTGTTTTTTTCTAAAGAAGTAAGTGTAATACTATAAAATGTCTGATGTAGCACTATTACTTTAAAATTCATATAGTAATTTGAATAATATAATTTTGTGTTAAATGTCATCCAAGACTGTTTGAGTGAAATCATCTCATTTGTAATGAGCAGAGTTAATTTTCTAAAAAGTCACTTAGAAAATTATGTCCTTATGCTGGTTCAGACTTTTCAGTATTTCTAACTAGCAATTCACTTGAACATACCTTACTTGTAAATAATACAAAGGTAAAATTATAACCCAGTCAGGATTGTTGTATCACAAATATCCAACGCTGTGGTTGCTTAGGTGCCCCTTGTCTCCTCCCTTTTGTGCACTGATGACACCATTCCCTCCATGTGCAAAAAAGCTGGGCTTCCCTCAGTGGCTCAGCAGTAAATGATCTGCCTGCAATGCAGGAGACAGGAGGGGCAGGTTTGATCCCTAGGTTGGGAATATCCCATGGAGGAGGGCATGGCAACCCATTCCAGTACTTTTACCTAGAAACAGAAGAGGCTGGTGGGCCATGGGTTCGCAGAGTTGGACACGACTGAAATGATTGAGGGCGAGCATCTAAAGCCAATGAGAAGAGCTTGCATGAAATGAATCTGGTTACACCAGCTCTCCTTAGTGAAGTCCTCACTATTAATTTCTGATTTCTGTCTGGTATAATTCAGTCCCAGATCAGCAATAATGTCCAGCATAAAAGCATCAGTTCAGTTCAGTCACTCAGTTGTATCCGACTTTTCGTGACCCCATGAATTGCAGCACACCAGGCCTCCCTGTCATCACCAACTCCCGGAGTTCACTCAGACTCACGTCCATTGAGTCAGTGATGCCATCCAGCCATCTCATCCTCTGTCGTCCCATTCTCCTCCTGCCCCCAATCCCTCCCAGCATCAGAGTCTTTTCCAATGAGTCAACTCTTCACATAAGGTGGCCAAGTACTGGAGTTTCAGCTTTAGCATCATTCCCTCCAAAGAACACCCAGGGCTGATCTCCTTTAGAATGGACTGGTTGGATCTCCTAGCAGTCCAAGGGACTCTCAAGAGTCTTCTCCAACACCACAGTTCAAAAGCATCAA
>NW_011494902.1:8861237-8868551 GCF_000754665.1 Bison bison bison | reverse complement strand
ACACAGTCAAAGGCTTTGGCATAGTCAATACAGCAGAAATAGATGTTTTTCTGGAACTCTCTTGCTTTTTTGATGATCCAGCAGATGTTAGCAATTTGATCTCTGGTTCCTCTGCCTTTTCTAAAACCAGCTTGAACATCTGGAAGTTCATGGTTCACGTATTGCTGAAGCTTGGCTTGGAGAATTTTGAGCATTACTTTACTAGCCTGTGAGATGAGTGCAATTGTGCGGTAGTTTGAGCATTCTTTGGTATTGCCTTTCTTTGGGATTGGAATGAAAACTGACCTTTTCCAGTCCTGTGGCCACTGCTGAGTTTTCCAAATTTGCTGGCATAGTCAGTGCAGCACTTTCATATCCAACTCCTAATACGTGTCTTAAATAGCTGCTCTTTTGTGTTACCTACTGTTGTAGATTAATTGTGCCATCCCTCTTGTATTTGTGAAGATATTTAAAAGAAGATAGAGTGTCATATTTGGTTGAAATTACAACTGCATTATAGTGAAGAAAGCAGGAAAATCAATTACTCTGTTTACTCTTTGAAAGTTTTGATCGAATACTCAATTGCAGGGTAAAAACTTTCTCCATTTAAATTACCTATACTGTTTAAATTGACTAATTTCTTTTTCTGTTTTAAGTACAATGCTTTAAAGTATTTAAATATTTTCACATTTCATTCCTAGTTTTGTTTAAACCTGTATAACTCAATATATTCAAAACCAAATATAACTGTCCTTTATTCCAAACACCTTTCCTCATACTTCTCTGTTTCTGTTTATAGGTAGCATGGTATTTACTCTATGTTTCTCATGGCCCAAAAGCCAAAGTTCTGTTTAACTCTTCAACTTGCATCATGTGTGCATGCTCAGTCGCTTCAGTCTCGTCCGACTTTGCAACTCTATGGACTGTAGCCCATCAGCCTTCTTTGTTCATGAGGTTCTCCAGGGAAGAATATTGGAGTGGGTTGCTATGCCCTCCTCCAGGGGATCTTCCAAACCCAGGGATCAAACTGCTTCTCCTGTGGCTTCTGCACTGCATACAGATTCTTTACTGCTGAGCCACTGGGGAAGCCCAATTTTTGTCATACATTCAATCAGTTGGCAAGATCTCTTGTTTCTTCTGCTGCAGTGTCTTCCACACTTGTTTCTTCTTTCTTTCCAAGATCGTTTACTCAGTATCTCTCAATTGCAGCAGTGTCCTAGCTTTCTGCTTTACTTCTCCTGTCATCTTTCTTACGATAACATTGAACATTGTTCTCAGGTTGGTCATGTGGCTACATGATTTAGATCATGACATGTCTCTGTCAGAAAGTAGAAAAATACCATAAACTCTTTAGCAGGCTAAAAGCCTTTGCATTAATCCCACTGAATGCCTTCCTTGTTCTGCCGTATCTAAGAAAACTGAGCAATATCTCTGACCAAACTAATTTTAAATAATGTTTTGCACCAGTATGGCATTTATGTACTTTTGTTTATAGCTCTTAAAATAGATGTAATATCAACATTAAATAACTTCCAATAATGAAGACACTGGCATATCTGCAGTGTTATGAAGATGACATGATAGGATGAAACTTTTTGATAAATTATCAAATTGTTTATATCTTATCACAAAATTGTAATTGCTTTATTAGATTACTGTATATCATGTAATATGAACTTTGTGATTACTCATGTTTTCAAAAAATCTTCATTATCATTGCCATCATCATCCTCGTTTTTAATACTTGAGATCACTTTGAAGTAAAGCAAAGCATTAATTTCCATGCAGACTAGTATTGATTAACGTAACCTTTCATGCTAATAATGCTCTTAGCTTCACTCAGTGTTGCTTACTCCAGATTGTCTTACCCTAGGAGCAATATTGGAGATAGTTTAGCATGCAAAAAGTTTTGAGAGAATGTGCTTGAGATCAATACCTGTGGAAGAGAGAGGATGAAATTATGATTGAAAAATGGGACAAATAGAGCTGTAATTTAACCCCAACAAAAGCCTTTGTTGATCTGAGGAGCACTGGAACTATAATGGCATTTCAAAGTTGTCTGGACTGTTTATACCTCAAGACTCTTTATATCTTAAGACTCTTTATACCTTTATGCCTCATGTTAATCCATCACTGGATGTCACATGACCTTGGAAGGACTTTCTGCTTTGAATCCAGACAGTCCCCAGGGCAGGATGAGGGGTGGGGGCAGTCTTCCTGCAGTACTCCTGGCAGTTATGTATATAAAGGCTTTATTACTGATAAGAGATAGGAGATATTGATGGTACATTGCAGCATTCAGTTCAGATAAACAGTAATAATTTTGCATGTTGGGGTGTTTTTAATACACCTAAGTGCCCTATAAACACCATCGGGACTTGAGGGAGCCTTCTTCTAATGCCAACCATGAGACCATGCACCTGTGAAAAATCACTATCCCCTGAAACATTAACACATGGGATGATGAAGTCACCTTCTTTGGAAGTGGTGTTCTAAGATTATTTTACAAAGGTGCAGGTGTGGACTTATTTGTCAGATTAACTTGACATACTGAGAAGGCTGAGAGGAAAAGAAAATGTAAGTATCAGTAGAAGATAGGCTATCATTAGCATTATATTTTGAAAGCAGCATATTTGAATTGGAAATGCAATGTTTTCTTAGCTCCATCATTACAAGTAAGGAAAAAGAAGCACCAACATTGCACTGTTTTCCTGTGGTAGGCAGAGTAATGAATCTCCAAAGACATATAAACCCTCAGAATATGTGACTACGTTACCATGACTGACAGAAGGATTTTGCAGGTATGATTAATGTTACAAACTTGAGATAGAGCATCCTAGATTATACAGGTGGGCTCTGGTTAGTCACATGAACTGTTTAACTGTAGAGCTTATTCCGGCTAGTGCTGCTGCTGCTGCTGCTGCTAAGTTGCTTCAGTCATGTCTGACTCTGTGCGACCCCACAGACGGCAGCCCACCAGGTTCCCCCGTCCCTGGGATTCTCCAGGCAAGAACACTGGAGTGGGTTGCCATTTCTTTCTCCAATGCAGGAAAGTGAAAAGTGAAAGTGAAGTCACTCAGTCGTGTCTGTTTCTTCGCGACCCCATGGACTGCAGCCCACCAGGGTCCTCCGTCCATGGGATTTTCCATGCAACAGTACTGGAGTGGGGTGCCATTGCCTTCTCCGCCAGCTAGTCATAGAGCTGTAATAAAAGAAGACAAAGGAGAGAATCAAAATGTGAGAGGGACTCTCCCCATCGTTGCTAACTTTGAAGATGGAGGAAGGGGATAGATAACAAGCCAAAGAACTTAGTTTTCTCATTCTTGAGCTACTGAGACAACAAAGAAGTGAGGACCTTAGCCCTGCAACTTCAAGAACTGAATTCTGCCAACCATCCAAATGAGTAAGGTAACAAGTTCTCCACTAGAGCTTCCTGAAAGGACTGTGTCTCTGCTGGTGCCTTGATTTTAGCCCAGTGAAACCCATATTGGACTTCTGACTTACTTTCTTACAATTGTAAGAAAATTTGCTTGTTTCATTTAGGCTGTTAGGTTTGTTGTAACTTGTATGGTAGTAGTAGAAGACTAATACAGCTTATTTACATGTCCATAAAAGTGAGTCAGACAGTCCAATGAGATGCAGTAAATTAAAGACAGAGGAGTGAAAGGATAGGAACAAGGGAATAAATATAGAGTACGTGTGTGTGTGTGTGTGCATTCTCAGTTGTGTTCAACTCTTTGTGACATCATGGACTGTAGTCCTCCAGGCTTCTCTCTCCATGGAATTCTCCAGGCAAGAATACTGGAATGGGTTGTCATTTCCTACTCCAGAGGATCTTGCTGACCCAGAGATTGAACTCACAGCTCCTGTATTGGCAGGTGGATTCTCTACCACTGAATCACCTGGGAATCCCCATAGAGGAAATGTTAAATGAGAAGGTGCTATTTAAATGTGTTGAATGGAACTGTAAGAACAATTTTACATTCACTATTATTTTGCCTAGAAATATTTTTGGCTTAAAATAAAGATAGTGGTCACAGTTTCACTGCGTTTCTTCCTGGGTGTTTTTGAGCAGGTATTTTAGACAAGTATTACTTTTGAAACTGCTGAAAACCTAAAAAGTTGTGAATAATCTTGATGAAAGTAAAGATCTTCTAGAAGGCAGCTTATCTGTATTCTTAAAAGCAATATTGCCATTTCATTGTCTTCCTTGAAAGGGCAAGTACATGAGAAGGAAGGAGGTAATAATTTTTATGTGATGGTTTTATTAGCATAACTAATTTGAAATCTACAGGCATCTGGTCCCATTACTTCATGGCAAATAAATGGGGAACAGTGGAAACAGTGGCTGACTTTATTTTTTGGGCTCCAAAATCACTGCAGATGGTGACTGCAGCCATGAAATTAAAGGCGCTTACTCCTTGGAAGGAAAGTTATGACCAACCTAGACAGCAGATTAAAAAGTAGACATTATTTTGTCAACAAGGTCCATTTAGTCAAGGCTATGGTTTTTCCAGTGGTCACGTATAGATGTGAGAGTTGGACTGTAAAGAAAGCTGAACACAGAATTGATCCTTTTGAACTGTGGTGTTGGAGAAGACTCTTGAGAGTCCCTTGGACTGCAAGGAGATCCAACCAGTCCATTCTAAAGGAGATCAGTTCTGAGTGTTCATTTGAAGGACTGATGTTGAAGTTGAAACTCCAGTACTTTGTCCACCTGATGCAAATAGCTGACTCACTTGAAAAGACCCTGATGCTAGGAAAGATTGAGGGCAGGAGTAGAGAAGGACAACAGAGGATTAGATGGTTGGATGGCATCACTGACTCAATGGACATGAGTTTGAGTAAACTCCAGGAGCTGGTGATGAACACAGAGGGCATGGTGTGGTTCATGGGGTCGCAAAGAATCGAACATGACTGAGCAACTGAACTGAACAGACATGCTACAACCACAAAGAAGCTAGAATTGCCAGACACACCTAGTGGGCAACTTATCAGTAATTCTCTTGTGCTTCATTAATTGACTTTCAAATGTATATATTATATTCTGATGAACCAATAAACATGTACAGTTTTTGCTTTCCATAATCATCTAAACTTTCATCCATCCTTAAACCACATGGCAACTGGAAAATCCTTATTTTATTCCAGTTTGATAAACTCAGTACTATGCAACTAAAAACAAACCAAAGCTTAGTTTCAGTTTCTTTCTCTCTGCCTAAAAGTTACACCCTCGCCCTATTTCTCTGCCACAGCCGTCCCAGTTTGCTGAATGACAGTGTAGCTGAGACATCAAGGATGTGAGTCTCCTGCTAGAGTCTCACGTAGAGGTAGAAACACTGATTTATGGCTTCCTTTTCTACCTCTCTAATGGATCTCTCCATTCTAAGGCATTATCCCATAGAAGAAAGGCCAGGATATATGTCTCACCACTTGTTTATACCATCCCCTCTATTCTTGCAAATCTGCTTAGGACAGGAGATGCAGGCCATTCACTTTTTCTTTCAGTATGACTGAGATGTAACTTATGTTATACCCTCCTCTTTCCCAAGTAAGTTTTACCTACCTTCTTTTCCTTGCAGCTATAATTGTAGAGAAAAACACTGAGAACATGATTTCATAGTGACAACATAAAAAGCACCCCTATAATATTAATATAAAAAATACTTTTTACCATTACTTTCCCTCAGTAAGAAAACATTGTGTCCCAAACAATGTCCCAACATTCTAGCAAAATCTGCTTGTTTTGTTTTCTTTCAGCCCCTCCAGAGGTGTGTATAGGCAAATTAACCTCCTGGATGAAGACCATTCCTCTTCAAACTGAGCAGGATCCTGTGAGGCCTTCTGGGGGACAGGTCCCTGTGACCTTCCCCTCTTGTTTGTAGAAACTCTTTAGATTTCTAGGCTTTCCATGAGATCCAAAGAGCAGATTTAATGAGAGAAGTGAGAAAATGCAGAAACAAAGGTAAACAGCCAAGTAAGACAAAATAATATTAGTTTAGCCATAAACGAAATCAAGGACCTTTAGTTCCTCCCCAAGGGCTACAGATAATTTCCTGAGACACACCCTTGAGTTGTTTGCAGATACTGAAAGCTGCACCAAGTAGAAGAAGTTAACTGCATGCTGATCATCAGTATGCAAAATGGATCAGTTGGAACTGGAAGGTTGACAGTTGACATTCAAAACAACACACTGTGAGTCAGGATTGTGCATGGGCTGATGACAGACCATATAATCTCCCTCACGCTGCCTTTACAAATCCTTTCTGAAAGCCATGGGAGACTTGAGGTCTTTTGATCACTGGCTGCTTGTACTCCTTGCTAGGTGCCTTTCAGTAAATTCTGTTCTCTCCTTCACCACAACATGTTTCATTCAGTGGATTGGCTTAGTTGCACGTCAGGCAAGCAGACCCAAGTTTGCTTCGGTAACACTCTCATCACTTAGTCCTTCTTTATTCCCAAGACCCTCACCTTCCTCTCAGTTCTGGTCTCTACCTCACCCACTTTTTCTACTTGAAAAGCACAAAATGTCAGGTGGATCTTGCACACCAGAGGTGAGAAATTGCCTCTGTTTAAAAGTATTTGATATGAAGGCTGGTCCACATCTCTGATTTCCAAGTGTGTTTTTCCTCCCAGAGTGTTTTTCTATTTCTGTTCTTAAATATCTGGTTCAAGAGGGAAATGGACCTCTTTCATCCAGTGTTTCTCAAGACAATCTTGCTCCACTCTTTGCTGCCCTAGAGAGTGGCAAGGCAAGCTGGCAAGGCATTCACAGCAAAAGTCTGATCTGCCTATAGTTACATGATAGTTAAGTCATTTAGTCATGTCTGACTCTTTGTGACTCCACGGACTGTAGCCTGCCAGACCCCTCTGTCCATGAGCTTCTCCAAGCAAGAATACTGGGGTGGGTTGCCATTTCCTACTCTTGGGGATCTTCCCAACTCAGGGATGGAACCTAGGTCTCCTGCATTGCAGGCTGATTCTTTACTGACTGAGCCACCAGGAAGCCCCACAGAGTTACATACTTCAACACGCAGCAGTTGAAAACATGCCCCAGGCTACTAGGACTGGGCTTCTCTCTTTGAAGGAAGATCTCTGTTTTTGCACAGTTTCAAAACTCAGAAGAGCTCTGGAAAAGAATATGTCATGAATGTTCCCTTCTTCCTCTTACTCACTCAACTGGATTTGCCTTTCTCTCATATGCTTGTAACATTGACTTTCCTTGATTAAACTGAGGGCTGCTTGAGGGAACAGATAAAGGCACATTTTCCTGGTTTTCTTTCAGTCATGAGTTCAGTGTAGGGTTATTGAATTTCAGGCGTGCAATTGTGGTAG
>NW_011494902.1:8855433-8861137 GCF_000754665.1 Bison bison bison | reverse complement strand
AATTGTGGTAGGAATTGCATGTTTGTCAGGATCTTTTCAACTGCGTATGGGAGAGCAACTTTGGCAGCATTTGACAGAATATACTGAATTAGCTTCTTACTCTTTGTAGAAACTTTGAGATAGGGAATGAAATGGTAGAACTGGCAGAAATAACATGTGTGTGTATCCTCGGTCATTAAGTCATGTTTGATTCTTTGCGACCCAATGGACTGTAGCCCACCAGGCTCCTCCATCCATGGGTTTCCCAGGCAAGGATACTGGAGTGGGTTGCCATTTCTTCCTCCAGGGGATCTTCCCAACCCAGGGATCAAAGCTGTATCTCTTGCATTGGCAGGCAGTTTCTTTACCACTGTGCCACCTAGGAAATTCAAGAAATGACATGGATTTATCTAATTCATCCATTTAAGTGATTTATGTAGTGTCTCTTTACCACTTCTGAAAAGTGGGAGCCAGATTTTAAAATTAAAGTACTTAGCTGTAAACTTGGGTTTTACTTTTTATTCATTTGTAGAGATGGATAGTTGCCTCCTATGTAAAAGAAGACTAATAACACTTGTATCAACAAGTAGTTGAGAAAGCTAAGTAAGGCATTATATATGGAATAGTTGGTGCCTGGTACATATTAGGGCCTCAGAAATACTTGCTTTGTTATTGTTGTCGTTGAATTGTTATTGAACATTTCTGTAAATACCTTTAATGATGTGGTGGGCATATTATTTTAAAAAGCAACCTTATTTAAATTAGGACCCATCTATTTTCTTCAGTATTCTTATAACTGTAATGTCTTTCTGTCTATAATGACTAGGTATGGCCACTGGAAGCTCATAAACTAAATCACCTCCTTTCTACATGCCTACATTTTATATTGTTGAAGAACTACATAACCCCATGGAGCCTCCTTTTTTTCCAAGATAAAGTACACTCATGGTCAATCCATCTTCTCTCTATTTTGCATGCTCTACTTACTAGATTTTGCTGTTGTTATGACTGTTATTTATTTTGGTTGTCTTCTTTCATGTTTTTATCTTGTTTTCAACTGTTCCTCTATACCCCTGGCTAACAGAATAGTTATGACATTTATGACATAGTTATGACACCAACATTTATGACATTCCCTAATATGCATAGATCAAAATATCAGTAGGCATAATTTCTCATTATGCTGCTGAACCTCTACTATTGCTTTTGTTATAGTTGTTGAATCACTTTTCTGACTTGTGGTGAGTTTGCAATCACCTGAAACCTTTAAGATTATATATATATATTATTTTTTCCTACAAATGATCTGTTTGTAAACATTTCCCTTCTGTATATCTCTGTCTTGATGCATTATCTACGGATATAAAGAATGTAGTACATTTCTTACAATAGTCTATGACTTTTCATTTCAAGAAAACGAACAATACATGAGGGAAAATAAGAATCATCCATATGTATATGGTTCAGTAGGTAATTCCATGCAGTTGGGTTCATTGTGTTGGCTGGCTTCCCTTCCTGAGTATTGTGGCTCCCTTCATCTCATAGTCAATCACCATTGTAGACATCTGTCTCTCTACTAGCCTGAAGGCAATCCATCTCATGTTTAATCCAGTTTGTTGTTAATAAAGAGCAAGTTTTTCAGTCAAAGTGTCAAGCCATTCATTGTTTCAATCAAATGCATTCCTAAGGTTTGATTTCTTTAAATTTCTCAGGAGAGAGGCAGAGGTCGGCTAATGTGCCATTAGAAGTAGTGAAAAGATGTTTGGAACTAAATGTTAGTAAATTTGGTTTGATGAGGTACCCACAAAAAGATGATAATTTCAGGGAATATGTATGAGGTGCACTACAGAGAAATGTCACAGAAATTAGAGAAAATGTACCTAAAGTTGCATTGATTTATAATTATTTCATCATAACCTCTTCTTTTCTACTTTGAATTTATTAGAATAGTATCCCCCGAGGTGCTTTTAAATATTTGTTTACTAAGGTTCAGATTTTTCTGTTAATGCCAGAGGAAATTCAGGTGAAGAATCAATTCACTGTTCTTGAGAAGGTATTTAATCTGGTATTCTACTTTTAGTACATTTGCAAAGTGTAAGTTTAATAATCCCTTAAGTTGAGATTGTAAGACTCTTACTCCAAATACTTCAGAAAACGTTTAAAAACTTGCTCACTCAAGTGTCTGAAATTAAGAGTTACATATTCAGTTGTAATTTCAGGTGTTATCCTTTGAATATGTTTTGTTCACAAATTGTCTTCTTCTTCTTATGTGGTCAAAGATTCTTATAGTTTGTATATAAGAGATATTGGGCTGAATTTTAAATATCCTTCATATTTCCTGTGCAAGTAATTATAGTTCAATCTTATACTACTTTGTGGTTATTTTTAAGCTATTTTTCTCAATTATACTTAGTTAAACCATATAATTTATTGTCCAGTGACACTTCTGCAGGTAAATTAGAGCACTATAAGTAATTACTCTGGGGTAAACTAGAGCTCTTCTAGAAATGTTGACTGTAAGATCAACCTATCTGTAACATGTGATCATTTTAGAAAAGTTAGAAAATGCAGATAAATAATTAAAAAATCGATTACCGTTCCTCAAACCTCCTTTTCTGTTTTGCTCTCTTGATAAGTATTTGTATCTAGTTATGTATATCTGCTTATACATACATTCATGTATGCCCAAAAGTGTTAGTTACTTAGTTGTGTCTGACACTTTGCAACCCCATGGACTGTAGCCCACCAGGCTCCTCTGTCCATGGAATTCTGCAGGAAAGAATACTGGAGAGGGCAGCCATTCCCTTCTCCAGGGGATATTCCCAACCCAGGACTGAACCCAGGTCTCCTTCATTGCAAAAAGATTCTTTACTGTCTGAGCCACTACACACGTATATATTACAGGACTAGAATCATACCATTACAGTTTCTTTCAAAAATTTTCAATGCCTCCATATTATTATATTATATGGATGTGTGCAATATTACTATATAGTTCCCCTATTATAAAATATTTAGGTTGTTTCTAGCTTTTGATTATTAATACCACTGTGATGATATCCTTATACATAATTGTTTGTCTATATCAATGGTTTTGTTTATATTACTAGAAATAGAATCATAGGTCAAAAAGTATTAATGTTGTAATGTCCTTGACACACCTTTCCAAAAGTTACATGGGTTAGCATTATTGTCAGTCTATAAAAAAGCTACTTTCCACACCTTTACCAGGAATGGGTCATATCATCATTTTTCTTTTATCCTTAGTGAAACTGTAATCACTTCTTCAGAAAAGGGGCAAAATCTTTTAAATTCACTTAAGTTATAGCGTACAAGTACACTTAAGGTTTTAATTGCCATGAAATTTGCTCCAGATGGCTTGTAAGTAAGCTGAAGAAATTAAAAACAGACTATTTTAATCAAATTTAATCTACTCTTATGGTCCAATTGAATACAATGCTTAAAAACCAGGCACTTAGAAATTGGAAATAAAGTCTATTTTTCAGATATAGCCTTTAAAGAAAGAAAGCAGTACCCCCATGGTTCTCAGGCACACCACCCTCGCATTTCTGGTGTTTCCTCTGAGAAATAGGACAGGCAAGAGATTGTTAATATTCCTTCTCAGAACATACTCTGACTACTAGTAGCTAGCATATTAGATTTTTTCTTTGCAGGTACAAGTTTTAAAGGCATTTAAAGGACTGGTGGGGCTTCCCAGGTGGCGCTAGTGGTAAAAAACCCATCTGTCAAAGCAGGAAACATGAGAGATGTGAGCTCAATCCCTGGGTCAGGAAGATCCCCTGGAGTAGGGCATGGAAATTCGCTCCAGTATTCTTGCCTGGAGAATCCCATGGACAGAGGGGCCTGGTGGGCTACAGTCCATAGGGTTGCAAAGAGTCAGACATGACTGAAGTGACTTAGCATGCATGCATACAAAAGATAGGTATCATCTCAAAGAATCATGTAAAGGAACAAGATATACATTGCAGCACTGTGCCTATTTTCATCCTCCCTTTACCATTCTTACAGTGAAGCAGTGCTTTAAAGCAATTGGTTCAAGAGTAAAATTGCATATTTTTAAAAAGTCTTTATACTACTCTTAATTAGTTGAGAGATTTTAAGCATCTTTCTTACCTCTGTAAGCCTCAGTGTCTCTGTAAGTAAAAGAATAGTAGAAAATAGAAAAGAAGGAAAGAGAAAAGAAAGAGAAGAATAATGCAGTGATATCCTTTTATAAAGATCATATGCACCTTTGGACTTATGTGAGTTAATAAAACTTTTCTGATCATTCAAAAAAAAAAAAAAGATCAATATGCAATGATCTCTCTTCCTCTTCCTATTCATTAGAAGAAAACCAGCCCAATATTCTATAACAGAAGTATGTATGGAAAGAGGAAAGGTAACATTTTGGGCTTAATAATTGAGTATAAATTTTTCTTGGATCAGAAGTACTGTGTTAATTTTAAAAATGATGTTTATAATTGTTTAATGTTTTAAAATGTTAAAAATGTTTTTAAAATGATGTTTAAAAATGCTGTCAATAAAATCAACATTGTGATCAGAGTATGATATTTTAAAAATGTCTAATCATTGTACATTGTTATCCAAAGCATAATCAACATCAAAATTTAAACATATTACTTCATTTTCATGTTAGATTATCATAATAAAAGTCTTTAGGAAATTCCCCATACACACACTCATTTTTAATTATTTGCCTAAGTGCATAATAACAATAGAACTTTAAGTATATTTTATTTAAGAGTAGAATTAGAATCGGTCATTTGCCAGAGATGGTTTCCTCAGGTGATCATTTTAGAGATCATATCTGGAAAGCATTTCAGCAAAATAGATCCTGTCATAAAAATATAGACTTGGGAAGATCTAGTTTTATATAGAAAAGACTTGTGAAACCAGGTCAAGTTGCTGAAAGCATAAATAGAACCAGCTTATAAAATGTTTTGATGTATTTTAAACACAGGTGATTCATTCCCTTGTAGGTTATTTTGGTTTTTGTAAGCTTTGTGGGAAATTACACTTGGAGAAACCTACTTTTTTATATAAGTGGGTTAGGCCTAGAAGAACAAATTCTACGAGACTAAGTTTTGGCCAGTGCAGAAAGATGGAGAAAGAAAAGGAGAGCAATATGAAGTTTTGAAATCTGAGAACTGGGAATCATCACAAAAGGCGAGTCAACTTCATTAACTTTAGACACCCTGATCTAAAGGAGAAATCAAAGTGTTGAAAGTTTGTGGGAATTCAGCAATCATACAAAACACAATGGGATCAGAGAAGCTGCTAAGGTGGAGTCTGTCTATATGGAAAAATAACACTGACCTGGAAATCAGACTCTTGAATTTATTGGTGGTTTGCATTTTACATGTAAACTGTATTTGGTGTATAATAAACAGTAAAGAATTGACTGATAGAAACATCAAAAGCTGACTTCAGTGGAAAAGAGCCTGGACATTAAAACTTCATATAAATAAAACACAGTCATAAAGGTTCTTTCTTTAATGGTTTCTCTTTATGACTATTTTATCAAATTTATTGAGGTATTATTAAAATATACCATTGATTAAGTTTAAGTTACACAACATATTGATTTGATAAACATATAATTGGAAGATGCTTACCATCATAGCCTTAGCTAGCACTTCCATTATGTCATATAACTACCATTTTTGTGGTAAGAACATTTAAGATCTAGCCTCTTATATATATA
>NW_011494902.1:8850177-8855333 GCF_000754665.1 Bison bison bison | reverse complement strand
ATATATATATAAATATAATATATATATTTATATAAATATATAAAATAGTACTGTTAATTATAATCACCATGTTCACATTAAATTCCCCATAGTTCTCTTATAACTGGAAGTTTTTACTTTTTGACTAGTACCTACCCATATGTCTCATCCCCCAAGCCCTGGTAAACACCATTCTGGTCTCTGTTTCTATGAGTTCAGCTTTTTTGGATTCCACATGTATGTGATATTATACAATATTTGTCTTTCTTTGTCTCACGTACTTCACTTGGCATAATGCTCCCAAGATCCAGCCATTTTATTGCAGAGGGATGGGTTTCTTTCTTGTTATGCTGAATAAAGTTCCAATTTATATTTTTGCCATATTTTTTTTATCCATCCATCTATTGAAGGACATTTAGGTTGTTTCTATAACCTTGATAATGTGAATAAAGCTAAAATGAAGAGAGGAATACAAATATATCTTTATGAACCGGTTTTTATTCCCTTTGGACATATATATATATATATATATATATATATGCAGAAGTGGGATACTCAATCAGGTGGTAGATTTATTTTTTAGTTTTTTGAAAGCCCTGTTTTTTTTTGAAAACCTTTGGTCATTTGTATGCTCTATATGGTTTGATTATGCTATGCTGTGCTGTGCTGTGCTTAATCACTCAGTCACGTCTGACTCTTTGCAATCCCGTGGACTGTAGCCAGCCAGCCTCCTGCATCCATGGGAATTATCCAGGCAAGCATGCTGGAGTGCTTTGCCATACCCTCCTCCAGGGGATCTTCCCAACCCAGGGATCAAACCCAGGTTTCCCACATTGCAGGTAGATTCTTTACTGTTTGAGCCACGAGGGAAGCCCAACTATGATGTATTTATAAATACACAGGAAATTAATAAGTAAAGCAATCATTAGTAAATATTAGATTATGATGTATCTAATATTTATTCATCCGTGTATTTACATATTACTTCCCTCTTTATTTAGTTATTTACTCATTTTGCTATTAATTGTGTGATGTTCTCTAAGATTCTTGCATCTGTGGCATAATGTCTTCTCTTAACTTTAGAAAAATGTTAACCATTATCCCTTCAAATGTTTCTCCAGCCTGTTCTTTCTCTCTTTTCCTTCAGAGATTCCTATTATCTGCATGTTAGGACATCTGACATTGTCCATAGCTCATGGGTGCTGTGTTCTTTTTTTTTCTCAAGTAAATAATACCTTTCCAGAAGCAGACATAGCTGGTCTTCTGAGAGATTTCTTTAATGAAATCTATCTAGTCCAGAAAGTTTAGCTGAGTGTGGGTCTTGTTGCTTTGGTTGTACTCAATACATCACATTCTTCAGCTTGCTCTAACTTACTTTGTAATTCGTGCTGGTGTGCTTCAGGGTTAAGTCTTTCCTTTGCCTCTCACCTTACAGGAAGTTTCTCTCCAGGTTCTTCCCCGTCCCTAGCAGTAGACTGCTGCTTTTTGGTGCTTGGTGCTTACCAGCTTTTTAGTGGAATTGTGGAGGAGGGACACACGTGAGTCATACTCTGTTGTGCTGGTTCATCCTCAGGCATAGGTAGGCATATGTCCCTGGGTTTCAGGGATGGGACCTTCTGAATGATCCTGTCTCTCCCTGTTGCATGTGTGTGTGTATGTTAGTCACTCAGTTGTGTCTGACTCTTTGCGACCCATTAGGGAATCTCTAATGCTTTGGGCCTTGGACATTTTTCTGTCTCCTCCCCAGGGATAAAAGATTCTATTGTGTTCCCTTCCTCCAGCTGTATTGGGCTTTCCCCTGTGCTTTAAGGGTGAATGACTTGTGACTCTTGTCTCAGCAACTTAAAAGGTGTGCTGTTCTGTTGGGAAAATAGGGAAGAAAGGTCTGGGCAGGGCTGTATACTTTCCCCCTCAAAGGCTGCTGTTATCATTCACTAGGCCTACACCAGGAAAGAGGCTTTCTCATATTTTCCTCTGTCACCAATCTTTCTTATGAAAGTCTTCCAGTCTATGAAGAAGAGCCTGAAAGTTGGATCAGATTCTTTTTGTGTCACAATCTCGTAATAGTCCAGGAGAAGTGGCTGTCCATTAAAATGTTTAGCTAAATTCTTTTTACCTATTTATACAGAATTTGCTCCAGAAAAGCAATTGTTTGTTTCAGTCTCTCTTGAGAAGTATCTATTTTTCCTTAGATTTCAAATTAGGTGGTTATTTTCCAACTTTGTTCACAAGAGAATTGTCATTTTGTAGATTACAGATTTTTGTTGTTGCTGATGATGCTGTGGCTCTTATGAGGGTAGCTGGGAATGGCATCTTCCCTAGGTTCCTCCATTATAAGTAGATGCCAAACCCCATCAAAGTTTAGGGGTTGGATTCCTATATTGATTTTGTGTCTTTAAATGTCTTTTTTGTCTTTCACTTTTTTATTGAACATTTTCCTAATTGGAGTTAAAATTTGTCCCATAAATATTTTTCACCCTGAGGCAGGAGATACCAATTCAAATGAAGAAATAAACTCTTCTTGGTTAACTTAGGGAGATTTGTACCTAACATTAAAGTGAAATCCCATAAAATATGTTCAAATGTGCTAAGGGATTAAGTTAGTTTGAATTTGTTTATTACCTTTGATGTTTACTGGATAACTGGGAGTTTATGTTAAACTATTTCAAAGGATTTTGATTTTTTCCTTTTGTTGATGCTATTTCCTATTTCATTTGGGGAAATGATGGAACTATGTTTTCTGAAGAAAACATTTTACATTAGCAGAACTAAGACCTACTTACAGGACTAAGGAATAATAAATGACCTTATAAACTGTATTTTATTTCACTGAATTTTATTTTCAGGTAAATGCAATAATAATGTTTACTTCTTTTACTTCCTCTCAGGAATAAGGCAAAAAAAAAAAACAAAAAAAAAAACCCACCAAATATTTCTTGAAGAGCCACAGAGTGAATTCATGAACTTATTCAGCTGAGGTTTCATTAAGCACATTCTCTGTGCCCAGGACTTTAACAGATACTCAGATGGTGCAGAAAGAAAGAAAATATCTTTAACCTTGTTAAGTTTAGATTCCTTCTAATTAAGCCTGGAACCCCATCAAACATTGATTTTAGAGAGATTTATTAATCATATAATCATTTAAAAATGTATCTCATTAAAAAATGTGAGTATTCATTCTAATGAAAATGTATAATTTTCATTAAATAGTGGAGTGGTCACTGGAATTATACTGAAGAAGAAATGGCAAATAAACAGGTCTCAGAAATCACTTTTAAAATGAAGAGACTCAACAAGGTCAGGAAACGAATAGCTACCAAAAAGCTTTAATGTAAATACTTCCCAGCTCTCACACAAGGCTGGAAGACATTTACATTCTAAGCAATAAGAGTGACAAAGCCTTGTTTGACAGGTAAGGCATTCAGTAGAGCCTAGAAGGGTCATGCTTTAATAATCAGGCTAGACTAGTCTTGGAAAAAAATGTGACTCCAGACAAACATGACTCCTAGCAAAAACTGGGAAGATGTTTCCAAAAAAAGAAAAAAAAAAAAAGTATGGAAAAGCTCAAGCTGATCTATATGAAACTTCCTGCTAAATAAAACTATTTAAAGGGAGATACCCAAAATTAAGGGCTTCCCTGGTAGCTCAGTGGTGAAGAATCTGCCTGCAATGTAGGAGATGAAGGGTCAATCCCTAGGTCAGAAAGATCCCCAAGTGAAGGAAATGGCAACCCACTCCAATATTCTTGCCTGGAAAATCCCATAGACAGAGGAGCCTGGCAGGCTACCGTCCATGGGATTGCAAAGAGTAGACAAGGCTTAGCGACTAAATCACCACTCCACCCAAAATAGTTACTCAATATAGAATGTTCACAAAGTCCTAAAATAATAAAATAATAAAAATATAAAATAACAACTCTTAAGACAGGAGACATAAGGTGATAAAGGATCCTGATCCCAAGATATGAGAATAAATGTGATGAACTCTTTGAAGTTTTCTGCCTAGAGAAGATTTCTAGGTCACAATTCAGGGAGAATTCTAAGGCAAAGCCTCCTTGAGTTGAAGATAGGGAACTGGGAGTTCCATGAAGAAAAAGTAGTTAAAACTTGCATGGCAGAGTACCAAAGGGAAGGGGAATACACAGAAAAGGAACTCTGTGTATATGCAGAGAGTACCACTTAAGCATTAGTTGATTACCTGTTAGTATATACATATATGAAAACTACCAGAGACCAGGGAAAGGCCATCTGAAATGACTGAGAGAACAGGGCCCAGTATCAAAACAAGATCAGGAATGGTACCATAGTCCAACAATCAGATTGGAAAGCTTCCAAAATTTATTAAAGCATTAGAATTGGCCTTGTCTCAGTAAGGAAAAAAAAATATAAACCTATATTAAATTCATCTCTGATTCCACTTAGCAAAGTTAAAAAGCAGGATATGAAGGAATCATATTGTGCCAAGTAACTAATCTGCATGGGCTTCTCAGGTAGCTCAGTGGGTAAAGAATCTGCCTGCCAATGCAGGAGATGCTGGAGATGTGGACTTGATCCCTGGGTCAGGAAGATTCCCTGGAGAAGGAAATGGCAACCCACTCCAGTATTCTTGCCTGGAGAATCCCATGGACAGAGGAGCCTGATGGACTACAGTCCATATGGTCTCAAGGAGTCAGACATAACTAAGCACACAGCACATATGCAAAACTAATATGCATCCCAAAACAGATCTCAATATTTTTAAGAATATGTATAGAACAGTCTTATGGACTCTGTAGGAGAGGGAGAGGGTGGAAAGATTTGGGAGAATGGCATTGAAATATGTATAATATCATGTATGAAACGAGTTGCCAGTCCAGGTTCGATGCACGATACTGGATGCTTGGGGCTGGTGCAATGGGACAACCCAGAGGGATGGTATGGGGAGGGAGGAGGGAAGAGGGTTCAGGATGGGGAACACATGTATACCTATGGAGGATTCATTTCAATATTTGGCAAAACCAACACAATATTGTAAAGTTAAAAATAAAATAAAATTAAAAAAAAAAGAATATAATTTTATCCAACAAAAAAGGAGAAAAAAATTGCACCTGTTGTCTAATCAAAAATTATCAGCTATGAAAATAAGCAAAACAATGTAACTAATAATGAGGGGGAAAATGCCAATCAATCAAAACTAAA
>NW_011494902.1:8848954-8850077 GCF_000754665.1 Bison bison bison | reverse complement strand
AGAGATAGTAACTGCATAGATAAATAAAGACTTTTTATTATTTAAATTTATTTAAAAGATAATTGTTTCAGAAAAAATAATAATGTATTATTGGTTTTATAACATTATGAAGAATTAAAATTTATGACTATACTATCACAACGCCTGAGAGGAAATATGTAAAGTATACTGTCTTAAGGAACTTATTTTATCCATGAAGTAATGTAATGCCACTTGAAGGCAGGCTCTAGCAAGTAAAGTATGTATATTGTAAACACTAAAGTTACCATTAAAATAATACAACAAAGAATTATAGCTAATAAGCCTACAGTGGAGATAAAACAGGATCATAAAAATGCAATCCAAAAGAAGGCAGAAATAGAGGGGGAAAGGAACAAAAGATATATGGAATTGATAGAAATTAAAGAGCAAGAAGGTACATGTAAAACAAACCAATGTCTATTTCTGCTTTATTGATTATGCCAAAGCCTTTGACTGTGTGGATCACAATAAACTATGGAAAATTCTGAAAGAGATGGAAATACCAGACAACCTGATCTTCCTCTTGAGAAACCTGTATGCAGGTCAGGGAGCAACAGTTAGAACTGGACATGGAAAAACAGACTGGTTCCAAATAGGGAAAGGAGTAGGTCAAGGCTGTATATTGTCACAGTGCTTATTTAACTTATATGCAGAGTTCAGTTCAATTCAGTCACTCAGTCATGTAGGACTCTTTGTGACCCCATGAACTGCAGCATGACAGGCCTCCCTGTCCATCACCAACTCCCGGAGCCTACCCAAACTCACGTCCATGGAGTCGGAGATGCCATCTAACCATCTCATGCTCTGTCATTCCCTTCTCTTCCCGCCCTCAATCTTCCCGAGCATCAAGATCTTTTCAAATAAGTCAGCTTTTCACATCAGGTGGCCAAAGTATTGGAGTTTTAGCTTCAGCATCAGTCCTTTCAATGAACACCCAGGACTGATCTCCTTTAGGATGGACTGGTTGGATCTCCTTACAGTCCAAGGAACTCTCAAAAGTGTCTTCTCCAACACCACAGTTCAAAAGCATCAATTCTTTGGTGCTCAGCTTTCTTTATAGTCCAAATCTCATATCCATACATGACTACTGCAAAAACCATAG
>NW_011494902.1:8847843-8848854 GCF_000754665.1 Bison bison bison | reverse complement strand
ACATATAACGAGATTAATAGAGAAAGACATCAAAGCAGTTCTTTTTGTTTGTTTGTTTTAACGTGGGATATATCTTTAGCAATGTGCAATAGTTGGTGACATCCCTGGCCTATACCACTAAAATCCATTATTCCCTTCCCTTATTGCAGCAATCAAAATTTATCCAGCCATTGTCAAACTTCTCTCAAAGGATAAAATTGCCGCAGACTTAGAACCGTTGGCCTAGGGAAATATTGTGTTAGGTATAAACAAGTAATTTAGTAAAAAAAGACCTAAATCAACAATTAGAATTGAAAACTGCACTCCTGACATAAAAAATACAGTGGATGAGATTAGTGGCATATTAGATATTGCATCAAAACAGATAAGTTGTATGAAGATATAGCAATAAAAAGTATCCAAGAATGCAATGAGCCTGAAATAATGGAGCACAGGTGAACAGTAGGAAGTTTTCAAGTGATCAAATATATATATAACTGGACTATCCAAAGGAAAGATGACAGAATGGGAAGTAGAGAAAATATGACTAATGGGCCCAACTTGTCCAAATATGTTGAAAACTATAAACCTAAAACTCAAAGTACAATGAAACCCAAGCACAAGTAATGCAAAGAAAACTACACTGGCATATGATTATCAAATTGTTTAAAACTAATGATTAAAAAAGAAAAACAATAACAGAAGCATTGAAAGGGGAAAAAAATCACATTATACACACAGGGAAATAGATAAAGATGACAGTAGATTTCTTGTTGGAGATGAAATCTAGGAGATTATGCAGAAATATCTTTAAAATATAAAATGAACAAAACACAACTTAACAACTCAGAATTCATTACCCAGTGATGATATCTTTCAGAAGGAAAGAAATATTGATTTTTCAGAAACATAAATAGAAAGTTTTTTAAAATAATTCTTCACAATAGATTTGTACATAAAATGTTAAGGCAAATTATTCAAGAAAAAGCAAAATAATCCACATAGAAACCTGACCTCCACAAAGGAATGAAG
>NW_011494902.1:8843365-8847658 GCF_000754665.1 Bison bison bison | reverse complement strand
CTTCTCCAACACCACAGTTCAAAAGCATCAATTCTTTGGTGCTCAGCTTTCTTTATAGTCCAAATCTCATATCCATACATGACTACTGCAAAAACCATAGCCTTGAGTAGCCTTGACTATATGCAGAGTACATCATGAGAAATGCTGGGCTGGATGAAGCACAAGCTGAAATCAAGATTGACAGGAGAAATATCAATAACCTCAGATATGCAGGTGACACCACCGTTATGGCAGAAAATGAAGAAGAACTAAAGAGCCTCTTGATGAAAGTGAAAGAGGAGAGTGAAAAAGTTGGCTTAAAGCTCAACATTCAGAAAACGAAGATCATGGCATCTGGTCCCAACACTTCATGGGAAATAGATGGGGAAACAGTGGAAACAGTGTCAGACTTTATTTTTGGGGGCTCCAAAATCACTGCAGATGGTGATTGCAGCCATGAATTAAAAGATGTTTACTCTTTGGAAGGAAAGTTATGACCAATCTAGACAGCATATTAAAAAGCAGAGACATTACTTTGCCAACAAATGTCAATCTAGTCAAAGCTATGGTTTTTCTAGTGGTCATGTATGGATGGGACAGTTGGTCTATAAAGAAAGCTGAGCACTGAAGAATTGATGCTTTTGAACTGTGGTGTTGGAGAAGACTCTTGAGAGTCCCTTGGACTGCAAGGAGATCCAACCAGTCCATCCTAAAGGAGATCAGTCTCGTGTGTTCATTGGAAGGACTGATGTTGAAGGTGGAACTTCAATACTTTGGCTATCTGATGTGAAGAGCTTATTCGTTTGAAAATACTCTGATGCTGGGAGGGATTGGGGGCAGGAGGAGAAGGGGATGACAGAGGATGAGATGGCTGGATGGCATCATCGACTAGATGGACATGAGTTTGAGTAAACTCCCAGAGTTGGTGATGGACAGGGAGGCCTGGTGTGCTGCAGTCCATGGGGTCACAGAGAGTGGGACAGGACTGAGTGACTGAACTGAACTGAACTGATGTCATTAATCACATTAAATGTAAGTGGTTTAGACACTCCAATTAAGAACCAGAGATTTTTTAGATTGGATAAAAAATAAGATCCTACTCTGTACTGCTTGAATAATATCCATTTTATATGTACAGAATATAATAGACCACAGCTAAAAAAAAGTAGAAAAAGACAGGGCGCTAATGTTAATAAAAAAGAGGAAAGCTGGACAAGCTATACAAATATCAGAATAATAGATTTCAGAGCAAAAATACAACAAAACTAAGAAAGTTTTTTGTAAACAAAAATGAGAGAATTTACTATAGTACACTTAAGCTACAAGAAATGTACAAGGAAGTCTTCGGGCTGAAAGCAATGATACCAGCTAGAAACACAAATCTACATAATGGATTAATTAATGCTGGAATGGTATATGTTAGTGAATAAAATTGGTTTTCCTCATTTATTGGTCTTTTAAAAAGTTAAAGGGCATATAAAAATCAATGTATTGTAAGTTTATAAAATATGTAGAAATAAAATGTATGATAGATATTTCATAAAGACTGATACACAATGTAGAGTAATTTTCTTTGAAGCTAGATCATGATAAGTTAAAGATGCATATTGGAAGCTTTCAGCTAAGACATAGAAAGAGTTATACTTAACATGACAATAGAGTGAACAAAGTGAAATAATAAAAAAAATTAGGTAATCTTTAAAAAAAAAAGCAGGAAATGAGAAACAAAATGGAATATATAGGAAGATCATAGATGCAGTTTATCAAAATACATCTGTAATTATTTTTAATCTAAGCAGAAAAAACACTTCAGTTAGGACAGGGTATGTTGGTTTAGATAAAAATACAAGATTCAACTATATGAAACTTAGAAGAAATCCACTTTAAATATAAAGATACAGGTTAAAAGCAAAGGATAAGAAAAGTTAAAACAAAGTGAACTTTAATAATAAGATAAAGTGAATATTTTAATAACAGATAAAATAGACTGCAGGACAAGGAATGTTTCCAGAGATAAAATGAGATATTCCATAATAATAAAAGGTACAATTCATAAAAGAATAACAGTCTTAAAGTGTATATACGCCATAAAAGAGATCCCCACTCCATGATGCAAAAACTGACAGAACTGAAATTAGAAAGTGACAAATCCACAATGAAAGGTGAAGATTTCAATACTCTTCTACCTGTTATTGATGGAACAAGTAGACAGAAAATCAATAAGCATACAGGAAGTTTTAACAACACAATAATCTTACCCAACCTGAAGACCATAGAACACTCTACCCAACAACAGAATGCACAGTCTTTTCTATTGCAGATGAAACATTTATTAAGGTAGACCATAGGCTCGACAAACAAGTCTCAATAAATCACCTAAACTTCATATGAAACATGTAGTTTTTAACTTTTATATTATAGATGAAGAAATTGGGGAAAGAAAAGTTAAATAAGTCAGTTGGTAAGCATCCAGAATGATATTTGAATAGGGTGGTATTTCAGAGCTCATGAGTTTTGCTTTAACTTATTTAAAATATTTTTCCAGGCCACCATCTTTACTTTCTGTGAGGTTCATGAAGTAGAGAGATGCATAAGGAATAACTGCAAAACAATTGCAAAACTCTGATAAGCTGGGTTGGTTTGTAAGACTCTAAGGCATATTTGCTGGTATTGTCTTGATTTATGCTTCTTGACCTAGTACAATTATTAATAGTGCCTATTTCACTCACAAAAATGTCTTGGTTTAGATTATGAAGAATTTGATCTCAAATTTAATAGGCTGTTTTGTTTGCTAAATTCAAGGCAGACTTTTGGAAATTGTCCTACTCTGGGCAGTCACGTGGAAAAAAAACAATAAAAGAGAAATGATCATTGGAAGAGCCTGGTCTACTAAGGCCAACCCTGAGAAACTGACTTCCCTGCTAATTAGGAGAAAGATGCTTGGTTTCCTTTCTTGATGGAATGAATCAGAGACAATTACCCTTTAAACTGGGCTTTCCAGTTGGCTCAGTGGTAAAGAATCTGCCTGCCAAGCAGGAGATATGGGCATGATCTCTGGTTGGGAAGATCCCCTAGAAAAGGAAATATCAACCTACTCCAGTATTCTTGCCTGGGAAGTCCTATGGACAGAGGAGACTGGTGGACTACAGTCCATGGAGTTGCAAAGAGTTAAACACAAGTTAACAACTAAACCACCGCCACCACCACCCTTTAAACTACACTGCAAGAAAGCCAAAGTAAGGTGGGGGATGGGAGTTGATTAAGAGAAAAGTAGTTCTCATTTGAATCAGCTCTTAACACAGCCAATCATTGCCATCAACTCTGACCTTTTCAGATCTGATTCTTGAGTCCAGAGACATTCCCTAATCTAGCTGTAATCCCGATGCTCATACACTGGCACCACCACAAAGACTTTAGCTTTTTGTCCTTTTATTTTTGAACAGCCATTCATGATAATAAAATGCACATTTCAGTGTGAGTCAGCAGCCTCCAAAGTAAACACAGACCAACAAGATGGTTGAATGTCAGCAAAATCATCAGATTTGAATTTACTTTTTGCAAGATTCAGTTCAGTTCAGTTCAGTCGCTCAGTTGTGTCCGACTCTTTGCGACCCCATGAATTGCAACACGCCAGGCCTCCCTGTCCATCACCAACTCCCTGAGTTCACCCAAACTCATGTCCATCGAGTGGGTGATGCCACCAGCCATCTCATCCTCTGTCGTCCCCTTCTCCTCCTGCCCCCAACCACTCCCAGAATCAGAGTCTTTTCCAATGAGTCAACTCTTCGCATGATTAGTGCTCTAAAAATTTAAATCTCCAGCCCTACAGAGTAAAAATTCTGATGAATTGGAACCAGAAAATAAAACATTTAATATACCTAGTGTGACATTAAAATTCCAAGTCAGTCATTCTGAAGTACTGAGTTGGTGCTGCCAGAGAAAAGAACTGTATTTTTCTTAACACTTAAAGGGATAAACAAGCAGTTTTGAGGAAAACTTCAACTTCCAGTTGGTCTGAGTGAAGTTATAGATACCCTAAATGACTTGACATTGTCTTGTATAATATAGCCACTTTACACTGCACTATTTTATATTCTTTAAAGGAAAAGATTCTACATAAAAGATCTGTTATTTTGCCATTAAGTCATATTTATAATTTATAAAAACAATTATTTGAATATTTCTTACACATAACATAATACAGTAACAGACTTTTGAAATATTTTGTAGAATTAAAATTTTTTTTCTAATTTTATTTTATTTTTAAACTTTACATAATGGTATTAGTTTTGCCAAATATCAAAATGAATCCGC
>NW_011494902.1:8838070-8842342 GCF_000754665.1 Bison bison bison | reverse complement strand
ATCTGATGTGCAGAAGCTTTTAAGTTTAATTAGGTCCCATTTGTTTATTTTTGCTTTTATTTCCAATATTCTGGGAGGTGGGTCATAGAGGATCCTGCTGTGATGTATGTCGGAGAGTGTTTTGCCTATGTTCTCCTCTAGGAGTTTTATAGTTTCTGGTCTTACGTTTAGATCTTTAATCCATTTTGAGTTTATTTTTGTGTATGGTGTTAGAAAGTGGTCTAGTTTCATTCTTTTACAAACATTTGGCAAAACTAATACAATATTGTAAAGTTTAAAAATTAAATAAAATTTAAAAAATAATATGAATAAAAAAAAAGATTGAAGGCAAAAAAAAAAAAAAAGAATATATTTAACAAAGTTTTGTTTCTTTCGCTGGAGGAACTTGTGTCCAATAAGAAATGTGATCATCACAGCAAAACATTTGTTGACATCTAAAAGCAGCTTCACTTTAAAAAAAGACAGAATTTTCTCTTATTGCTAGACCTAATGATAGTATTTTTATGGTATTTTTAGCTTAAGTAGTTTATCATAACTCTGGTCATTTATTTGTGGATATCTAATGTATAAAGATTAGTGATGGAAAAATTACATAATTATAGATATCTTCCATTAGTCTTCATTCTCTTGCCAATTAAAGGGAAAGCATTTGTCCTTAATACATTTATTTGCTGATCTTTCATAATTTTCTAGTTATTATCAAGAAGTTTTATTATACATTAGGAATATACTTTTGATGAGAAAGACTGCTGTATAACTCCCAGATGTTCAAGCTGGATTTAGGAAAGGCAGAGGAACCAGAGATCAAATTGCCAACATCAGTTGGATCATTGAAAAAGCAAGAGAGTTCCAGAAAAAACATCTATTTCTGCTTTATTGACTATGCTAAAGCCTTTGACTGTTTGGACCACAACAAACTCTGGAAACTTCTTAAAGAGATGGGAATACTTGACCTGCCTCTTGAGAAATCTGTTTGCAGGTCAGGAAGCAACAGTTAGAACTGGATATGGAACAACAGATGGTTCCAAATAGGGAAAGGAGTACATCAAGGCTGTATACTGTCACCCTGCTTATTTAATTTATATGCAGAGTACATCTTTAGAAATGCTGGAATCAAGCATTCCGTCATGAAGCACAAGCTGGAATCAAGATTGCTGGGAGAAATATCAATAACCTCAGGTATGCAGATGACACCACCCTTATGGCAGAAAGTGAAGTAGAACTAAAGAGCCTCTTGATGAAAATGAAAGAGGAGAGTGAAAAATTTGGCTTAAGTCTCAACATTCAGAAAACTAAGATCATGGCATCTGGTCCCATCACTTTATGGCAAATAGATGGGGAAACAGTGGAAACAGTAACAGACTTAATTTTGGGGAACTCCAAAATCACTGCAGATAGTGACTGTAGCCATGAAATTAAAAGAATATGTTAGGTGTGGTAATAATCACAAAAATAAAAATTACATTAACAGATTGGAGTTCCATGGTAATTCTTAAAATAACATTCATATCTGTACTTCCTAGAATGAAAGTCAAAGGTTTTGTTTTTTCTAATTTCCAGAGCAGCAAACTCTACCTGGGATATCAAACTCAAACTGTATTTGTTTCCACTTCTTACACTGTGAACACCTCTTACTCTTGACAATTTTTTCTCAAAATTCATATAATCATTTGGGTAGGCATTTGTGGAATTTGGATAAAACCTTATCTGTAGAATAGGAATGTGAAAATGTAAATGTATATATTTTATTTGAAATTTTAAATCTAAAGATGATGTGCCTTTCATGAGTAGCAGTGGCATCTACTTCCACATAGAAGGAATGAAAAGTTGGCTCAGATTCTTCTAATTTGTCATGATATGTATCTTCCATTCTAATTATCTTGCATATGTTTATAATATGATGTAATAACCATGGAATACACCAGTTAACAAAAAATTATTATACATTGTAATGTGGGAAAAGGAGAGAAGTGTCTTTTCCCAAAACTCTCTGACAAAAACAAGAGTAAGAGTAATGCAATGTTTAGTAATAACCCACCCAAAAACTTATAGTAGACTCCTGTGAAGACAGTTTGCTTTGTTACATTTTTTATTGTTGTGATTATATACTTGAAGTTGAGAAATTTAAATAAGAAAGTAATTGAAGTCCAATGTTTTATTCAAAAAACATTTTTAGTGGATGTTTTAGGTTGAGTGCCTAGTCAACATTTCTTTCACTTTCTACATCCAAATTATTGTACAGTGAGAATCCACTTACAATGTAATGGTTGAAGTGTTGCATGAAAGCCATCAACAGAAGGCAGCTAAGTTCAGTGTGCTATATTTATAAAGGCAGGAAAGTGGAGCAATACATTATAAAAGATTTTCAAGAACATAAGTTGGAACTAAAAGCATTTTCTGCTTTTATTTTTAAAGATTAAGATTGCTAGATTAATATATCTTCAAAGAACCAACACAAGGAAGAAAAGCAGCAACTCAGGTTTCAAACAAAAGAAAGTTACCTTTCCGTTTTTATTTTTTTATACGTTTAAAGATTACAGGATTATTTTCTTGTATAGAACATGATTGTTCAACAAATAGCATTCTGGTACATGACCATTCAATTGACTGGCGAAGTTTAATTTCCACAAGGTTTCTCACTGACTGACTTTTGTAACATTTAAACATGGGATCATCAATCTTATTAACTAAGGTGTTCGATAATATTTATTACTACTATATTAAAAATTTCCCTGTAGCTTAGTGTCTTTGAATAACACATTTTTTAAAAAATCCAATCCTTTCTATAGATCTATAATCTGAATATAGATTAACTGAGTCCTCAGCTGAAGAGTCTTTCAAAAGGCTGCTCCATCAAGGTGTTAGCCAGTACTGGAGTCTCTCAAAAAGCTTGAATGGGGAAGATTTAGTTCCTTAAAAATCTAAGGACTTCTGCTTTTGCTTGTGGCTGGGCAGAGGAAACCCTCAGTTCTTTGCCAGCCCATGGGAAGAATAAGAAATTTTCAGTAAGATAGAAGTCACAGTCTTTTATAACCCCTTCTCAGAAAGTATATTTTGCTCTATTCTAGTCAGAAGCAGCAATCAGTAGGTCCTTCCAACACTTAAGACTAAGTGATTTCACAGTCATATGAATAATAGAAAACAGAGATCTTTGAGAGATGTTTTAGAAAGTTATCTGTCATAATATCAGACAAGTTTGTAGAAAATTGCTCATTTTTAAAAATGATATAAAAATATAAAAATGATATAACTGAATTTTTAAAGTTAATTTTAAGGTCACTAGCCAGCAAATTTAGAAAACTCAGCAGTGGCCACAGGACTTGGAAAAGGTCAGTCTTTATTCCAAACCCAAAGAAAGGTAATGCCAAAGAATGCTCAAACTACCGCACAATTGCACTCATCTCACACGTTAGTAAAGTAATGCTCAAAATTCTCCAAGCCAGGCTTCAGCAATACGTGAACCACGACTTCCAGATGTTAAAGCTGGTTTTAGAAAAGGCAGAGGAACCAGAGATCAAATTGCCAACATCTGCTGGATCATCGAAAAAGCAAGAGAGTTCCAGAAAAACATCTATTCCTGCTTTATTGACTATGCCAAAGCCTTTGACTGTGTGGATCACAATAAACTGTAGAAAATTCTGAAAGACATGGGAATACCAGACCACCTTACCTGTCTCTTGAGAAATTTGTATGCAGGTCAGGCAGCAACAGTTAGAACTGGACATGGAACAACAGACTGGTTCCAAATAAAGGAGTACGTCAAGGCTGTATATTGTCACCCTGCTTATTTAACTTATATGCAGAGTACATCATGAAAAACACTGGGCTGGAAGAAGCACAAGCTGGAATCCAGATTGCCGGGAGAAGTATCAATAACCTCAGATATGCAGATGACACCACCATTATGGCAGAAAGTGAAGAGGAACTAAAAAGCCTCTTGATGAAGGTGAAAGTGGAGAGTGAAAAAGTTGGCTTAAAGCTCAACTTTCAGAAAATGAAGATCATGGCATCTGGTCCCATCACTTCATGGGAAATAGATGGGGAAAAGTGTCAGACTTTATTTTTCTGAGCTCCAAAATCACTACAGATGGTGACTGCAGCCATGAAATTAAAAGACGCTTACTCCTTGGAAGGAAAGTTATGACCAACCTAGACAGCATATTCAAAAGCAGAGACATTACTTTGCCAACAAAGGTCTGTCTAGTCAAGGCTATGGTTTTTCCAGTGGTCATGTATGGATGTGAGAGTTGGACTATGAAGAAAGCTGAGCAC
>NW_011494902.1:8823851-8837768 GCF_000754665.1 Bison bison bison | reverse complement strand
TGGACAGGGAGGCCTGGCGTGCTGTGATTCATGGGGTCGCAAAGAGTTGGACATGACTGAGCAACTGAATTGAACTGAACTGACAGTGTTTTTTATTTTTTATTTATTTATTTTTTTTGCTCATCAGAGAAATGCAAATTTATTTATTTTTATTAAAATTTTTTTTTAATTTTATTTTATTTTTAAACTTTACATAATTGTATTAGTTTTGCCAAATATCAAAATGAATCCATCACAGGTATACATGTGCTCCCCATCCTGAACCCTCCTCCCTCCTCCCTCCCCATACCATCCCTCTGGGTCGTCCCAGTGCACTAGCCCCAAGCATCCAGTATCGTGCATTGAACCTGACAGTGTTTTTTAAAGGGAAAAATGTGGATATTTTCTTATAATATGTGAGGTTGATCTATGATTATGTGTTACATGTTTTTCCCCAAATGATGTGTATGTGTGTGTGTAGTATTCATATTACCAACATACCTGTAATCATTTTCTCAAAATGTCAACCTAATTTTTCAAGATTTCAGAATTTCCAAAGATGTTCTACTTTTTACTTTTATTAGTTGTATTCTAGCTTTTCATCCTTGAACTTTAGGGCATTCAAGTAGTTATTATTTAATAAAAATGATATTTATTCTATACTTTCAATATTTTAACTTATTCCCTACCATCCATTCATTCACAAACCTACACACACAGTTACACACATTCAATTGAATGTGCCTCTTGTTCAGAAAATCCTTTTCAGAGTATTTTATTGTATATAACTATCTAATGGAAATACATCCCAAATTGTCACTTATGGCTGTAATTGGCTTTGATTTCTCTTTTGGGCTCGCCCAAGGCAGCCAACTAAGCAGAGGAATATAAACTTTTGGATTTGCATCTTATTTCTTGCTTCATTAATTTCATTAACTTTCAAACTGATGAATTAGAATTAAAATGTCATTTACATTTAATACCCCAAATCACTTACTTTGCACTTAAATCTTTTAATTGTATTTTTTAGTCCTGGTTCTAAATTGTGTCTGTCAAAGTCTTAATTAGATTTATGTCATAAGAATATAGAAGTTAGCTGAACAGTAACAAGACTGAATGAGGTTTTCTTTATAATGAATTGGAAAATGGCCTAAAATATTTGGTATGCCATGGAGACTTGCTATACGGTGTAACTAAAGATATGTGTCTAGGATGGGTGACTGGTGTATATATGTAACTATTGATTTATACAGGAAGATCAAATCTGGACATTTGAAGAAGAGACCGTTCTTTTTTTCCTGCAAGTACAGACTGTGTGGGATTCGTCTAGAGTTTCATTTAATAAGAGAAGATTTTATTTTTCTGTTTACTTACAGCAGTGACAAATGGTAGCCAGAGGGAAAGCAGAGTATGTAATCAATCTGAACACCTTGGTTGTTTTTCTGAGAGAACAATACCTCCCCCCAAAAAAACCTCCACAAAACAAAACTGAACAAAGAAAAAACAAGAAAATACTCTGAGAGAAAAAGAGAAAAGATGTTTCCTGTTTCTGATGTTATTGATAATAATGATGATGACAAAAGTAATAATAAAATAATGTACAGCATGCTGACTGTAATTAATAATAATGTATTTTATATTTGAAAGTTGTTAAGAGAGTAAATCTTAAAAAACTTTATCACAGAAAGCAAATTGTGTTAAAGATTATAAGTAAGTTTAAAAAGTTGTAATTGCTTATCTTTAAGGGACACAAAGGTAGCTATTAATATCACAATGTCACAGACAAGGATATTTGAGACTCACAGGAGATAAAAATTGATACTGTTGAAAAATGGCAGAATAATATTCAAATCCAGCTCCATCTTTCTTTTTTTTTCTTTTTTTAGAGATTACAATATGGATCTTTAATTGATCACATCTTAGAGTTAATCTAGTACAATTTCCAATAAAGTTTTATACTTTAAGTATAGAAAGTTTGTAACACAGCAATTCCACATGCAGCCCTGTCCTTTATGATAAAGTCTGGGTTCTTTCCATTAATTCACATTGCCCATCATTAAGACATTCAGTGATGGTGGCAGTCACATGCAGTACAGTCCATTATTTTCTATGGTTGTAATCATGTAGAAATTTCTATAATTTCTTCCTGAACGTTTCTTGGACTTTATATTTTCCCTTTAATTTTTATATTCTGAAACATAAATGTAACTCTACTACTATGAGGATATATGAAAATAAACTGAAATATATTCTGGACAAAATACAGTAACTTTTGTCTCTACAAAACCATACAGTAGAGAACAAACTGCAGCTCTTATGACCTGACTAAAATTCCAAGGCTCAGCAAAACTCTTGAAAGTATATGTGGACTCATGAAACTCATGAAAGTACATGTAAACTAAGATTATGCATTCCAATTCTTACACTTTTACTGACTTACTATGATTTTAATAAATGCTATTTCAGTTCTTGCTAGAAGACATTAAGAACATGAGATTTGGAATCAAACATGGGACAAATCTTAGCTTCATCAACAGCCACATGATTTATATTTAACATTTTAATCTGTTTTTATAATGAGAGATGACTAGCTTGGACTTCACGGTATTACTATGCACAGAAAATGAACAATGTGTTCTATAAGTGGGCATAATATTATTGTTATTATTATCATCATTCCTCAATATTGATATCTAAAAGAGCATCATCTTTGTTCTGAATATGATTGGATATGATTGCTTCTTGACGATTTTTATTCATTTACTCAATTATACTCATGGATCATTGACCTGCTTCTCTGCCAGTCACTGAGAAGGAAAGAGGAGTAAAATACAGGCTGCCTCTTGGCCCCATTCCTAGGTCATGCCCAAATTATCTGCCGGCTTGAACTACAGCTGGGGCTTAAAAAGAGGCCAGAACATCCCTGGACCAGTAGAATAAAAGGCTGTTTACTTCTTTTTACAGTTGAAAGACTTTAAAAAGGGGATGAGCTGATCCTATTTAAAAATCACTCCAGCTCCAATAAATGGGGTGTGAAGGAGAGTGCCTGTGGACATACATCAGCTGGGACTCCAAGGCAGTGTAGTCCCAAGGAGGAGATTATGGTAGGTTTGGTAAATTCATTGGTGTTGGAGACGGAGAGATCAGGGATGAACTTAAAATATAGAATAGGGGCAACACTGACATATTCTGATAGATTAGTTATGTGAGGGAGGGAGAGAAACAAGCAGGAGTTGATACTGATTCAGGAAAAGAAGACTAAGGTTAGATTAGTTTTGCATAGGGAGGAGAGATCAGCTTTGGAAATGCTGAATTTGAGATGTTTATGATCTCTCCCAAGCACAGATGTCAGGTAGGTAGTTGGTGAGAAAAAAATGAATTTCTTAGGACAGGTTTACATGGAGATATAAATTTTGAAATTTTTATCAGACAGATTAGCTGAAAGCCAGGGAGAAAATAAGCTGTGAGAAATCCAACTCATAAGATCAGATAAAGGAAAGCATAGTGTAGAAAAATCACTTAGCAGAGTGCTGAGTGCATATTTAAATGTAAATAAGAGTTATTTAAGAGTGATAATTCAGAGAAGGCAATGGCACCCCACTCCAGTACTCTTGCCTGGAAAATCCCATGGACGGACGAGCCTGGAAGGCTGCAGTCCATGGGGTCACTAGGAGTCAGACATGACTGAGCGACTTCCCTTTCACTTTTCACTTTCATGCATTGGAGAAGGAAATGGCAACCCACTCCAGTGTTCTTGCCTGGAGAATCCCAGGGACGGGGCAGCCTGGTGTGCTGCCGACTATGGGGTCGCACAGAGTTGGACACGACTGAAGCGACTTAGCAGCAGAAGAGTGATAATTAATCAAAAATGGTACATGCGCTCACTTCAGGTATCCATACAAGATGAATTTACGATAAAAAGCTACCCAATAAGTTATTTATGTTTCTAGGGTGCTTTATGATTCCACTGATCTACTAACTAAATTTTGACCTATGTTAATTTTTCCAACTCTTCTTTCCCAGAGATATGGGTAAGTTGTACTTTGTGCTACTTTTGCTACCTAACTACAATAAGGTTTTCTGAGTCAAATACCTTTCTTTGTGATTTAGCTGAGCAAGAAGGGAGGCACAGAGCACTGCAAAGATGATAAGAAATAAATGGGGTGACCTTCTGTTTTCTTATTCCTCGTGCCTTCTGATTTCAGGTGTTCTGAATGCTCTCATTTGGCATGTAAATCTGCTTTTCAACAAAGGCAGCTTTGATTAAGTTCTGTAAGTTCTTATGTGAAATTTCAGCCAACTCTCAAGGTCTTCAGTAAATTTGCACATTATTTCCTTTCCCAGCTGTCTTCAGTCTTATTAAAAGCAAGGTCCTCATGAATCATGCATGTTTCTGGATGGGACACTCTTTCTTTGTCATTCGCTCTTCATTTTTGTATCTAAATTTGAAGTGTAGGTGCTTTCTCCTCTGTTTTTATTTTTTTTTTTTAAGATAAGAAATATATAGAAGAAGATTTGTTTTCTTTAGTTTATAAAGGAAGACAGGTAACTGGTGTTCAAAATTATATTTTTGCACATAATTTATAAATCTATTCACCACTGTTCTATTTGATTCAATATATTTTTGTCACATTTTAAATTGTTATGACTGACAGGGAAACTTGGACACAACAAAATTTTCTGATGCTGAATATAGATGACATGGAGCACTTGCTCAGAGGTCTTAGTACACAGATGTCTAAGCTATTATCTTGGGCCAAATTCTCACTTATTTTGCCAAAAGCACATATCAATTAAGTGGAGTCAGAACTTTCTGGGGTGTTACATTCTCATTCTGGCTCACTGAATGCATCAACATTAACATTTTTGAGTTTGTTTTTTCCCTTTGAAATATCTAGACATCATGTCAGTCGTTGTTTTTTAATCCATCCTTTAAAACTAACAAACTTTTTCATACATCCCTGATTTAGTTTTAGTCACACTTAAATTAACTCAAAATTTGAAAGTAAAAAGGCTTAAGTTAAACTGATGTAATCTCAGTTCTAGAGAAAGCAAAGAATTTTAGGAAAAAGAGTCTCTCCTTAGCCAAGCCACACCAGACAAGTTTTGTGCTGTGACTTTGCCAAAAAGCCATACTTAGAACTTGTTTTTTTAAACTTATCCTTATTGTTTTTCTTTATTTATTATAATGTTAATTAATATAGAACACCAAATTCTACAGAAAAAAATTAATTTAAAATATGAGATGAAATAAGTAAAAAGAAATAGATTTGCTTTATTAGCACAGAATAAATGCTAAATATATGACAGTCTTTATTATTATAGACTTTTGGAAGCTGAGACAGATGAGTCTAGACTTTGGGACTTGGGTTTGTAGAATGGACTATGTTTCCCAAGTCCCCTGTAGCTAGAATTCCATGAATTATTATGTTCTACTAAGTATATGAACATATATGAAACTGAAACCAAGTCTCCAAATACTTAGTTTCCCTGCCCATTTTATGATGAACCTCTCTTTCCAATACTTTATTCCCTTTCTTGTCCAGTCCCCATTCTGCTCAGGATTGAGAAGTATCAAAGAAACTGAGTAGGACCCTGTGGTCATTCCTGGTACAAAAGGGTAGGTACATGTCTCCCATTTCTTGTTTGCAGAAAAAAGACTTCAGTCTCCTAGGCTTTCTTTGAGTGCCAAAGAGCAGATTCGAGCAGTTACTAATTAGAGAAAGAAGGGAATGCATTAAAACAAAGCAGTCAAGCAAGAATAATAAAAGGTTAAGCGATAGTTCAGTGATAAGACAGGATCAAAGGACTCCCAGTTCCTCCTCAGAGATATAAAGAACAATCTGACACATACCTTTGAGTTGTTTTGCAGAAGCTAAGATTCCCACTTGGTGGAGAACGTTACTACATACTGACCATAAGCACAGTACATAGACCCAAGACTGGTTGAAACTAGAAAGTTGATGATTAGGATTCATGAGACATCGCCTTATTACCTCACCACCAACTAATGAAGACTATTTATAAGATGATCATGTACCTTCTGACCCTCATCCCTAATGTTGCCTTTAAGAAACCCTTGTCTGTGGTGAATATTGGGATATATATGCCTTTTTCAATTATGGTTTCCTCACAGTATATGCCCAGTAGTGAGATTTTTGGGTCATATGCCATATTTATTCCTAGTTTTTTAAGGAATCTCCATATTGTTCTTCATAGTGGCTAGGACATGGAAGCAACCTAGATGTTTGTTGACAGATGAATGGATAAAGAAGCTGTGGGACCTATACACAGTGGAATATTACTAAGCCATAAAAACGAACACATTTGACTCCGTTCTAATAAGGAGGCATATTTAAACCTAAATAGCATATTTAAAAGCAGAGACATTACTTTGACAACAAAGTTCCATCTAGTCAAGGCTATGGTTTTTCCTGTGGTCATGTTTGGATGTGAGAGTTGGACTTGAAGAAAGCCCAGCACCGAAGAATTGATGTTTTTGAACTCTGATGTTGGAGAAGACTCTTGAGAGTCCCTTGGACTGCAAGGAGATCCAACCAGTCCATTCTGAAGGAGATCAGCCCTGGGATTTCTTTGGAGGGAATGATGCTGAAGCTGAAACTCCAGTACTTTGGCCACCTCATGCAAAGTTGACTCATTGGAAAAGACTCTCTCTGATGCTGGGAGGGATTGGGGGCAGGAGGAGAAGGGGACAACAGAGGATAAGATGGTTACATCACCGACTCAGCGGACATGGGTTTGGGTGAACATGGGTTTGGTGATGGACAGGGAGGCCTGGCATGCTGCAGTTCATGAGGTTGCAAAGAATCGGACACGACTGAGTGACTGAACTGAACTGAATAAGGTGGATAAAAGTGAAAGCCTTAGTTGCTCAGTCCTTTCTGACTTTTTGCAACTTGATGAACTGTAGCCCACCAGACTCCTCTGTCCATGGAATCTTTATGGAATTTTTATGTAAGTATGGAATTCTTGGAATTATGGAATTTATAGAATTTTATGGCATTCTTATGGAATTATGACATTTCTTTACCTTTTAAGTAATCATTAAAATTTTCTGTCTTTGCATTTGAAATCCTTTGAGTGGATAAGTATGATTTCACAGTGAACTATGATCCTAGGTGTCCAGGTGTTTTGATACTCTCTTGATAGTTTTGATAAACTCTCCAAGGATCAAATTCTAATTGAAGTTTTTTTTTTTTTTACCTCTAGCTAGCTTTGGGATGCTTTAGAGGACACCTGCGGCATCTCAAAGAAAAAGATTAATTAACATTATTAGTGTATTGGGTTGCATGGGAAGCATTGTCAAGTGAGTAGACATACTCTATGGGTAAATGTTAGTGGTGGGGCCTTCCTGGTAGCTCAGTGGTAAAGAACCTGCCTGCCAATGCAGCAGACATGGGTTTGATCCTTGGATTGGGAAGATCCTGAAATGGCAATCCAATCCAGTATTCTTGGCCTGAAAAATCCCATGGACAGAGGGTCCTGGTGGGCTACAGTCCAAGGGTGGCAAGAGTCAGACACAATTTAGTGACTAAATAACAACAAAATATTATCAATATGGATATTCTAGAAAGTATATAAACTTTCTAAAATTTGCATATATCCCCTCCTTCTTGGACCTCCCTCACTTGCCCCCAACCTACTCATTTAGATTTTCACACAGCACCAAACTGAGCTCTCTGTGCTATATAAGATTGATATATAAACATAACCATGTCTTTTAAAGTCCTTTGTCCTTTATAGACAGTTATTTTGGTACTCTAATACTTTTGTGAAAATGTTTCATCTTTAAGATTTATAAAAACACTTTAAATACAGGTGTTTTTTTTATAACTTTCAGATTATACCATTGAACTGGGTAAGAAATTGAAGAATTCTAATGGAAAACCTGATGACTTCATAAAACTGTTAATGAAAAGGATTATTTACATAGAATGGAGTGAACTAATGAATAGGGTTATATTTTTGACTGAAATGTTACTAACTTTTAATCTTCATTTTCTAGATATAATGAAAACCTATCCCCTTAAGCTAATTATGCTTTGGTAATTTGATAAATTACATATTTTTAATCAGATTTGAAACACTTATATTTTCTCTCTAACTGATCCCTCAAGAAATTGGAAATCCTTAGGTTACCAACAACTTTATCAGGAGAGTAAGGAAGTCCACGTCCTGATTGGTGCAGGAATCCCAAACATATTTTAGAGACCTTGAAAGAGAGGAATTCACCAAAATTTATAGGTATCACTGACAGAATCTGATGAAAAGTCTTCGGTGTGGCTTTCCTGACCATGAGAGACCATTTGTAAATTCAGTCTAAGGTTCCTTATAAGAAGTTTCTTAAAAGAGCCTATATGATCAATTACATGTATATAAATAATCAGGCCAAGCTTACTGAAACTGGACTTATATTACAAACAAATTAGTCTTAATTTGGCTATGTTTGATAGAAATCAAGAGTAATTTTTGAGAGAAAAATATTATGTTTCAGTGGATATTAAATTCTAGTTTTGTTAATTGTGTTCTGTATTTACTGCCTAAGACTCACTTCCAGATAATTCTTTGTTGCTATGTTACATTATTGTAAGGCTTAGTTGAATTGTTAAAGGACACTCTACTTTTGTTCAGAAGCCTATCACTGTAATCTATCTTTTGATGAAGATCAGTTGTCCTGTGGCCTGTAAGAGATTATGCATACTAGAAAAAGCATTATTTTAAGGGTTGTCTCTCACTTAGATGAAAAGGCCCTTATCAGGTATTCATGTGCAGTGAAACTAAAGGGAGTTTACTCTTGAATATATATTTCCCACTTGAGAAGAGCCTCTGCTCTAAAGTGGTCTAAAGAAAAAAAAATGCTGACCACAAACAGCACCCACACCAGGATGGGAAGAAGACAAAAGCAGTGTTGTAGTGCAGTGGAGACAGCTGGCCCAAGAATTTGGACAGGCCCCATAAGATTCATCCTAACAATCCAAATGAACTGTTTACCAAACATTCATCTCCCTTTTAAAACTGAAAGTCACTTTTACTTCTAACCATACTAGTTCCCCTAATGTTTAGGATGGAAAAAAAAATTTTCTAGTGACGTTGTCACAGAGTGTAACTCTTCATGGCATGAATCACTGCTTGCTTTAAGTATACTGCTAAAAGCATGTGTGCAATGTTTGTGTGACAATTCAGTGTAATTGATAAAACGTCTTCCGTGGTAACTCAGATGGTAAAGAATGTAAAGATTATGCCTGCAATGCAGGAGACTCAGACTTCCAGACCCTGATCCCTGGGTCAGGTAGATCCCCTGGAGAAGGGAATGACCACCCACTCCAGTATTCTTACATAGACAGAGGAGCCTGGTGGGCTACAGTCCACGGGGTTGCAAAGAGTTGGATATGACTGAGCAACTAACACTTTCACGTAGTCTGTATATGTTTCCCTGTTACTATACTCTGAGCTTCTTAACTATGTCTGACTTTTCCCTCAACGTGGATAACTAGGCATATAAAAACTAGTTTTATATATAAACTAACTTTTGTTATATATATAAAAGGAGGCCCAATAGCAAACAAAGGGCTTCCAATATGGCTCAGTGGTAAAGAATTTGCCTGCCAAGCAGGAGACCTGGGTTTGATTCCTGGGTCAGGAAGATCCCCTGGAGAAGAAAATAGCAACCCACTCCAATATTCTTGCCTGGGAAATCCCATGGACAGTGGAGCCTGATAGGCTTCATGGGGTCTCAAGAGAGTCAGACATGACTTAGTGACTAAATAGCAATATCAGTCAACTATCCTGGTATCAAGGGACAGGTGATCATCGTGAGCATCAAGGTTTTCTATTAAAAGGTTTGCAAACTTAAAGTGAAATGATAGGAGAAATGTACCCTTGCTGAGGTGATGGAAAATCATTCTGGCTCATACGTGATACAACTTTAACCAAAACAGCCTGTTTTGTGACCTATTCAACATGCATTGTACTTTTGTTTTAACCTTTATGGAAAAGAATATATTTAAAAATCAAAATAGAGTTACTGTGGTCCAGACATCCAAAATACTTCAGGGTGTTCATTGTGGACATGGTTTTATACATGTTCCTTTATAACTGAGAACTTGAACTTTCTGAACTGTATCAGACTCAAGGACACTACCACGCGTTCTCAAAACAATACCTGCAGGCAGCTGCTGACTGCAGGCTTCTGTTCTCAGTATCTCCTCTTGAAACCATTAAATCTGTCTCTTACTTTAGGAACAATAGTAGCAAATGACACAGCTCAAGACATAGCCTTCCAACAGGAGGCATTATACTTTTTAGCCAGACTAGTACTAGAAAACGTATCAGATTAGAATTTAGCAGAAAAAGGAAACATATGTTTAGAGACCAGTAGTAGGTCTTGTTATGCTATGCTTAGTTGAGTCCAACTCTTTACACCCGCATGGACTTTAACTCACCAGACTCCTCTGTCTATGGGGATTCTCCAGGCAAGAATACTGGAGGGGGTTGCTATGCCCTCCTCCAGAGGATCTTCCCAACTCAGGGATCAAACCCAAGTCTTGTGTAATACAAGCAGATTCTTTGCTCTCTGAGCCAGCAGGGAAGCTCAAGAATACTGGAGTGGGTAGCCTATCCCTTCTCCAGAGGATCTTCCTGACCCAGGAATTGAACCGAGGTCTCCTGCATTGCAGGCAGATTCTTTACCAGCTGGGCTACCAGGGAAGCCCACAGCAATATGTGAACCGTGAACTTCCAGATGTTCAAGCTGGTTTTAGCAAAGGCAGAGGAACCAGAGATCAAATTGCCAACATCCGCTGGATCATAGAAAAAGCAAGAGAGTTCCAGAAAAACATCTATTCCTGCTTTATTGACTGTGCCAAAGCCTTTGACTGTGTGGATCACAATAAACTGTGGAAAATTCTGAAAGACATGGGAATACCAGACCACCTGACCTGCCTCTTGAGAAATTTGTATGCAGGTCAGGAAGCAACAGTTAGAACTGGACATGGAGCAACAGACTGGTTCCAAATAGGAAAAGGAGTACGTCAAGGCTGTATATTGTCACCATGATCCTGAAGCTGAAACTCCAGTACTTTGGCCACCTCATGTGAAGAGTTGACTCATTGGAAAAGACTCTCTCTGATGCTGGGAGGGATTGGGGGCAGGAGGAGAAGGGGACAACAGAGGATGAGATGGCTGGATGGCATCACTGACTCGATGGACGTGAGTCTGAGTGAACTCCGGGAGTTGGTGATGGACAGGGAGGCCTGGCGTGCTGCGATTCATGGGGTCACAAAGAGTTAGACACGACTGAGCGACTGATCTGATCTGATCTAGAAGGTAAAACCTACTTACATAAAATTAGGCAACTGTCTACGTGGCTATGCTAGGCCTCCCCAGACTAACTTTCAGGCTTATTCTCCTGAATTCCTCCGGGAATGAGATCTATTTTCCAAAGTTTATTAAAGTTCAGGTTATCAGTCCCACTACTACTTCTGGTTGGGAACATGATTATAAAGTGTACTATAAGCTGTTGCACCAAAACTGTGGGAAGGTCTAAGGCCTTGATCATGCAAGACTTGGATTCAAAATCCTTACTTAGCAGCAAACTCCTACTGTCAGTGTTGGCTTTCTGTTCCACAGGCTTAGGAGCCCTTTGCTTGGTTACAAAACTTAGAAGCAGAAAGTGAGCACCCTGACTCTGGGGAGACCAGAACTTTTGGAATGCATGTCGTCAGAGGATTTTGGATTGTCTCAGGCTAGGAGTGGTGGCAGTGGCTTCCTGATGTGGGAGCTTTTGGATCACAGTGAGGTTGTGTGGTCTAAATGACGGGCTTATAACATCTTTCATAGCAGACCAGTTCTACAATAGTGATCTGGGAGTTGTTCCTAGAATTTTTGCCTATCTAATAATTCCACGCATGAAAGAATGTATAGTATTTTTTAATAAACCCTTTCCTCATCTATATTGCCAGAATAGATTGTTTGCATACGTGACTACTACTGTAGTGGCTTATATATAAAAAAGTAAAATCCTTAATTTATCTAAGCTGCAGTTTTGTATGTTTGATTTTTTTGAGGAATAGGGTGCTCTATTATTTCAGTTAACTTTACGTTTAAGCAAACTATGCTTAGGGCCTAGAACTTACCATGTAGAATTGACTTAAGAAACAAATAGTAGGGTAGATATTAGGAAATTGCAAAATTTAGATATTACAAAATTAGATATTGCAAAATTTACTTATTACAAGGTAGCAAAATATTTGATTACACTGTCACCTAATATACCTTTGAAAGCAAACCACATATTAAGGGAAATTAATAAAAATCAAAATGTTTAGTTGGTTGGCGACTCTGTTAATATCTTCGGTCCTATAGTCCCCAAACAATCAAACTCTATTTTCTTTTCCTACATAGGTATCCAATTAACCCTACATAGGTATCCAATTAACCCAGCTCCATCTATTACAGAGATCACCATTTCCCTAACATACTGCAGTGTCACCTTGTGTTAAATCAAGGGACTGCAAGTGTGTGGGTCTGCCCTATCTTCTGTTTTCTGTTCCATTGTTTTGTATTTGGAGAAGGCAATGGCACCCGACTCCAGTACTCTTGCCTGAGAAATCCCATGGATGGAGGAGCCTGGTAGGCTCCTGGGGTCGCGAAGAGTCGGCCACAACTGAGCAACTTCACTTTCACTTTTCACTTTCATGCATTGGAGAAGGAAATGGCAACCCACTCCAATGTTCTTGCCTGGAGAATCCCAGGGATGCGGGAGCCTGGCGGGACGCCGTCTATGGGGTCGTGCAGAGTTGGACACGACTGATGCGACTTAGCAGCAGCAGCAGCGATGCAAAAACTACATCTTAATTTTGTACTTTTTAAGTCCTTTTATGTGATATCGTTTGTTTCCCTTTAAGACTTAGTTATTATTGGACGTATCCATTCCCATATAAACATTAGATACAAATTTTTAATTTCTAGAATTTGGAGGCAAGGGGTGGTAAGGGCAGGGAGAAAGAAAAAAAGTTGTCTAAGACTACTCTGAATCTGTAATTTAGTCTGGAAGAACAAACATCTTTAAAATATTGATGCTTCCAAACTGAGAAAATAGAATTGCCTGAGAAGTTTATTGAAATATTTTAAAACATCTCTCAACAATATTTTATAGGTTTTGCTCATCTTTCATTAGATGTATTCCTAAGTATTTGAGGGTTCTTGATACAATAGTTACATCATTTCTCAAATTTCTTTTCTAATTGTTCCTGGTACATGGAAAGAAACTTAAATTGAGTTTATATATTATATCTAATAATTATTAAAGTTGTTTTCTAATAGTTTATCTTTAGATTTTTTAAGCATATAATCCACTCCAGCACTCTTGCCTGGAAAATCCCATGGACGGAAGTGCCTGATAGGCTATACAGTCCATGGGGTCGCAAAGAGCTGGACATGACTGAGCGACTTCACAAACAAAGCATATAATCATGTCTTTGGTAAATAACCACACATATTTCTTCCTTTTCATACTTAATAATTTGTATATATTTTTGTTGCCTTATTCCCTTGTGGCTCAGCTGGTAAAGAATCTGCCTGCAACAAAGACAGAAATATAGATCAATCGAACAAAATAGAAAGCCCAGAGATAAATCCATGCACATATGGACACCTTATCTTTGACAAAGGAGGCAAGAATATATAATGGATTAAAGACAATCTCTTTAACACGTGGTGCTGGGAAAACTGGTCAACCACTTGTAAAAGAATGAAACTAGAACACTTTCTAACACCATACACAAAAATAAACTCAAAATGGGTTAAAGATCTCAATGTAAGACCAGAGACTATAAAACTCCTAGAGGAGAACATAGGCAAAACACTCTCTGACATACATCACAGCAGGATCCTCTATGACCCACCTCCCAGAATATT
>NW_011494902.1:8819441-8823293 GCF_000754665.1 Bison bison bison | reverse complement strand
ATGGAGTATTACTCAGCCATTAAAAAGAATACATTTGAATCAGTTCTAATGAGGTGGATGAAACTGGAGCCTATTATACAGAGTGAAGTAAGCCAGAAAGAAAAACACCAATACAGTATACTAACGCATATATATGGAATTTAGAAAGATGATAACAATAACCCTGTATACGAGACAGCAAAAGAGACACTGATGTATAGAACAGTCTTTTGAACTCTTTGGGGGAGGGAGAGGGTGGGATGATTTGGGAGAATGGCATTGAAATACGTATAATATCATATATGGAACGAGTCGCCAGTCCAGGTTCGATGCATGATACTGGATGCTTGGGGCTGGTGCACTGGGACGACCCAGAGGGATGGTATGGGGAGGGAGGAGGGAGGAGGGTTCAGGATGGGGAACACATGTATTCCTGTGGTGGATTCATTTCGATATTTGGCAAAACCAATACAATATTGCAAAGTTTAAAAATAAAATAAAATTAAAAAAAAAAAAAAAGAAGAATCTGCCTGCAATGTGGGAGACCTGGGTTTGACCCCTGGGTTGGGAAGATCCCCTGGAGAAGGGAAAAGTGACCCACTCCAGTATTCTGGCCTGGAGAATTCCATGGACTAAGTCCATGTGGTTGCAAAGAGTTGGACACGACTGAGCAACTTTCACTTTCACTTTCCACTTGTTGCCTTATTGGTATCTAGGACCACTGGTAAAGTAGTGAAATTATTTATTAATTTATAATCTTATGGGGAAATTATAGGGGAGGAAAAGTAATTTTTCTTCTACGCTCTAAGTTCCTGGCTGAGATCACTCTTTAATAAAAGACAAATCAACAGGAGAAAAACAGAAGTTTAATAAAATGTATGCCTCTCCTGTATATATGAGACATACCTAGGGAAACAGAGTAACTCTTCAAAATGATCCAAGCCACTACTATAAATACCATCTTCACCTAAAGAAAGAAAATGTTGAAAGTAAGGGTGGGGCAGTGCCAGCTATGGAAGGTTATCAGGTAAAGCACAGTAAACAAAGCAATGGTAGTTATGCAGAATTAAACCTTTGCTGTGTCCATTGATAAGAGTTCACAGAGATTTAGTGGTTCTCTTTCCAATACAGAGAGGGACAGCCTCTTAAACATGGAGATTTTCCTTTTAAAAGTAAATTTCTCTTGTAAAAATACAACTTAGACTTGATTTTTCAGAGCTTTTCTCTTGTCTCCTTCTGCTTAAAATAATCAGTTCAAGATAACATATAGGGTGGCATATTTTAGGGTGACTAATTTTGCTCCATCTTGAAACCACAAAAAGATTTCAGATTTTATGAAGGTGAGCAGTTAAACGGTAACACATACAGTCTTCGCTAAGTGTGTTAAATAAGTGCCAAATATCATGTGATCTTAATATGCATTGAGTTTATCCAGATCAAAATTTCCAGCCCTAGTAAAAGATAGTTAGTCAAATTCTAAACACCAAAAACCAAAATCAAGACAAGAGATATGTGAATATAAGACATGAAGGCTGGAGTTTGTAGATAGAGGTTTTTAAGAAGAATCTAGAATCTTTTGAAATGAGAAATGAAGGATGTATTGGGATATAGGAAGTTTTTCAAAGACAAAGAAAAAAAGAAATTGAAAAACCATTGTTCTGGACTGTTTGTCACCTTCATGGTGTCTCAAGAAGTATAAGTTAAATAAAGAGACTTGAATTGTTTTGAATTTGTGCTACTTTCATTTTATTAATGACAAGCAGCAGTGCCCTAGGTCTGATGTGCATGGGCCAGGGCCGTAGACGTATTTGTACATATTAGATTTACAATTTTCCTACAAACTGGGGAAATTTCACCCGGTGATGTATGTATTAGGCTTTTTTACATGGTACTTCTGCTTGCAGCTGCAGGGCAGGAAATATTTTTTTCTTCCACTCTTCTAGGTTCTTTGACTGATCTAACAGTTAAATTGACACAGACAGATTAACCAGGGAAAAACAAATTTAATTTTATATGGTTAAAAAAACAAAATTCAACTGAGTAAATTTGAAGATATAATTGGATTTATCCAGTAATTCATGAATTGGACAGCATCCATCTAGCAAACAGAATGGAACTCTGAGATGTACAAAATGGAAGGCTTTTATAAGCAGAAAATAGGGAGAAACAAAAAAAGAGCAAAGTACTTCATCATTCTTTGAGGGACAAAAAGGGTCTGTCCAGGCAGATTACGTCACTAGGGCCGACTAGGTAATTCCAGACTGACTCATTAAAGATTCCATTTCTGAGAGAGGCTGAAACTATAATTAAGTCTTGGTTTGCTGACTTGGGGCTTAGCACAAGTGACTCCATTTTGGGCCTATTATTTTTTGATCTGTCTTTTAACAATTCTTCCCTTTTGCTCATGACTCCCAGCTTGAGAGGTGTGATCAAATTTTAAGGCCTGCAGGCTGCTCTCAGTCATATCTCTGCAGTTCTCATAGCTTTTATTGACCCTCTGTTTGTTATTTACAGGTCATAACGTTTTTTGCTGACTATTTTGTTTACAGGTCATGACTTCAGATTCACAGTTTTTTAGTTGGTCATTAACTTTATTTCTTCTTTGATGTTCCAGTCTTAGAGAGATCATTTGCTTGATGATTAGTGGCTGCAAACATGCACTTAAAGTGTTTGAGAGCATAGAACACACCAGGGAGACTGCCATGATTGTTATAAGTAAAATAATTCCCAGTGTCTGAGATGCACTTCAAAGCCATGGTTCCCAAGACCCAAAACAATCAAAAGCATGTAGTAAATCAAAGAAAGAAAGACCGCATTGAAAGAGTCACTTTTTAAGCCAAGTAACTTGCTCCATGAAGGTGATGGCACCCCACTCCAGTACTCTTGCCTGGAAAATCCCATGGACGGAGGAGCCTGGTAGGCTGCAGTCCATGGGGTCGCTGAGGGTTGCACACGACTGAACGACTTCCCTTTCACTTTTCACTTTCATGCATTGGAGAAGGAAATGGCAACCCACTCCAGTGTTCTTGCCTGGAGAATCCCAGGGACGGGGGAGCCTGGTGGGCTGCCGTCTATGGGGTCGCACAGAGTCCGACACGACTGAAGTGACTTAGCAGCAGAAACTTGCTCCATGATCTTTATGTAACTGAGTTTCAGCTTCCTCAGAAGTAACCATGGGGTAGCAGGTGGTGCTGGCCAAAGCATAAACACTTCCTTGCTCAGCTAAAAGATAACCAATGGCTGTCCCATAATCAAAATGAACATTGACCATAGAGTCTAAGGATTTTTGTGTAACCATTGCCTTAGCAACAGATTCTACAATATTTTCAAGAGTTAAGGAGAGGTTCATGATCATAACATCACTTATACTTTTTGTTTTCCCTCTTAATTTAATGAGACTGCTTTCTAGCTCACATGCAGTAGAGACAGTCCCACTGGAAGGAGCTGAGGGCTAAGGGCCACAGTGTGAAGGGTGAAATGAGTCTTGGGCACTCTGCCCTGAGCACAGGGAGGCAAGAAGGAATGCAGAGGGGAGGGGGCCCTGGAGCACCCAGAACCACAGTGACATGCTTTCCAGAAGAGGCACTGATGACATGTGTCAGAGGACACTGACACATCAGTATTCAGTTGTTCAGTCATTCAGTTGTGTCCAACTATTTGCGATCCCATGGACTTTAGCATGCCAGGCATCCCTGTCCTTCACCATCTCCTGGAGCTTGCTCAAACTCATGTCTGCCGGGAGCCGGTGAGGCATTCCTCACGAGGCATGACTCGTGACAAAGGTCATGAGGAAGGAGGCTCGGCATACGCAAAGGCGGGATCGAGCCTCAGGAGTCCACCCGGATATTCTCGAGCATCTACCCCCCAAAAAAC
>NW_011494902.1:8803419-8819089 GCF_000754665.1 Bison bison bison | reverse complement strand
AATCCAAACCCCTCAGATGGCTCTCTAACTCGCCTGACAAGTTTACCCGGATTCCTACAGCTATGCATACGATTGTTTACAGTCTCCCAGCTTTGAGAGGCATGGGAAGCTTAAGATATTTAAATAGCTTAGAACCTCTCAGAGAGTTAGAAACTGTCAGAATAAACTAGTAAAGGATTTCATTGATGAGCCAATGATTGTTGCCAAGTTTTCACATCCCCTGAATTGTATCCTTGAATGTGTATTAATTAATATAGTTGGTATGTAGAAAAAGTAAGTACTGGCCTTGGTGTTAGTAACTTTAGACCATTAAGGTAATAAATTCTTTCCTTTGTTGTAAACCCATTACACATCCGCCCTATAGGAATGCAATTTTATCTTCGGAAGATGGCGCCAAACCTTAAAATAATTACTCTTAGAGAAATAAGTCTTTGTTGATAAGTCCTTGTCAAGAGTCATAAAATGTTAGTAGGCCTTCTGGCCAGAAGATGATGTAAATCACCTAAACCATTTGTATACGATAAATTTGCAGGAAAGAAACCCTGGTTTTTGATAAGAATCAAAGACTGCTGACTTTGCATCCCGTATTATCCTCTATGTGTAACTTAGGGTATATAAGCCCCTGTTAAAAATAAAGCTACGGGCCTTGCTCACCAGCGCTTGGTCTCCCCATGTCATTCTTTTCACATTCTGGCTGAAGTCTCCATCTGGAGCGCGGAACCCACCATGCTTACTAATTATGCCTGGGCTTCTAAGACCCACTCGAGAAGGTGTCTAGGGTGGGGCACCTTCCGCTATTCGCGAGGGCACCTGTTGGCCTACGTAAGTGGTGCAAACTTCTTGTCTTGAAGTTTTATTGGTCTCCCACGTAAACCAAGCTACTCAGCCTCTTTTCTCCACTGAATTTTCCTACTGAGCTATCCTCATTCTATTACTCTTTATATCTCTAATTAGCATATAAATAGTCGCCTAGGCCGTCTCTCCTTTGAATACCCTGGATCAGCCGGGGCTGGACCTCGGCACATGTCCATTGAGTTGGTGATGCCATCTATCTATCTCATCCTCTGTCATCCCCTTCTGCTCCTGTCTTCAATCTTTCCCAGCATCAAAGTCTTTTTTGAATGAATCGGGTCTAGGCATCAGGTGGCCAAACTATTGGAGATTCAGCATCAGTTCTTCCAGTGAATATTCAAGATTGATTTCCTTGAGGACTGACTGATCTTCCAGTCCAACGGACTCTGAAGACTGTTCTCTAACACCACAGTTCTAAAGCATCAATTCTTCAGCGCTCAGCCTTCTTTATGTTCCAACTCTCACAGCCATACATGACTACTAGAAAAATCATAGCTTTGACAAGATGAACCTTTGCCAGCAAAGTAATGTCTCTGTTTTTTAAAATGATATCTATGTTGGTCATAGCTTTTCTTCCAAGGAGCAAGCATCTTTTATTTTCATGGTTGCAGTCACCATCTGATTTTGGAGCCCAAGAAAATAAAGTCTGTCACTGTTTTCATTGTTTCCCCACTTATTTGCCATGAAGTGATGGGACTGGATGCCATGATCTTTGTTTTTTGGAATGCTGAGTTAAGCCAGCTTTTTCTCTCCCAGGTGGCATGCCTCCCCCAGACCCAGGGCAGAGTCTGCCCGGCCCCTCCCTTAGCACTAGAGCCCAGTGGAATGAGCCAGGGCTCCTGGAAGGGCAGGAAGAAACCCAAACTATTCTTCTCATAGTATGGGCCTGCTCCAGTCTAGCTGGATGGTGGGGATGAGAAGAGTGCCGAGCTCAGGAATGGACTACTTTAGTTTTACTCTGGAGACTCCAGATTAAATGGCTCTAGACATCAGACCTGCCTTCTCTCAGATCGGGCAGGAAGTCCTGTTGCAAATCACCAAGGCCAGGAGCTCACAGGGCAGGAGTAGCTAGCAGAGAAGGCGCCGAGCACTTATGGCTCCTTACTCAGATGCACATGCTTGGTCTCCCCTTACTCGTCTCCAAGGTGCCAAAGGGCCGTGTTAGGCGCAGAGCTAAGGGCAGCTCCTGGAATCCTGGGACCCTGTAACACTGTGCAGGTGCCTTGGGTGGGTCCCTTTAAGTGCTGTCCTGCCTTGTCCAGGGCAGTGGACGTCTTTCTGCTCCTGCTGTTAGTGCCGGCCCACTGATGCTGATGCCTGTGACTGGGACCTGTGCTGGCTCCTGTGTCAGCCCTGCCCACTGACCTGTATTTACTTCTCACCAGGGAAGTTGGGTTCTGCCGAAGGAAGCGGATCCTGAATTCTGAATGCTTCGTAGTAAGTCTTTTCTAATTTACGCTGTAAGTTAAGGGGAGCTGACCAATAAGGTGTCTCGGTTTTTTTGTGAACAGTTAGGCACCCAGTAAGATGACCTGAGAAGCATTTTCCAGTTATGTATCAGTCATCTAGGCATGATAACCATCCCAGAAAAAAGATAAATACTCTTGGGGCACAAACCATTGTCTGTAAGGGAGCACTGTTAATGAACGCTGGTGTCATGCTCAGATTGAAGTTTTTGATGACAAATCTAGCAGTTTGAAAGTTTACCACCCTCGGCAGTGGCCTGGGAGATACAGAGATAATGCTATCTTTCCAGGCCAATGCCAAAGTCAAGAAAAGAAAAGTTTTAGGTTTAAAATGTTTTAGGTTTAAATTACTGAGTCTTGATTTGGTGCCTTGGGAGAAAGCAGTGAACATTGATGTTAGCTGCTTCTATTCTTTGTCAGTTTAATTTGGAGATCTCCAGCATCTGGGCAGGACCAGATGTCAGATGAATCCTTTTCAGTTGTGAGATGTGTGTTCAAGGGTCAAGTCCCTGGAGTTGAGCTGCCATATGGATAGTAAGGAGGACTTGGTACAGCCCCTTCCAAGGAGATTCAAGTGGAGTCCTGTTATTAAACATTCAAATCGTAAGAGTGGGAGAAAATTGGAAGCATTTGTTTGGAGAGCCATAATCAAATATTTAAGGAAACTAAAGATCTAGTCCAGTTTTAGCACAGTTCAGTTGCTCAGTGATGTCCAACTCTTTGCGACCCCATGCACTGCAGCACACAAGGCCTCCCTGTCTATCACCAACTCCTGGAGTTCACCCAGACTCATGTCCATTGAGTCAGTGATACTATCCAACCATCTCATCCTCTGTTGTCCCCTTCTCCTCCTGACTTCAATCTTTTCCAGCATCAGGGTCTTTTCAAATGAGTCAGCTCTTCACATCAGGTGGCCAAAAGTATTGGAGCTTCAGCTTCAACATCAGTCCTTCCAGTGAACACTCAGGACTGATCTCCTTTAGGATGGACTGGTTGGATCTCCTTGCAGTCCAGAGGACTCTCAAGAGTCTTTGCCAACACCACAGTTGAAAAGCATCAATTCTTCAGCACTCAGCTTTCTTCACAGTCCAACTCTCACATCCAGTCCAGTTTACAAGTATATAATAAAACCTCTAAGACAGTGGGATTAGAATCTAATCTTTACAAAGGTTTATGCATAATTTTTTTTCTATGATTATCCTCATTTTCCCCCCACAGGTAATCATAGTAAAACCAATTTATTTGAATTAAATTTGGCCTTATTATTTTAATAATTATAGCAAGAACTCATGCAAATAACTAACTATATTGCCATGAAAAAAATACTCAAGTATTTCTGAATTCCAGACAGGTCAGGTAGGAAGAAAAAAATAAGTGTTTCATCTTTGTTTCCAAAGATATACTTTACCAAGTTGCTGTAAGCCATAATTAGAGAAAAGAAAAAAAAAAAAAAAAAACTGTTTTAAATCTGGAAAAGCAAAACATCCAGGAACCAGCAATGTTTCAAACAAACAAACAAACAAAATCATAAAATAATTGCAATCATTCCTCTACGTTTGTCCAGTTCTACATAATTAACACTTGTTCTGCTTGAATATAGTTCAATTTTATTGTCTTGTAGTTATCAGAAATCTGTGTTTGTCAAAATCTTTTCCATGAATCTTTTTAAAGATGGAGCAGTTTTATAGGAACACTTTTGCAAAGAATAAGGCAATGATTCTCTGTAAATGACAAAGAAAAATGCCCATTACTAAAGTTCTGATGAGAGTTCATTTAATAAGGAACAGTAGTTATTTCTGTGATATATATTTTTAAATAACTGAAATTATGACTAATAATGTTATACCAGGACATTTTGGATTTCCAAGAACTTCTGAAACATACCTAAACAAATATAGTGTAAAATATTAGTATTCATTTTTATTTGACAGAGCTTCCCATGCAATTTAACATAGCAAATAAGTCCAATTAGTTTAATCATTCCCTTTTCATAAGGAAACAAAACAGGTTTTTTGACATGTTCCAGGAACCCTCTGAAAAATCTCAGTGTTGGTTCAGGGTCAGAAATACTCCATTTGGAATTTTCTTTGTAGGAAGTTTCTCTAAAACATTAAAAAGTTTAAAAACACTTGTTCAAATAGTATCATACGTTAACTGTGAAACAATACTTAGATATCCATTTAATCATAATGGCAATTAAGACCTTCAAGGGGAAATACAGAAAGTTAAATTGTAAAAAGAAAAAAGGAAAGAAACAGCTATTTTAATAGGGAAGGCTCAGTTTTATTAAGTAATAAAAGATAAATACAAAAAAAGAGAAAACTTATTTTGGTAAAACACTTAATCTTTGTTTTCTAGACAGGTCGTTTAAAAGGTGAAAACCTAAAAAACACTTTTGTTTATAATTTCCTATTAAGAACAGATCAAAAATCCAATAAAACTTCTTCTTACAGAGAAAACTGAAGTCTAATATCACACCAGTTTACTTTTGATATTAACAATTATAGTTATCAACGTTTAAAAAATAAATTATTTTAATCTTCAGTTCAGTTCAGTCACTCAATCATGTCCGACTCTTTGTGACCCCATGGACTGCAGCACATCAGGCTTCCCTATCTATCACCAACTCCCAGAGCTTACTCAAACTCATGTCCATTGAGTCGGTGATGCCATCCAACCATCTCACCCTCTGCTGTCCCCTTCTCCTCCTGCCTTCAATCTTTCACAGCATTAGGCTCTTTTCAAATGAGTCAGTTCTTCGCATCAGGTGGGCAAAATATTGGAGTTTCAGCTTCAACATCAGTCCTTCCAATGAACACCCAGGACTGATCTCCTTTAGGATGGACTGGTTGGATCTCCTTGCATTCCAAGGGACTCTCAAGAGTCTTTTCCAACACCACAGTTTAAAAGCATCAATTCTTTGGCACTCAGTTTTCTTTGTAGTCCAACTTTCACATATGTGACTACTGGAAAAACCATAGCTTTGACTAGATGGACTTTTGTTGGCAAAGTAATGTCTCTGCTTTTTAATACACTGTCTAGGTGGTCATAGCTTTTCTTCCAGGGAGCAAGACCATTTGAATGCAGAGTTCCAAAGCATAGCAAGGAGAGATAAGAAAGCCTTCCTCAGCAATCAATGCAAAGAAATAGAGGAAGACAATAGAATGGGAAAGACTAGAGATTTCTTCAAGAAAGTTAGAGATACCAAGGAAGCATTTCATGCAAAGATGGGCAAAATAAAGAACAGAAAGGGTATGGAACTAACAGAGGCAGAAGATATTCAGAAGAGGTGGCAAAAATACACAGAAGAACTACACAAAAAAGATCTTCATGACCCAGATAATCATGATGGTGTGATCATTCACCTAGATCCAGACATCCTGGGATGTGAAGTCAAGTGTGCCTTAGGAAGCATCACTACAAACAAAGCTAGTGGTGATGGAATTCCAGTTGAGCTATTTCAAATCCTAAAAGATGATGCTGTGAAAGTGCTACACTCAATATGCCAGCAGATTTGAAAACTCAGCAGTGGCCACAGGACTGGACAAGGTCAGTCTTCATTCCAATCCCAAAGAAAGGCAATACCAAAGAATGCGCAAACTACTATTGCACTCATCTCACATGCTAGCAAAGTCAAGAAGCAACAGTTAGAACTGTACATGGAACAACAGACTGGTTAGAAATTGAGAAAGGAGTACATCAAGGTTGTATATTGTCACCCTGCTTATTTAACTTATATGCAGAGCACATCATTAGAAATGCTAGACTGGATGAAGCCCAAGCTGGAATCAAGATTGCCAGGAGAAATATCAATAACCTCAGATATACAGATGACACCACCATTATGGTAGAAAACTAAGAAGAACTTAGTTTTCTTAAAGTGAAAGAGGAGAGTGAAAAACTTGGCTTAAAACTCAACATTCAGAAAACTAAGATTATGACATCTCGTCCCATCACTTCATGGCACATAGATGGGAAAACAGTGAAAACAGTGAGAGACTTTGTTTTGGGAGGGCTCCCAAATCACTGCAGATGATGACTGCAGTCATGAAATTAAAAGACACTTGCTCCTTGGAAGAAAAGTTATGACCAACCTAGACAGCATATTAAAAAGCAGGGACATTATTTTGCCATCAAAGGTCCATCTTGTCAAAACAGTGGTTTTTCCAGTAGTTTTGTATGGATGTGAGAGTTGGACCATAAAGAAAGCTGAGTATCAAAGAACTGATGCTTTTGAACTGTTTCCGATTTAGAATTACTACCAGGAAATAAGTACAATAATACAAATCTCACCGGTTTTAAAAGAAGTTGAAATGAAGTTGTTTTTTTTTAGCAGATGAAAAAAGTAAAAGTTAACTGCTCAGATGGCTGAAGCTTTTTATTAATATTGGTGGCTCAGAGGCACAGGGTATAAAAAGAACACAAGGTAGGACTTTAAATTGTTTAAGCAGCCACAAATCTGTTTTTCCAAAGATCTGTAAAATAAGGACTGCTAAGTCACTTCAGTTGTGTCCGACTCTGTGCGACCCCATAGACGGCAGCCCACAAGGCTCCCCCGTTCCTGGGATTCTCCAGGCAAGAACACTGGAGTGGGTTGCCATTTCCTTCTCCAATGCATGAAAGTGAAAAGTGAAAGTGAAGTCGCTCAGTCATGTCCGACCCTCAGCGACCCCATGGACTGCAGCCTTCCAGGCTCGTCCGTCCATGGGATTTTCCAGGCAAGAGTACTGGAGTGGGGTGCCATTGCCTTCTCTGGTAAAATAAGGACAGTTGCCCTTAATTCCTGGAAACTGGGTTGCAGTTTAAATGACATCATAGGATAATCTATCCATAAATTATTTTACAAAGGCTTTGGAAGGTCCCCAGCCCCCACCCCTCAGCCCCCCTCATAGTTTTATTTCACCTTAGGGGAGAAGGTATAACATTTCCTATCAGTTTCTGAATATCAGCTTTTAGTTCTGTCAAATTTCTGATCATAAAGTTATGAAACTTGTTTGAATATTTTGTTAGGTTTCAGCCAGCACAAACAGTAAATATTTCTGGTATGATTAAACAACACACTGGGCTTAAGAGGCATCCCCAAAGAGGGCATCAAAGATGTTTTATTTTCCTCTTTCTACCAGGTTTATAGAGAGAGAGTCAGGAGAGCTGACTTGGAATTCTCACCCTTCACTGGCTTCTGTTAGTTTTTCCAGGATACCATCTACAGTTTCCAAGTGGGATTTAAAGTATGGCTATGGTATCTATTGGAGAAGGAAATGGCAACCCACTCCAGTGTTCTTGCCTGGAGAATCCCAGGGATGGGGGAGCCTGGTGGGCTGCCATCTGTGGGGTCACACAGAGTTGGACACGACTGAAGTGACTTAGCAGTTAGCAGTATGGTATCTATCAGAATTTAGCAAGGCTTTTATTAGTTTTAATTTTTGTTTCATCTTATCAATTTGAGGAAATAATGTAGCAATTTTCTAGAAAATCCCACAGAGTCTCAGCAACTCTGGGAGGGGCCCTATATGGGCCTCCTTCACAAGTAGATTTAGGGATTTCTTTAACACCATTGACTTGCTGGATTTTTGTTTATGGTAGTCTCTTCAGAGTGGAAAGGTGACAGAGATAAGTAAAATGAAAAGTAAAGCGGGAGGGAGGGGAGCAGTAGGAGGTGTCCGTCTTTTATCTTTTGTTTTGGATGCTTTTTCTGTCTTTCATTTTTTATTAGTGTTTGCAGACAATTCTTTTGTGAAACTATTTTGGAATCTTGAAGCCTTTTGGAGTCTCTGCACATACGACATTGGGTCAGTTATGTCTGACTCTTTGTCACCCTACGGACCATAGCCCACCAGGTTCCTCTTTCCATGGGATTCTCCAGGCAAGCATACTGGAGTAGGTTGCCATGGCCGCCTCCAGGGGATCTTCCTGGCTTAGGGATCAAACCTGTGTCTCCTAAGTCTACCTGCATTGGCAAATGGGTTCTTTACAATAGGGCAACTTGGGAAGCGCCTTTAGAGTCTACTGTGTGACAGTTGAAATTGATATCTCAATCTGTTTGATTAATTAAGGAGCCCTCACTTTTGTATATATTTCTTAAATGATCTTATTTAATTGGAATACTCCTCATAATGGTCATTATCATTTCCCAGAGGATTAGCAGCAGTTTGGTAGGGCCTTTAGTCCCAAATGGGGTACATCCACTTCTGTCTGGTCATATTTTGAGGCCCCTAACCTGATGGTTCTGAAAAGCCCAGTGGCTCAGAGATAAAGAATCTGCCTGCAGTGCAGGAGATACAGGAGACTCAGATTGGATCCCTGGTTTGGGAAGATCCCCTGGAGGAGGAAATGGCAACCCAGTCCAGTATTCTTGCCTGGAAAACATCCCATGTACAGAGGGATTTTTTTGCAACCCCATGGGGTCAGACACAACTGAGCCACTAAGGATGCATGCATTCTGATGGTTACCAAGCGAAGTTCTCAGGACACAAAATTCTAGGTTGTCTTTGGTAAGATTCCAGCCAGTATCATAAATATCTGTAGCTTGTTGAACCATAATTCTTAAGCAGGTGTGTTGGAAGGTGACACACTTAACTCTTTGGATTTAAATAATTTAATAAAATATCCCATTTTATTTATTTCTTTGTTTATATACTTATTTATTTAACTAAGCCTTTGGGTCTCTTAGAGATAAAATAATACCTCAAGGGAATATACAGCTGGGTTGGAAATTGTATGATGTCTTATAGCATGCTCCATTGTGCAAAAACTTTCTGGAGGTTGGTGGATGATCTAGCATTAATCTAACCTCTTCTAGTGACTAACTTATCCTAGTACAGGAGTCTTTGAATTAGGTAGCAAACACTATAACAGTTTTAAAATGCTTGATATGTTCTCACCAATCTTACCACTTTTTTTTGGTCTTCTGAGATTCTCATTAACAGTAGCCTTTATTTGCATAAAATACACTGGACCTAATTCAACTTAAGTCAGACCTAGTCAGACTCCAGACTCAGTCCAGTCTGGACCCAGTTCTGTTTTGTTCTGTTTTTGTTTTTGTTTTTTAAGTTGAACTCAGTTTGATTCTGGCCAGTAACCACCAGCAATTTCTATACAGGTGTTTGGAAAGTGGGGAAAGGACAGAACCAGCAGATGCAGAGAACAGGATCTGTGCACTAATTCCAAATGAATGGGGAATTGCAGCTTCTACCAGCAGTTCCCAACTTGGAAAGTAGGGGCAGAACCAAGGGCTTCCAACCTAATGAAAAACTATGGAAAGCCAATTAGATTGGGAGTTGAACAAAAAGAGTGGAGCTCAGAACCAAGAGGAACTTACCCATGGCCTTTGGAAACAGAGTGTGTTGCTCATTGTCCCTGCAGCCATCAGAAGTTCATTTTGGATCCCACCACTGCTATCAAATCTATTATAAACAAAATATAACAAAATTCAACTGAATGAATATGAAGATCTAATTGGTTTTGTTCAATAATTTATGAATTGTGCAGCATCCCATCTAAGAAATAGAAAGGAACTCCAAAGAATAAGAAGGACCTAAGGTCCACTTCCTTGGTGGCTCAGATGGTAAAGTGTTTGTGTACAATGTGGGAGACCTGGGTTCAATCCCTGGGTTGGTAAGATCTCCTGGAGAAGGCAATGGCACCCCACTCCAGTACTCTTGCCTGGAAAATCCCATGGACGGAGGAGCCTGGTAGGCTATAGTCTATGGGGTCGAAAAGAGTTGGACATGACTGAGTGACTTCACTTTCACTTTCATTTTCAAGGTCCATCTAGGGCTTCATTGGTGGTAAAGACAGTAAAGAACCTGCCTGCAACGTGGGAGACCTAGGTTCAATTCCAGGGTCTGGAAGATATCCTGGAGAACGGAATGGCTACCCACTCCAGTATTCTTGCCTGGAGAATTCCATGGGCAGAGGAGCCTGGTGGACTATATAGTCCATAGTGTTACAAGAGTTGGATACGACTGAGCAACTAACACACACACAAGGTCAATCTATCTCAGATACTTGGTTCTCTTGTGTCTACCTTTATGCTTAAAACTGAAACATTTTGTGTTTGTTTTTTCTTAGTAGAGAAGGGCAGAATTTTTTCTGAGAGAAGGAATAAATATGTACTGGAGAAGGTGCTGCTGTCTAAGGAGGAGACAGTGCCGGTGAGTGGAATGGCCCAGAGTTATCACAGGGTTATCAAGGATTATAAAAAAGATTATGGATCTTGTACTGATCCTAAGTTCTTTTCATTTTTAATTGTGCTAATATAACATATTGAAACGAACACAAATCACTGTATTGCTCTCTCCTACCATGACAAGTAGAGGAAAGCTACATTCCCAGCCAGAGGATGTAATCCATGGTCTACAGAGTCTAGAGGTAGTCACTCCATACTAATTTAGGAGGAAGAGAGTATCTTAAGCAACCTGAGTCCCAGAAACCCTGGGTAGTTCTTCCCAATAGAGAAAGAGGCAGCTTTTCAATCAGCAGGCACCAGTGAGTACAACAGTGACAGCTTTGCTAGAAAGTACCTTCTTTGTTTCAAGGTACCACTAAGGAAAAAAATAAAAATAAAAAACAGGAATTTTCCTTTAGTTCAGTTGAATGGAGCTAAGGTTCTGATTTGTTGACTCTAGATGTGCCCAGCTGTTTGACTCTTCACTTCATTCCAACAAATAAACCCACTAATTCAACATTCAAACCGATATTTATAGCATTATAACAAAATGATCAGTCTTCCAAGGATCTATTTGCCTGGTGATTATCTCTGAGGTTTCTCACATGAAACATTAAAAAAAAAATACTAAGAAAACCAAGTTCAAGAAAGGTTTTCCTGAGGATTATTCTCACCTAAAATATATTATAAACCTAATGAAGGAAAGTTATGACCAACCTAGATAGCATATTCAAAAGCAGAGACATTACTTTGCCAACAAAGGTTCGTCTAGTCAAGGCTATGGTTTTTCCTGTGGTCATGTATGGATGTGAGAGTTGGACTGTGAAGAAGGCTGAGCGCCGAAGAATTGATGCTTTTGAACTGTGGTGTTGGAGAAGACTCTTGAGAGTCCCTTGGACTGCAAGGAGATCCAACCAGTCCATTCTGAAGGAGATCAGCCCTGGGATTTCTTTGGAGGGAATGATGCTAAAGCTGAAACTCCAGTACTTTGGCCACCTCATGCGAAGAGTTGACTCATTGGAAAAGACTCTGATGCTGGGAGGGATTGAGGGCAGGAGGAGAAGGGGATGACAGAGGATGAGATGGCTGGATGGCATCACGGACTGGATGGATGTGAGTCTGAGTGAACTCCGGGAGTTGGTGATGGACAGGGAGGCCTGGCGTGCTGTGATTCGTGGGGTTGCAAAGAGTCGGACACGACTGAGTGACTGATCTGATCGACTGATCTGATCTGATCTGAATGGTAAAATGTCTTTAATGTAGATACCTGAAATGCTGTAGTACTTTATACTTATTAAAGCAGTTAAGAAATATAGCAATGGCTTCCTTGTGACTATTTCCAGTCACAAGGTATTTCTTACCTTGGCTCTACCTCCTTTTTGCACTTCAGAGAGGTTTTGCACTAACTCTGGAATACTGCCATTTAACAACTTTGCTATTGCACAGTACAGATATGGTGTTGGTGACTTAAAGCGAAGTCTTCTTTCAAGTAACTTCAGTCAGTAGTATTAAATCACGTAGTATACTTGTTATTACTTAAGTTGTCTTGATAAATCCTGGAGATTAATTTTAAGTTTCTTTCATTTTCTCAATAGACCATTTGGTCCTTTCTGTTATCCCTTAGTTTTGTCTGATTTAATGGCTGTTTTGTTGATCACTTGTCTGCAGGTTCTATTACCCATGCTCTTCTTTTCACTTAATTATTTGAGTGATTACACCATTTTCCCTTAAAATAGAGGTTCATTTTTAAAGTCCTGTCAATTAGTCTCTCACACCTTTAATGATGTTTACTACAGCAAGAAGCAAGATTTATTTCAGAATTCTCTCTCTCTCTCTCCACTTCTGTCTCTTTCTTTCCTTGTAAGAATCTGTGAGAAGGAGGGCTGAAACAATAGTGTGATAAAAAATATAATTTGAAAAATTGTGGTTCTATCTTTTGTTGCTGGTACTTTAGAAGCTTAATAACTGGGAATTAATCACTAAAGCATGAGTTAGAGTATGGACAGTGAGGTGAAAATATAGAAATGAGAAGCTAAATTAAAATATTCTAAAACCAAATGCTTTTTAAAAATCCAGACCAAAAAATATATGATTGTATCATTTCTGATTCATTTGACATATTATGAGACTCAGACTTGTAGTTTTCTCATACAAGTGCATAGTACTGAGAGTCTTCCTTATAGGCATAAGTACATGAAAAGCTTTATGAGACAAAACTTATTAGATACTGTGTTTGGGAATCTCTCATACCATTTCTGATCAAAGAAAAGTTATGGGGGATTGTGTTAGGAAGAATTAGTCTTTGTCTAACTGATAGATTTTATATTTCTACAACATTGGGGAATGTAGAAATAAGGTTATATCTTATCACTGAAATGCCTATTACTGTATATCTATTTTAAGCCTCAATCTGCACTGCATATTCCTTCTATGTGTTAAAAGCAACTCTGTGACCACCGAGGATTCATGGTCTTTTTCCGTAATATGAAGTAGGTGCTGGGAGAAAGCTTTTCAGACAAGTGTGTATTTTCCAGTCCTGTATGTATCTAAGCAGATGCATGATTAATCATGGCTAACAAAGTGTGAGCAAAATGAATATCACTTCTTCAGTAAGAGTTATGTATGCTGTGTGTCTTTCTCATGATTTCCTCCCCATACCATGGAGAACTTGTGGGCCCATGTGGAAGACTTCAGCATTACAAATGTGCAGAGTCTGACTCCTTGAGTCTCCTTGAAGGAAAGCTATCAAAGCACGTCTGTTAAAGCTGGCACATTTTTTTTTCTGTAAATGACCCACTTTGTATTTTAGGCTTTGTGGGACCCAGTCTCTGTCTCTTCTACTCCTTCTCTTCCTTCTTCTCAAATGTCTTCAAGAACATGCAAAAAAAGTATTCATATTAAAACAGGCTTTGGGACAGGTAGGGCTGTGGTCATGATTTGCAATTCCCTGTATTAAGCTACTGAAATGTAAAGGTTTTTGTTACAGCAGTTAATGCATTCAGATGAACACGTTCTATAACTGGGGCTGGCAAACTTTATCCCTAAGCCAAATCAGGCCATAGCCTGTTTGTGTAAATAAAAATTTATTTGGACACAGTCAGGTGACACTGGGGGCTTCCCAGGTGGTGCTAGTGCTAAAGAATCCACCTGCCAATGCAGGAGACATTAGAGACACCAGTTTGATTCCTGGGTTGTTAAGATCCCCTGGAGGAGGGCATAGCAACCCACTATAGTATTCTTGCCTGGAGAATCCCATGGACAGAGGAGCCTGGTGGACTATAAGTCTATAGGGTCACCAAGAGTTGGACACTACTGAGGCAGCTTAACACGTGCACACACATCTTCTCAGAAAAACCTTACTGATCTTTTTCATAACTGTGATAATAGTTTCCCTGTGTTTAAAAGTATTTCTTCATTAGTATGGCAGTCACAGTTTTCAAGGCAGCTCATTTTCTAATCCGATAGAAATTTCTTTTACACATTAAGCCAAAATTTCTTTCTCTGTAACATCTGTCCATTGATCCTACTGCTTGCCCTGTAACCTCATAGCATAAGATGTTTCCTTTTCAACAGAGCAGCCTCTTAAACATTGGAGAACTTTTGAAAAGAGGAAAATGAAATAGATATAGCACTCATTCACTGCCAAGAGGTACAGTTTGCTCTCTTTCCCTTATAATAATTCCTAACACATTTGTTAGAACCTTAAAAAGAAAAACCTAGTTCAAGTTGACCTCAAAAGTGAGTTCTTCAAGTATAAATCTCAAATTCATAAAAAAAATATATACAGTTTTATGCTTCTGCTCTGAGAGACGTTGGATGTATTTCCTTTTACTTTAGTGACATTAAGAATGAGATTGTATAATGATTAGCATTTAGTAGTGAGACTGTGGGATCAGAATGACCTAAAGTCTAAATATGACTTTGTTACTTACAAACTATGTGCATGCATGCTAAGTCACTTCAGTCATGTCTGACTCTGCAAATGTATGGACTGTAGCCCTCCAGGCTCCTCTGTCCATGGGGTTCTCTAGGCAAGAATACTGGAATGGGTTGCTGTGCCCTCCTCCAGAGGATCTTAATAACCTAGGAATCAAACTGGTATCTCTTATGTCTCCCGCATAGCAGGCAGATGCTTTACCACTAGTGCCATCTGGGAAGCCCTATAAACTATGTAACTCCAGGTAATTTTAAGTCCAGTGTGTCTCACTTTCCTTGTTTGTCTAATGGGAGAATTATTACTTACAAGTACTAGATGCTTTTGAACTGTGGTGTTGGAGAAGACTCTTGAGAGTCCCTTGCACTGCAAGGAGATCCAACCAGTCCATCCTAAAGGAGATCAGTCCTGGATGTTCATTGGAAGGACTGATGTTGAAGCTGAAACTGCAATACTTTGGCCACCTGATGTGAAGAGCTGACTCATTTGAAAAGACCCTGATGCTGGGAAAGATTGAGGGCAGGAGAAGGGGATGACAGAGGATGAGATGGTTGGATGGCATCACTGATTCAATAGACATGGGTTTGGGTGGACTCTGGGAGTTGATGGTGGATAGGGAGGCCTCGCATGCTGTGTGGTTCATGGGGTCACAAAGAGTCCGACATGACTGAGTGACTGAACTAAACTGAACTAGCTCATAGGCGTGTCTTGAGAATTAAAAGAGACGATACATGTGTAACATTCTGTGCTCTCCCAAACACATGAGAAATATTAGGAAATTGAGATTTCTCATAGTCCTAACACATGCTTATATTTTTCATAGATACGCACTTAAAATGTCATCTTACTGCCATGTTGCCTAAACGTGGTCACATAAGATAATGGTGTGTGGATTTTGAAGTTATATTATATTCAGTTAACAATTAACTTTTATTAAGACTGTCCTAATGGATCATTCACACTCACCTAGAGCCAGACATCCTGGAATGTGAAGTCAAATGGGCCTTAGGAAACATCAGTGCAAACAAAGCTAGTGGAGGTGATGGATTTCCAGTTGAGCTATTTCAAATCCTAAAAGATGATGCTGTGAAAGTGCTGCACTCAATATGCCAGCAAATTTGGAAAACTCATCAGTGGCCACAGGACTGGAAAAGGGCAGTTTTCATTCCAATCCCAAAGAAAGGCAATGCCAAACAATGCTCAAACTACCACACAATTGCACTCATCTCACACGGTAGTAAAGTAATGCTC
>NW_011494902.1:8786970-8803319 GCF_000754665.1 Bison bison bison | reverse complement strand
GTAAAGTAATGCTCAAAATTCTCCAAGCTAGGCTTCAGCAGTACGTGAACCATGAACTTCCAGATGTTCAAGCTGGTTTTAGAAAAGGCAGAGGAACAAGAGATCAAATTGCCAACATCTGCTGGATCATCAAAAACTCAAGAGAGTTCCAGAAAAACATCTATTTCTGCTTTATTGACTATGCCAAAGCCTTTGACTGTGTGGATCACAATAAAGTGTGGAAAATGCTGAAGGAGATGGGAATACCACACCACCTGACCTGCCTCTTGAGAAACCTGTATGCAGGTCAGGAAGCAACAGTTAGAACTGGACATGGAACAACAGACTGGTAACAAATAGGACAAGGAGTACGTCAAGGCTGTATATTGTCACCCTACTTATTAACTTATATGCAGAGTACATCATGAGAGACACTGGACTGGATGAAGCACAAGCTGGAATCAAGACTGCCGGGAGAAATATCAATAACCTCAGATATGCAGATGACACCACCCTTATGGCAAAAGTGAAGAAGAACTCAAAAGCCTCTTGATGAAAGTGAAAGAGGAGAGTGAAAAAGTTGGCTTAAAGCTCAACATTCAGAAAACTAAGATCATGGTGTCTGGTCCCATCACTTCATGGCAAATAGATGGGGAAACAGTGGCTGATTTTATTTTTTTGGGCTCCAAAATCACTGCAGATGGTGATTGCAGCCATGAAATTAAAAGATGCTTACTCCTTGGAAGGAAAGTTATGACCACCCTAGACAGCATATTAAAAAGCAGAGACATTACTTTGCCAACAAAGGTCTGTCTAGTCAAGGCTATGGTTTTTCCAGTGGCCATGTATGGATGTGAGAGTTGGACTATAAAGAAAGCTGAGTGCAGAAAATTGATGCCTTTGAACTGTCGTCTTGGAGGAGGCTCTTTAGAGTCCCTTGGACTGCAAGGAGATCCAACCAGTCCATCCTAAAGGAGATCAGTCCTGGGTGTTCATTGGAAGGACTGATATTAAAGCCAAAACTCCAACACATTGGCCACATGATGGGAAGAGCTGACTCATTTGAAAAGACACTGATGCTGGGAAAGATTTATGGCAGGAGAAGAAGGGGGAGACAGAGGATGAGATGGTTGGATGGCATCACCAACTCCGTAAACATGGGTTTGGGTGGACTCTGGGAGTTGGTGATGTACAGGGAGGCCTGGTGTGCTGAGGTTCATGGGGTCACAAAGAGTTGGACACGACTGAGCAACTGAATTGAACTGAACTGAATGTGATGATGAGATCACAATTATTTTCCCAAGAATAATCAAAGGCGATACTCCTTATCACTAAGATTCAGTTCAAATGCTACATCCTTGGAGAGAAGATGTAAAGGGAGAGCACTCCAGGCTGAGACCATTGGGTAAAAACAACTCCTTGAGTCAGAAATGAGACAATGAGGGTAAGGATAGCATCAACAGGGAAATCATCATCTTACTATGGCTTACAATTACATATTCCAACTTGCCTGGTCAATAGAAAAATTCTTATTGTAAGAAACTGTCTTAGTGCGTTCCAGTTGCTTTCAGTTTACCTTTGGGACTGTACAATAATATAAGCTTAGTGCTTCTAATATTTGTTGTCTTTAGTATTAAGCTTCCTCATCTTTTCAACATTATATTGTTTCAGGTGAATTACATAATCTTTGTTAGCTCCAGTTTCCTTTCATAGGAAATAAGGATAATCATACCAAACTTCCAGGAATATTGCATGGATTAAATGAGAAAACTGTACAAAGTACAAAGACAGCACCAGGTACATAGCACATGTTAAATGAAAGGTATCTATTATAATAACGGTTACCATATTCTCATCGTCTATGCTTTATGGTAGCTCTTCATTTTGTCAGTGTTCCTCTGAAAATGCACCTCCTAGAAATTAATATAGAATTCCAAACAAAGTGCATTGACATCATCAATTAAGGACTATTTCATTCTTTGTTCTTAATACTTGATAATTGAAGCCTAGGATGCTTCAACTCTTTTCTGCAAGTATATGATACTTATATTTACCATACTATAAACTAAAATCTCTGTCCTGTTTTCATATATCTGTCTTTTCTATCCTTTTCTGAACTGAGAGATCTCCAGGACTTAGATGAGATACAGTGTACCACAGGGAATAAAATACTGGCTTTGTGGGCCCATATAGCTTTAAATGTTGGCTTTTGATCTGTCTGAACTGGAGCAAGTTGTTAAAAAAAATTCTGAGCTTTATTTTTTTAATTTGTTGAGCAGATATTAACTACCCTGAAGGGGTTTTGTAAAAATTAAAAAATATAACACATTTAAAGTGTTAGGTATAATATTTAGTATATAATAATAGATCAATGACTGGTAGCTATTATTAACAATTTATTAAAATGCATTTTGTTAGATTAATCATTACTATAGTTAAGCACATCTCTCTCTGTCTTTTTTAGATTTTTATTCTGTAATCTGTATAGATTCTCTTCTATTTTTGAGTCAAGCATTCATTTTATTAATGTTCTACTACATTTATCACTACTTGATTGATTCACCTTTGAAAAGGACAAGGCTGAGTGTAGCATCCCAGGATAATCCTCAAGATATCTCTTTATATGATCAGTTGGTGTGTGCATAAACAATCAACCAATATCAAAAGTATTTTTGTTCTTTTGAGCTATATTTACTTTTGATTCATGTATAGTTCAGCTTTATTTGGGTTGATGTGATTATATAACAGATGAGTTGGCTTTATAGCAATACAAAAATTAGCTTTATTATCCTTAGTTTGTGAAGTATATTAACAATACAATTTATATTTTCAACGACTGCTAATTTTTTTAAGATTTATTTGCTCAAATCACACTCATTTACTAGAAGCAAATAAGAATACATATGAATAGTCATTTTACTGCAGCTACTATAGTCTCATCATTTGCAGTAATTTCTGTTTATTCCTATGAACAGAGCAGTTTTTTATTTCGACAAGTTAGAGTAGAAGGACATAGTTAACAAAGCATTTTTTCATTCTGCCATATATAATTACAGGGACATATTTTTATCAGTTTTCGACTTGTTCAACCCCCTGTTGGATCGTGCCAAATCATGCTACTAAATTTTGAGTAATTCATGTCAGCCCTTAGACTCTCAAAAATGAATCTGTTGAAAAGTGGTACAATCTGAGCTTCTGTATCTGGTAAATGATGTGGGCAACCCATTTCAATTTTGCAGTATAAGAAGTATCATCAGTTTTATAAACATTTTTATAAAATATAGGAGTCAACTGAAGTGAAGTCAAGTGAGTAATATTAATAGTGTAAATGTCATTAAGGAACAGTGATCTCTGTATTTTACCCTGTCCCGCTAGCTTTTTAGACTTTACAATTAGGAGAATTTTGTTCTTAGGAAAAATATAATGGAGAGAGAGTTTATTATATTATTGATTTATAAATAGAAAAAAATCTTTTGTTCATATTTTTCTTCTATATAGAGATTCTTAGGGACAGTAAATTTAAATTTATGTTAAAATTAATTTTACAAAGGACCTTGATTGGTTACAATATGCATTCTTACATCATTGTTAAAATACAAGATGTCTCAGGATGAATGATTATGTTTTAAAGGGGAAAATTTATTTGAAGAATGTGTTAATTTTAAAACCTACATGATTTAATTTTTTATCTTGTTTGTATCTTTACATTTGCAATCATATCATCACTATGTAAAATATAAATCTTTATTCTTCTCTTTAAAGTCTCAAACAATGAACAGTACCGAAGACTTAAATTGGGGAACTGACTGTGGAAAAAATTACATATTTTTTTTAAAGAAAATTTTAATTTATTAATCATTTTCTTTTAATTTAAAACCAGGTTGGAAGTCATGTAGTAAATGGTTTATAATTATTTTTAAAGATGTTAATAACTTTCCTAAACAAGCAAATTTATTTCTGTGGCGTATTGCTATTGATATTCTGATCCAGTCATACAATGAACACATATATGGCTTGGGAAAAGATAAAGTATTTTTTTCTTTAAAAGAAGCTGAAATTTTCTTTCAAGGCTAATTTTGGTGGCAGTATATCTCATTGAATGGTTTTTAACAAAATGTATTAAAGAAAATGAAATCATACAGTATATTTAAAAGGCTAATGAGGAAGCACATAAGCTTTATTGATTTAAAATTACATTGGTTTCATTTTGCTTATCTGAGTTAAATAGATTTCAATTTTGATTTTAAGTCATTGAAGGCCTTAAAATTTATTAAAGAGAACTGTTGAAAGGCTGTGGGATATGGGTAAAATAGGAGTAGAGTAATGTTTGGTAGTTGTAGTAAGTGGGCTCCCTTGAATCTGTTAGATTAAGAGCTGAGTCTGGTTCACTGTTGTAAACCCACTCACACAAAGAGCTGGACATGTCTAGGCATTCCCTGATGGTTTTCTGAACAAATATATGAATGAATGGATGAATGCTAATAGATTCAGAGACATACTGGCAGTAAAGGTAGCTTTAAATTTTATAAGAACAGTCTAAAAAAATTCACATATTTATATATACACACACATTTTTAAAAAGCTGAGAATCAATCTTGTTAAGTTCCAAAGAGATGACAGAGGAGGCTCCTGAACTATCCCTCCAATGGACACACCAAACTTAAAGCTACATATGGGGCAATTCCTCTGACAGAAATCCATAAAATACCTGAGCAACATGTATACATAGATGAATGAGAAAGTACCCACATCAAAACAGGTAGGAATGTCTTGAGACACACTTCCATCATAAGCCACATCCTTGGCACAGTGATATACAATTGAGAAGTAATTTACAAGCCTCAGCTTCTTGCTGAGGCACAAAGTGTTTGAACTTGACATCTAGCACCATAACCTTTATGACTCCCACCCAAGGGATGAGCCCACAAAAATCTAGCTCTGAAAATTAATAGAGCTTGCATCTGTGAAACCCATAAGACTATAGTAAACAAACAAACAAAAAATGGTTCTGAACAGTTTTTTTAGGACTTGTGTGGCTTTCCGCCCAGGGTTTAGCCTTGAGGGAGCAAACAGAAATACCCTTCTTACAGTTTTTACCTGAAGGAGGCCTATTTGTATATTGTAAAAGTTGCTACTTTATGGTCAGACTTCTGACTTAGCACATATCTAAGAGTTGACTGCAGTTCCCCTGGAGACAAAAAAGGATGGCAGATGCAATCTCCACATTCTCCATTTAGCCCATGCTTCTCTGGAAGGAGGTTGGGCACATATCTGTTTCCCAACTTTTGCAATTTCTGTCCAGAGGATGCACCCATTAATTGCCTTGCTCTAGCCAACAAAGGTTTGTATAGTCAAAGCTGTGGTTTTTCCAGTAGTCATGTAAGGATGTGAGAGTCAGGCCATAAAAAGGCTGAGCACTGAAGAATTGATGCTTTTGAACTGTGGTGTTGGAGAAGATTTTGCAAGTCCCTCGGACTGTTGGGAGATCAAACCACTCAATCCTAAAGGAAATCAACCCTGAATTTTCACTGGAAGGACTGATACTGAAGCTGAAAATCCAATCCTTTGGCCACCTGATGTGATGAGCTGACTCATTGGAAAAGACCTTGATGCTGGGAAAGATAGATGGCAGGAGGAGAAGGGGACAATAGAGGACAAGATGGTTGGATGGTATCACTGACTCAATCGATGTGAGCTCGAGAAAACCCCGAGAGATGGTGAAGGACAGTGAAGCCTGGTGTGCTGCAGTCCATGAGGTTGCAAAGAGCTGGAATGACCGAGCAACTGAACAACAACAATGGGTGTATTATGAGGCTTGCACTTACAGGTCCCACAGCACTATTAACAATAACACCAAAAACAGTTCTTAACCGTATACCCTTCCTCCAGGGCACAGCACAGAGAGAAAAGATAGAAAGGCCCATTGCCTAGTCTTTCTTTGCGAGAGGTCTATTAAATACTTCAAAATTGACTGTGTCAATATCAGCTTCTAGTCAACCTACATCTTGAAGCTGACTGAGATCCTTCCATTTGGGACAGTGACAGGTTTTAGCACAACCTCAATACTAGTGGGAGCCATTGAAAACAGAATGGATTGCTTGAACAATCAAAAAAGTTTGAGAGAAAACCAAGAGCTAGGGCATGGTTGAACAATAAGTTTCATCTCCAACATAAGACCACTCCATTAGGAATTGGAATATTGCCTGTTAAATCAATGTGCAGAAACCAGCACAGGAAGCCAAGGAAAATAAAGAAAAGAAGATTATATTCCAAACAAAAGAACACAATAAAACTTCAGAAACAGACCTTAATAAAATAAAAAGAACATAGTTGCTTTTCCTTATAAAGAGTGCAAAATGATGGTCATAAAAATGTTCACTGAGGTCAGGAGAACAATTTGTAAACAAAGTGAGAATTTCAACAGACACAGAAAAAAATTAGAAAGCACCAAACAGAACTGAAGAATACAATAACTACACTTATAAATTCAGTAGAGGGGTTCAGCAGCAAACTGTGTTATTTGCTCAGTCATGTCCGACTCTACGACCCCATGGACTATAGCCCACCAGGCTCCTCTATCCATGGAGTTCTCCAGGCAAGAATATTGGAGTGGGCAGCCATTCCCTTCTCCAGGAGATCTTTCTGACCCAAGGATTGAACCCAGGTCTCCTGCATTGCAGGCAGATTCTTTACCATCTGAGCCACCAGGGAAGCCCAGAAAACTAGAATAAGCAAAAGAAAACATCAAACTCAAAGATGTCAACTGAAAATAAAATAAAACATACAGTCCATACAGTCTAGAAGTTGATACTTCTTTTTATCTGGGGACATTACTGAGGACTATAGCCCAGAAGACAGCCGAGATAGTTCTGAGGAACTGTTGTAAGAGAAGGTACCAGCATATATCATTTTTTGCTGGAAAGAAAACAACTTTAAAAGATTACTGATAATCACAAAAGGGCTTTTCTGATAAGAAATTTGGATAATTGAAATTATTTCTTTGATATGTATCTTATCTAGACTCAGTGTTCTGTTTTTCTCCATCCTGAATTTCCCTCGGGGCTCAGCATCAGGATGGCTGCAGTGGCTGATAGCTTGATGGCAGGCAACTGATCATTGTTCACTGAAGTGGCAGATAGCATTTTTTTTTAATCCATAAAGATAAGGCAGTAGAGTTCATCCAATCTCAAAGGAGAAAAAAAAAATGAAAAAGAGTGAAGAAAGTTTAAGGGATTCATGAGACAGCATCTAGTAGACTAATGTTTATATAATAGGGGTTTCAGAAGGAGAAGAGAGAAAGAAAGGGGCAGAAAGCTTATATGAAGAAATGAGTTACATCTAAATTAACAAAACACCTAGAAGTAAATTAGCCCAAGAAAGTGAAATATCTGTACACTTAGAACTGAAAAAAGAATTGATGAAAAAAAATGGAAAGATATTCTGTACTCATAGATGTTAAGATGATCATACCATACTATCCAAAACAAATCTACAGATTCAGTGTAGTCCTTACCAATATTCCAATAGCATTTTTCATGGAAATAGAGAAAAAAAACATCCAAAATTTTTGTGAAAGCACAAAAGACCCCAAACAGCTAGAGAAAACCTGGGAAAGAAGAATAAAGCCAGAGGCATCACACTTCCTGTTTTCAAACTATAGTACAAAGCTATAGTAATCAAAATAATATGGTATTGGCATACAAACATACACATAAATCAATGGAACAGAATAGAGAGACTAGAAAAGTCTGTACATATAAGATCAACTAATTTTCAATAAACAAGCCAAGGAAAAATGGAGAATTGATTAATCTCTTTAATAAACGAGTTAGTGAAACTGGATAAGCACTTGCAAACGTATCTGGACCTGTATCTTAAAGTATACACAAAAATTAAAATGAATTAGAGAAGAATGTAGCCATAAAACTCATAGAAGAAATCACAATAGATAAGCTCCTTGACATAGGTCTTGGCAATGATTTTTTAAATTTGACATCAAAAGCAGATATAGTAAGACTATGTTAAATAAAAAGCTTCTGCACAACAAAGGAAACCATCAAAAGTATGAAAAGCCAACCTACCAAGTGGGAGAAAATATTTTCAAACACATATGTTATGAATGGTTAATATCTAAGATATACAGAGAACTCATAACTCATACAGTTCACTAGCAAACAAATCCAAATAATCCTATTTAAAAATGCACAAAGGTACTGAATAAACATAAATCCAAAGAATACACAGAAATGAACAACAGGTGCATGAAAACTTGCTCAACTATGTTGATCATCACAGAAATACAAATCAAAACCCCAATGAGATATCATCTCACACCTATTAAAATTACTGTTGTTTAAAAGACAAAAGGAGTGATGGTGAGGATGTGGAGAAAAGGGAACCCTTGTATACTGTTGATGAAAATGTATTTTAGTACAATCATTTTTTAAAACATTATGAAGGTTTCTCATAAAATAAAAAATAGAATTACTATATGATCCAGCCATCCTACTTCTTGATATATATTGGAAAGAAACAAAATCATTATCTTAAAGAGATATCTGCACACCTATGTTTACTGCAGTTAGGAAAGCTCAGACTTGGAAGGGTTTCCCAGGTGGTGCTAGTGATAGAGAAACTGCCTGCCAATGCAGGAGATGTAGGAGACTCAGGTTTGATCCCTGGATCAGGAACATCCCCTGGAGGAGGGCATGGCAACCCACTCCAGTATTTTTGCCTGGAGAATCCCATATACAGAGGAGCCTGGCAGGCTACAGTCCATAGTATCACACAGAGTTGGTCATGACTGAAGCAGCTTAGCACAAGACATGGAAGCAATCTCAGTATCCATTGAAGTTGAATGGATACAGAAAATGTGATGTGACAGAAAATGTGCTTCAGCCATACAAAAGAAGGAAATCCTACCATTTGTGACAACATGGATGGACCTTGAGGCATTATGCTAAGTAAAGTATGCCAGACAAAGACAAATACTCTATAATCTAAAATTACACGTGAAATATGAAAAACCACACAAATTCATACAGAGAACAGGTTTATGCTTGCCAGAGACAGGAGCTGGGGGTTGAAGGAAACATGTGAAAGTGATCAAAAGGTACAAACTTCCAATTATAAGATAAATAAGTTCTAAGATGTAGATCATAATGACTGTAGTTAACAAAATCGTATTGTATACAGTCATATCTTGGAGATATGTAAGTTCAGTTGCAGATTACTGAAATAAAATATGTATTATAATAAAGTGAGTCACAGGAATTTTTTGGTTTTCCAGTCCATAGAGAAGTTACATTTACACGATACTGTAGCCTGCTGTGTTTAAGAGCATTAGGTCTAAAAACATTATATACCTTAATTAAAAAATACTTTATTGCTAAAAAATACTAATGGTCATCTGACTATGCAGGGTTGCTACAAGTCTTCAATTTGCAAAATGCCTAGGATTTGTGAAGCACAATAAAGGGAAACACAAGAAAATGAGGTATGCCTATATTTGAATATTGCTAACAGTATAAATCTTAAAACTTCTAATCACTAGAAAAAAAATTGTAACTTCTTTGAGGTGATGGATATTTTCTAAACTTACTGTAGTAATAATTTCACAATATGTGAAAAAAGTGAAAGTGAAGGTCACTCAGTCGTGTCCCATTCTTTGCATGGACTGTATAGTCCATGGAATTCTCTAGGCCAGAATACTGGAGTGGGTGATAGCCTTTCCCTTCTCCAGGGGATCTTCCCAACCCAGGGATCAAACCCAGGTCTCCCTCATTGCAGGTGGATTCTTTACCAGCTGAACCACAAGGACACAATATGTACATATATCAAATGTTTATAGTGTACACTGTAATATAGTGTTATCATCAATTATATCTCACTAAAACTAGGGTTTATACCATGACATCCAGTATAGTGTTCATTTCTATATGCCTTCATTTTTATAGCCAATGATGTGAGAGAAGTTATGACCTGGATTCACAGTGTCCTTAGAGTGAACTGTCTGTTCAGAGGAAAGTACATTTTTCCTGAAACTTAGACCTGAGAAACCTAACCCTATTTAAGGTTTCTCACTTGAAACATGGTCATTCTGGATAGAATAAGACATTTTATGTGTTATTTTTTATAGTGAATATGACATAGGCAGTATAGCAAACCTAATTTGCTTGAAATTTGGTCCATCTGCACTGTGAGTTATGCTGTTTGATAAATTAAATGGTCCAGAGCAACATTTTTCAGATGATGTTCTGTAGATTCCAAGAGATCCTTGAAAGTGTTGTATAGAGGCTTCCTTCAGAAAGATGAAGCATGGGGCTAATTGAAGTGGAAGCAATACAAGCACAAACTGGTTGGATTCAGTGTACAATTTTAAGAGCTGATTTTACTCTCCTAAAAAATATTTGAAAAATCACTGTCTACAGAAATGCTGGACTACAAAGCTTTCAGAGAATCATGCTTAATTTTTTGCAGAAGTCAGTTTCTTTTTTCAATGTAAATAAAAAGTAGAAAATTTAAAGTTGTTGTTTATGGTAAAGTAAGAAGTTTTGTTGACAATTAAGAACGGAGCCATATGTTTTGTCAATGAAATTGAGAGTAGATAAAGTTATTGTCTTAGAAAATCAATGCTTATAAACTGAAATCTATTCCAAATTGGAGGGATGACATTTTTCAAAACTGAAGTTATCTGGTGAGACCAAAACAGCATAGATTAAAAAGAACTTATAAATTTTTAAAAGGGAAGCATTGACCAATCATTTATTAATATTTGATAAGCAAAAGCTGCTTTGTAGCCTGAGAAATCGAGAGAACAATGGTATGCTTTTGAAGTATTTATTAATGCACTGTTCTTTTGAACTGAAACTAGATAAAAATGTCAGTGTCAAAGACAAAAAAAAGTTAACCAAAGAGGAGTCTCATGATGAAATAGTGAAGGTTTGTGAAATATAAATATATATTTGTATTTGTATATATGTGTATACATATGCATAGACATACATAAAATATTTCATTCTGAAAGTAGTATATATTCATTCCCAAATTTTAAAAAGATAAATAATGTAGTAAAAATAACCTACAGATTCCACCAATGAGAGAGATTTACTCTTACCTGCACTATTACAATACTGATTTCCCACATAATGTATGTATTTTATAGAATTGAGATTATATCTTTCTAATACTTTTTAAAACAATGTTAAAAGATTTTCTCTTATGTTAAGCATTTATAAACATAATTTTAATGACTGTTAATGACTTTATAATATACTATTCCATAACTGTAACATAATTCATTGTTACATTGAACCATTCCCTTGTTTTGTGGAATTAAGTTTCCTCTGTTTTTAAATGTTTATAAAAATTCCATTTGAAAAAATATTTAAACTATTTGTAAGTATGCTTATTATGTCCCTGATTGTCTCTTGGAATGCCATCCTAAAAATTAAAATACTGGAATAAAAAATCACAAACATTTTTAAGTCAGTGTCGTGAATTAATTTCTGAGAAACTATAGATATTTATAACATACCTGCTATGCTTTAGAATTTCCATCTTATTATACATTCACCATTATTGAGTGTTATCTATTAGTTTCTGTTGGTTTGCAAATACAAAAAAGAGGAGGTGAGGCCTTAATTTGCATCTCTGTGCTTACAGGTAAGATCAAATATACTTTAAATTATATTCACAGTTTTGTCTTCCGTGAATTGCATACTCACCATTTATCTATTTGAGTCTTAATGTTTATCTCATTATGAGTTCCTAGTTGTTTTAAATAGTAAATTCTGCATTTTTACAGTCTAACATTTGGATAAAAAGAATATATGAAAAAACAAAGCAATCAAGAAAATAAGCAGAAGACCTAAATAGACATTTTCCAAAGAAGATATCCAGATGGCCAGTAGGTACTTGAAATGATACTCAATATTGCTATTATTAGAGAACTGCAAATCAAAACTACCCTGAATTACCACCTCATACTGATCGGAGTGATCATCATTAAAAGGTCTACAAATAACAAATACTGTTGAGGGCATGGAGAAAAGAGAACCTTCCTACACTGTTGGTGAGAATGTAAACTGGTGCAGACACTATGGAAACAGTATGGAGATTGCTTAAAAAACTAAATATAGAGTTGCTATCTGAGCTAGAAATCTTGCTCCTGGGTATATATCCATGGAAATCTCTAATTGAAAAAGATTCAAGCACTCCAATGTTTATTGCAGTTCTTTTTAATAATAGACAAAATATGGAAGCAGCCTAAATATCTATCAGCGGGTGAACAGATAAAGATGTGGTGTGTGTGTGTGTGTATATATACACACAAATATATATACACACATATATACACACACACACACACACACCCATACAATGGAATACTACTCAGCTATAAAAAAGAATGAAATAATGCCATTTACAGCAACGTAGATGGATTTAGAGCTTATCATACTAAGTGAAGTAAGTCAGAAAGAGAAAGCCAAATACCATACAATATCACTTATATGTGAAATTTTAAATATGACCCAAATGAAATTATTTATGAAACAAAATCAGAGACATAGAAAACAAATTTGTGGTTACCAGTAAGAAAGGATATGAGAGAGAAATAAATAAGGAGTTTGAGATTAGCAGATACAAACTATGATATATAAAACAGATAAACAACAAGATCCTACTGTATAGCACAGGAGGAAAAAGAAACAGAAAAAAAATGTATATTTTGATCTATCTCTTTATCACCTTTCAGTTTCATTAACAAAAGTCTAAAAGAGAGTGATAAATTTAGCATGGTCACAATTTTTCTGGGTTGTACTAAACTGTACGGAATATTTGCATTTAAAATTTAACTAATCTAGCTATGACTTTTTGACTTTCTGTCCTTGTCTCTTCTCACTTCAATAAATAACTTTGGAATGAAATGTAGCATGAATTGTGACTTTCCCTAGATGAGATCCAATTTATTCAGTTACAGTAATTGACTCAGTGGAAAAAAACGAAAGCGTACTTAAACTCATGGCTATAACTAGAAAGTCTATATCCACAGAATAAAGCATCTGAGCTGTAACTCATTAATTTGGCATGAATACCCAAACTGTCTTTTTTCCAAGATACATAAATAAGTATATACATGGAAAATCAGGATTAAAAAGCATGTTGTATCTTCAAACAAATCATGTTCATGCAGAGTAAGTGGGGATTAAGTGACTGAAAAAGTACCTATGATTAAACAGCTAACTCCTTGATCACTAAAGATCACATTAAATATCTTGTTTGAAAAGTTATTGGAGAAGTAATACAGTGCAGTGACTAAAAGCAGAGTTCAAAGTCAAGCTCCTCCAGGAAGTTACTCTGGGTGCCTAGTTATGTAACATCTCTTGGCCTCAGTTGCTCGAGGTCAGTAATCTACTCAAGAGTTTTTACTTTTAACATCCCACCCCCCAGGCAGAAATGATGTGTGCAGATGAGTTTATTCTCTACAAATGAGGTCACAGTAAAAGCCAAAGACTTTTTTTTTTTTTTTTTGATTCCATAAGTGAAGGAATATTGAAATACACTTGAAAAGTGGGGCTTCCCCGGTGGCTCAGTGGTAGATAATTCACCTGCCAATGCAGGAGACATGGTTCCATCCCTGACATGGGGAGATCCCACATGCCTTGGAGCAACTAACCTTTGCTCCAGAGCCCAGAAGCCGCAACTACTGAAGCCCATGTGTCCTAGAGCCTGTTCTCAACAAGAGAAGTCACCTCAATGAGAGGCCCTCACACTAGACAGCAGAGAGTAGCAACTAGAAAGTAACTAGAGAGTAGCCCCTGCTCACTATAACTGCAGAAAAGCCTGCACAGCAACAAAGACCCAGCCTAGCCAAAAAATAAAAAATAAAGAAAATTATATAAAAAAAGAAATATACTGGAAAGTGCATCAGGAGAAAAAGTTAAGTTCTTTGGAAGAGGACATTCATGTTATGCCATGCATAAATTCAGTTAATTTTGTCAAAATGAAAATGGACTCATTATCTTTACTAGAATTTCATAGATTAGATGTGAAATACCTGTAGTTGTGTCAATATACATATATATGCTTTCAGGTACATGGAAGTGGGAGACATTACTTTTGCTTTTCGCTTCTTAGTTTTTAAACAGTCTTATATAACATATACACTCCTTGAGGCTAGAACTTTTTCCTACACCATACACTACACATTCTAGTTCCCTAGAATGTCCATTGAACCTAGCTGATGAACACAGAGTGCTCCATACAAGGGGCTCATACCAATTAATAAAACCTTAATCCATACATAAGAGACCTTAGCTGTAAGCAGCATTTCCAGACAGGGAGGTAGTGAGGTCTACCAACTCTGTATTATCAGTTAGAGTACTTTCTAAAACTTGGTAGTTGGGGGGAAGACAGGAGTAATATTATTTTATATTCTCTGAGAATTTGCAACATGTATTTTTAGAGTATCTTTCTAAAACTAGTGCTACTTATAATATTGCTTTGAAACTTCAACCTGTGCTAATATTGATAACAAATCCACCTTAATTTGTTTCAAGTGGAACTTCCCCTTTGAAAGAATAGTTTGCAAAAGAAAAGTATTAATTATACCATCTATTGAAAAACTGCTGCCTTCTAAATCAGTGAATCTCTTTGTCTTGATTATTTTAATAAAGCTCTCTTCATTTACATAACTTTTCCTTTCCTGCAGTCAGTTCAATTACCTTATTTTCTTGTTTTATAACTCTGCTAACAGGTACATTTATAATCCATGAAACCAGCTCCCCTATTCAGTTTTGCTTGGTTTTATCTCCATCTCTCTTTCCTTAAATGCCATTTGGAAATCAGGCTTTTTTAATGAAATTATTGCTTTCTTATCAGTTGTGACACCTTCAAATTCTTAATAAAAGCTGAAGCCATTGAGACCTCTGTATAAGTGCTGCAGTTTTAAAAAATGATTTATTTTTGACTTGTTTTAAAAGTTAATATCAATGATGATGTTGTGGCTGTAGTCTTGTATTTGTAATTTTAGTTTACCCGGAAAAAAGAAAGACAACTGTAGTGTTGATGGCCTGATAAATAAATACTATGCTATTTATTTATTTATTTAAATACTATATTATTTATTTATGTTATGGTAAAAGAAAAATATTCTAATTTCTAAGACCAAACTAGCTCTGTGTGATGTAGATAAACCAGCTCCTCACCTAAGGATCAGTCACATCTGGGGCTGCCAGAGACCAATTGAGGAGCAACTTAATAAATGAGTGCTAGAGGGAGTTCAATGAACTTTATATGAAAGAACCTGAGAATGGAATTTCCTAGTGTGAGTCTATCCCATGTCACTAGGGCAAGAGTGAGCTAGAGGCGTGGATTATGAGAACTATACAGTGTCTTTCTAGCAGGGGTTGTGTACACATGCTGGGGAATGAAACACCATGATTAACCTTACAGAATTTTATGGTCATTGGCACGTTTATCCCTGAACTCTTGTATTTTAAGAAATAACTTTCTATTTGATGGCTACCATAACGATGTTAAAAAATGTATTATCAACAAATGCATTGAATTTGCACCCTAACATTCTCCAAAGTCAAAATTACTAATTTTTTTTTTTTTTTTTTTTTGTATGCTTGGTTTGACATTATATACCCCAAGGAAAATATATCACTGAATTAAGAAACTGGAGACAAGTATAATACAAATATTTTCCTTTTCCAAATTCCACTTTACTGAAAAGAGAAAGGGGAAAAACAAAACCTGAATAAGACATACATACATTGTATTTTCACAAAGAAGTCTCCCAATTAAACTGATGGTTGGGCATAGGTAAACAGAATTGTGCAAGAGACTGGGGACTGAAAAATGGTGGTTTTTCTTAACCCATTGTAATAGAAACATGTGTCAATCAGAAAGAAAATAAGAGGATAAGGACTATATAGTGTGTAGTCATATGTATAGCAATTAAGTTAATCATATGCTAACAGAATACACTATGAAAAATTTTTTTGCTAAACGTTTTATGGAAGAACCTGTTTTCTCTGATTGCCAAGAAAAGGAGTATTGTCTAAATAAAGCATTAAAATGTATGTTTTTATTTTTTTTCAAATAGAAAAAAAAATATTTTTGTCATTATGTTTCCAATTCTGTATCAGTTTCTAAATTTAAACAATTCAGGAATGAAAGTGAGCTTGTGTTTGAATCTTTCTTTTCTCAAACTTCTGGGAGCCTGCAGTGCCATCAGATAGAAGATCAGATCAGATCAGATCAGTCGCTCAGTTGTGTCCGACTCTTTGCCACCCTATGAATCGCAGCACGCCAGGCCTCCCTGTCCATCACCAACTCCCGGAGTTCACCCAGACTCACGT
>NW_011494902.1:8785690-8786870 GCF_000754665.1 Bison bison bison | reverse complement strand
ATGCCATCCAGTCATCTCATCCTCTGTCGTCCCCTTCTCCTCTTGCCCCCAATCCCTCCCAGCATCAGAGTCTTTTCCAATGAGTCAACTCTTCGCATGAGGTGGCTGAAGTACTGGAGTTTCAGCTTTAGCATCATTCCTTCCAAAGAAATCCCAGGGCTGATCTCCTTCAGAATGGACTGGTTGGATCTCCTTGCAGTCCAAGGGACTCTCAAGAGTCTTCTCCAACACCACAGTTCAAAAGCATCAATTCTTCGGCGCTCAAGCCTTCTTCACAGTCCAAATCTCACATCCATACATGACCACAGGAAAAACCACAGCCTTGACTAGACGGACCACTGTTGGCAAAGTAATGTCTCTGCTTTTGAATATGCTATCCAGGTTGGTCATAACTTTCCTTCCAAGGAGTAAACGCTTTTTAATTTCATGGCTGCAGTCACCATCTGCAGTGATTTTGGAGCTCAGAAAAATAAAGTCTGACACTGTTTCCACTGTTTCCCCATCTATTTCCCATGAAGTGATGGGACCGGATGCCATGATCTTTGTTTTCTGAATGTTGAATTTTAAGCCAACTTTTTCACTCTCCACTTTCACTTTCATCAAGAGGCTTTGAGTTCCTCTTCACTTTCTGCCATAAGGGTGGTGTCACCTGCATATCTGAGGTTATTGATGTTTCTCCCGGCAATCTTGATTCCAGCTTGTGCTTCTTCCAGTCCAGCGTTTCTCATGATGTACTCTGCATATAAGTTAGATAAATAGAGTGACAATATACAGCCTTGACGAACTCCTTTTCCTATTTGTTACCAGTCTGTTGTTCCATGTCCAGTTCTAACTGTTGCTTCCTGACCTGCATACAAATTTCTCAAGAAGCAGATCAGGTGGTCTGGTATTCCCATGTCTTTCAGAATTTTCCACAGTTTATTGTGATCCACACAGTCAAAGGCTTTGGCATAGTCAATAAAGCAGAAATAGATGCTTTTCTGGAACTCTCTTGCTTTTCCCATGATCCAGCAGATGTTGGCAGTTTGATCTCTGGTTCCTCTGCCTTTTCTAAAACCAGCTTGAACATCAGGAAGTCACGGTTCACATATTGCTGAAGCCTGGCTTGGAGAATTTTGAGCATTACTTTACTAGCGTGTGAGATGAGTGCAATTCTGTGGTAGTTTGAGCATTGTTTGGC
>NW_011494902.1:8766869-8785590 GCF_000754665.1 Bison bison bison | reverse complement strand
TAGCTCAACTGGAATTCCATCACCTCCACTAGCTTTGTTCATAGTGATGCTTCCTAAGGCCCACTTGACTTCACATTCCAGGATGTCTGGCTCTAGGTCAGTGATCACACCATCGTGATTATCTGGGTCGTGAAGATCTTTTTTGTACAGTTCTTCTGTGTATTCTTGCCATCTCTTCTTAATATCTTCTGCTTCTGTTAGGTCCCTACCATTTCTGTCCTTTATCAAGCCCATCTTTGCATGAAATGTTCCTTTGGTATCTCTGATTTTCTTGAAGAGATCTCTAGTCTTTCCCATTCTGTTGTTTTCCTCTATTTCTTTGCATTGATCGCTGAAGAAGCTTATTTTTTTAAATTTCAGGATTATTTTGATGATTTTTATTATCACAGAAATATGTCAATTATTCACTATTTACATCTTATTTAAATCATTTAAATATGCCTCCTCTCAGTTAGGAACTTGAAATTGTTTTTGATTTTATTCAAACATTAAATATCATAAGTTAATTACATAATGGCTATGAAAATGGTGAGATACCTTCATAAATAAAAACCAAATTATGTATTAGCATATCCAAATTTATTTTTTTTTTAATTTTTATTTGACTTGTTTGAATATGAAGCTTTATGCTCATGAACTTACCATGACCTAATTTCATAGACTCTTATTTTTCTGGTCTTATCCATTTTTAAATACTATTAAAACAACAAGTTTCCTAAATAATCTAGATGTGAAAAGGGGCATGTAGCATGCTCTGTCTTCAAAAGAACCTCTTACATATTTTTACAGATACAAAAAGAAATAAAGAAAAAAAGAAAGGGAAGAATATTATATGGCGAGTGCAGAGAAAAAGAGCGAGCCAGGCAGTCAGACAAGAAAAATGAAATTTTAGAGGGAAGTCTAGTCAAGGCTATGGTTTATCCAGTGGTCATGTATGGATGTGAGAGTTGGACTGTGAAGAAAGCTGAGCGCCAAAGAATTGATGCTTTGAACTGTGGTGTTGGAGAAGACTCTTGAGAGTCCCTTGGACTGCAAGGAGTTCCAACCAGTCCATCCTAAAGGAGACCAGTCCTGGGTGTTCATTGGAAGGACTGATGCTGAGGCTGAAAGTCCAATACTTTGGCCACCTCATGTGAAGAGTTGACTCATTGGAAAAGACTCTGATTCTGGGAGGGATTGGGGGCAGGAAGAGAAGGGGATGACAGAGGATGAGATGGCTGGATAGCATCACCGACTCGGATGTGAGTTTGAGTGAACTCCGGGAGTTGGTGATGGACAGGGAGGCTTGGCGTGCTGTGATTCATGAGGTCACAAAGAGTTGGACACAACTGAGCGACTGAACTTAACTGAACTGATTAGAGGGAAAAGAGAGGGTGATTGGCTCTTAAGAGAACCAGTGTTCTCCCTTTCTGACAGAGTCCTTATACCCCACCAATAAAAAAATTATCTGAAGGGATGGTCACAGAGCTGGAGGTCTGGAATCTGGTGGTCTTACAGCTTTTAGAAGATAAGTGCCAGTGAGATAACAGGATGCCATTTGGGCAATTTAATCAGTCTCACAGATCACTGTGATTTTATTCTTCATTTGCAAGGTTGGCATAATGAGCCATCTTATAAGACCCCATGTAGGCCCTATCAAAAATGAAGAGGGAGAGAAAGGAAAACAGCAACTCTCTTTTTGGGGAAAGAAACTTGCATATTCAGAGGAGATGCTTCAAAAAATGCTCATGAATAAAGAAAATAAACTGTGAGCATCAGTTACCTGTTTAAAGATTTTCTCTTTTTGATAGTATTTGAAGTGTTTTGGGAGACAGTCTCAATTAGACATTAATCTATGTTTAACACATGTACGTCTATAAGAGTTTAGTCAGGTAAGCATGGCTACTGAGCATGAATATGTGACATGTGAAATAGATATGATATTACATAAAATAGAAGAAGCCAGAAAAGTAAAAAATGTGGGTGCTAGAATTATAGAGAATGAGAGAAAGGGTGAACAATCAGTGCAGGTGAGTGAGCCTGAACTTTCAGCAAAAGTCAAGGAGCCAAGCACACCCTGCTGCCAAAGCGGGGATAATGAAAGGTAAACTTGTGCAGAGGTCTTTGGGAATGTTTCCTCTATGAGGTATTCAGCCTCCACAGGTCATCAGCCAAGCATGTGAGTGAGCCTGGAGCCACTGCCCACCAGCAGGAGGGAGAGACAGATGGGAAAGACAAGAAAAGGTGGAGCCCACTGGGCACTTCTGCATTCACCTGTAATGACATCTGACTGAAAAGACCTTCCAAGAATCATGACTGCTGCCTCTCTTCGGTCTTCTAAAACTTATGCAAATTTCTCTTTCCCCTAATGTTAACCAGAGCACAAAGGAAAGGGGAGTCCAGGAGAAATGGTTCTCTGTTTCATAGGTTAAAACAGAAGCATCCTGCACACCTCACTCTCATCCCCTAGTACTTTTTGATTAGAGAGTACCCATGGAGGGGTGTAACAGCAGACACTCACAGGCCATGGGGTTGACTAGAAGGACATCAGGAGAAATTGAACCCTTGAATGCTTTTAGAGACAAAAGTAAATTGCACTTAAATAGCTTGAATTTATTAACAATTTCATTAAGGGATTTAGTCAGCTATGCAACTTACTTTCTGTGTTATATTGAGTTAACCTATAAACTCTCTGACTCTCCCTTTTTCTATTTTAAAATGGACTTACTTTTAAAACTATCTGTCTTGGGATGGGTACCCAGGAGTAGATATTGAGGTGAGTGTTTGTGCAAAAGTGATTTATTAGGAGATAGACCCAAGAAAGGGCTTCCCAGGTGACTCAGTGGTAAAGAACCCCCCTGCCAATGCAGGAAACTTGTGCTTGATCCCTGAGTTGGGAAGATCGCCTGGAGGAGGAAATAGCAACCCATTCCAGTATGTTTGCCTGGGAAATCCCATGGTCAGAGGAGCCTGGCGGGCTGCAGTCCATAGGGTCACAAAGAGTGAGACACATGTAGGGACACAGCAACTAAACAGCAGCAGCAGTCCCAGGAAAACCTGGCAAGGAAGCACAGAAGGGGGAAAGGAAAGGAAATCAGACCCATGTAAGTTAGCAATATATCAGTAGTAAAGAGAGAAGGGTTTGCTTCAGTCCCACAAGGGAACTCTGATGATAATGGAGGCTTCATCTCAGAGCTGACAGGGGAACAAGGGAACTGGGGAAGTTATACTCTGTATTATTGTCATGAGCTAAGGCTATCCTAGGGGAATGTCTGAGCTAAGGCTGTCCTAGGGAAATGTCCCAGAACTTCCCTCTCCCTGTGTTCATGCAAAGTAGGCTGGCATCATGAAGGTGGTTCTGTCACAAAGAGACACAAAGATTGACTGTTGGTAATAATCACAGGGAAGGCAGTGCAATATAAGAAAATGGTAAGAGAATCCAACGTGGTACATTTAGAGTGCTTGATATCTGCTGCTGCTGCTGCTAAGTCACTTCAGTCGTGTCCGACTCTTTGTGACTCCGTAGACGGCAGCCTACCAAGCTCCTCCGTCCTTGGGGTTCTCCAGGTAAGAACGCTGGACTTGGGGAGGGAGGAGGGAGGAGGGTTCAGGATGGGGAACACATGTATGCCTGTGGCAGATTCATTTTGATATTTGGCAAAACTAATACAATTATGTAAAGTTTAAAAATAAAATAAAATTTAAAAAAAATAAAATAAAATTAAAAAAAAAAAAAAAAAAAAAAAAAAAAAAAAAGTTTTTGTACAAAGTTCAGAAGAAAATGTATTCAAAATACACAGAAAGTTAGTTGAGTAAGTGTCCAATAATATGTAACCAGTAATAGTAACAGCAGAGGTAGAGACATTGTTAAGTAGAAGGTGTCCCAAGTAAGCCACCTCATCTAAGAAAGGGAAATTATCAGTGATGAGACTAGCTTTGGCAAAAATAAAATTGAAGTTGGTAAGTTAATGAATACTCAGTGAAAATATGACTCTCCAGGGGCAAACTTAATCCTGGCCCCGTCAATTATCAAAATATACTATTAAGCTATTGTGATTTAAAGAGAATAGTGTTGCCATGGGAACTGACAAATAGACAAATGGAACACAAGGCACTGGAAAGCAGACGGGAAAATAAATAGTATATTATATGATAAAGGAAGCACTTCAGAATGATGGAGAAAGGATGCTATTCAATAAATGGTCTTAGAATTACTGGCAAGTAAAATGCATTTGGAAGTAAAAATTAAATCTTTATTTTTGTTTTACATGATGTATGAAAATAAATCACAAATGTAATTGTGATAAAGATATTAAATGTTAAAATATGAGAATATTATGATAAGGTATTCCAGAGTATAACAAAAATCTAGATGCCATCATAAACATTCATTGCAGATTCAACAATTTTCCTAAACAAAAGACAGAAATAATATACTGGTATAAAGTATTTGAAGTATATGTAACAGAAAGAGGATTAATATCCAAAATGTATAATAAATGCTCAGTGGGAAATGAGAAAAAATCAATAGAAGATGAGAAAAATGGGTTTCTAATAAACATAAAAATAAACTCAAAGCAGAAACAAACATGCAATACTCAAATTCTATCAGAGTAATAAAAATTATGGTATATAATTTTGTCACCATCAGATAGGCGAAATAACAAGTAAGCTTGTTAAGATTCAGTAATGGTTAGAATGTAGGGAATAGGTATTCACATACTTTCAGTAAGACTGAAAATTGGTATGGGATTTTGGGAGAAAATTTATTATTATTTATCAAAATGCAGAGTAGTTTAATCAGCCATTCCCCACGTACACACACAACTGTACAACAAAGTACATACAGAGCTATTTCATGGCAGCATGTCTTTTAGTAATAATATTTGAAAGTTATTTAAATATTCATTAAAAATATTGGTGGCAGTCTCTTCAATAAGTGGTCTGCAAAAACTGGATAGCTACCTGCAAAAGAATGAAATTGGAATATTGTCTCATGTACATATACCATATACAAAAAAACTCAAAATGGATTAAAGATCTAAATGTAAGACCTGAAGCCATAAACCTTGTAGAAGAAACAGGCAGAACACTGCCACAAATTATGGCAATAATTTATTAGATATGTCTCCTAAGGCAAAGGAAACAAAAATAAAAATAAATAAATGGGGCCTAATCAAACTTAAAAGCTTTATCACAACAAAGGTAACCATCAATAAAATGAAAAGACAACCTACTGAATGGGAGAAAATATTTGCAAATAATATGACCAATAAAGGATAAATCTCCAAAATATATGAACAGCTCATACAACTCAACTAAAAAACAAAAGAAAACACAACCTGACTATAAGATGGGTAGAAAACCTGAAAAGACATTTTTTTCCATATAAGGCATACAAATGGCCAACAGGCATTTGAAAAATGCTTAGAATCTCCAGTCATTAGAGAAAAGAAAATCAAAACCACAGTGAGATTTCACCTCACACTTGTCAGAATGACTGTCATCAAAAAGAACACAAATAACCAATATTGGTAAGGATGTGGAGAAAAGGGAACCCTTACTCACTATTGATGGTAGTATAAATTGGTGTTGATGGGAGTGTAAATTGGTGTAGCCATTATAGAAAATAGTATGGAGTTTCCACAAAAACTGAAAATAAAATTACCACATGTTCCAGCAATTCCAATTCTGTTTATATAACCAAATAAAATGAAAAAAAATTAATTTGAAAAGATACAGGCATTCCATGGCATAAGGAGCATTATTTATAATAGCTCAGATATGGAAGCAACCTATGTGTTCATCAACAGATACATAGATGAAGAAGTGGTATATATGTGCAATGGAATACTACTCAGTCATTAAAAAGAATGAAATTTTGTCATTTGCAACAACATGGATGAACTTGGAAGGTATTATTAGTGAAATAAGTCAGAGAAAGACAAATACAGTATGATATCACTTATATTCAGAATCTAAAAACAAGCTAGGGAATATAGCAAAAAACCAGTTTACAGATATCGAAAAACTAATGGTAACTAGTGGGGAGATGGTAGAGGGGAGGGACTAGATAAGAGAAAGGGAATTAAGAGATACAAACTACTCTGTATAAAATTAAATACAAAGATATACTGTATGGCACAGGGAATTATAATTATTTTATAATAACTATATATGGAGTATAATCTTAAAACACTGAATCACTGTGTTACACACCTGAAACTTACATAATATTATAGATCAACTATACCTCAGTTTTAAAAAAGGGGAATTGGCAAAACAATGTATATCTATAGGAAGGAATGTAAATCATAGTTAGTATAACAAATATACTTCTTCATATACTAACATAAAATAATCTCCAAACATATTAGTAACTGTAGAAGAGGAACTTTTAAAAATCTTAACCACAAAATTATCCATTTTTTGAAATATGACCAGAAATTTGTTCATCTGTGTAAGAAACATTTGCTCTGCTCAAAGTACTCACTAAACTGCTACTGTTTAAAAAAGATAATTTTGCTAGTTTGGGTCTTATGATAGAATTTGATAAATGGTGGATATTGGTTCATATCTGGAGGCCAAATAAATTTTGGCCATCACATTGATTTGTTTGCTTTTTTAAATTGGACAATTATTAAATATAGCACAGTGGTGTTAGTCGCTCAGTCAGATTCAACTCTTTGTGACTCCATGGACTGTAGCCTCCTTTGTCCATGGAATTCTCTAGGCAAGAATACTGGAGTGGGTAGCCATTTCATTCTTCAGGGGATTTTCCCAACCCAGGGATGTAATCCTGGTCTCTCTCGCATTGCAAGACAAAGGAAAAAAAAAAAAAATTACCAGTCTCTCTTAAAAATTAGATTTGGCGACAGTAGACTGAAATTCTGCAAGGCAGGCTGAACCTGAACCAAGACCATCACAATGTTTATTGATCCCTTTACTCATTTTCATGATCTACCTGGCACCCATAGGTTTGTGAATTTTATGTTTTTGACTAGTTTCATTATCACTATATATCTAAAATCCTTGACTTAATACACTTCTTTGGGTGCTAATGTACTGCTCAAATTGATGATGCATCTGCAAAATGATGAAGTAAACTTTCTAGTACTCCCTGATAGGTGTTTTTCTTTTATATATGATGATGACTCCAAAGTCGATCCCAGTGTGCCAGGCACATCAGGGAACCTCAGTGAAAGAATAAATTAATGAAAAAATTAGAGAAATCAGTGACTGTGAAATAGAATAAAGGCAACTGGCTAGATCTTTGTTCTCATTAACTAAATGTTATCAGTGAGCTGAGAATCTGTAGCTGTGGTTGCATACTCCAGAGCAGTTGGGATTTTAGGATAAAATTTAATGTGATTAAAGTTTCTTAGCTCTCTGTATGGCAACAGAATCTCCTTTGAGTAGCTACTTAGAGAATTATAAGTTCATGGCCCTTGACATAGATCAGAACCAATTTGCTAGAAAAACCATAAAAGTGAAATCTACTAGTTAGGTAATCCTGTGTTAATCCTAAATGAGTAGGTCAAAATCCAAGCCTATCCTTCCGGTTTTCAAAGATGAGATGACGAGTTTGTGTTGTCTTCTCTCACATTGGGAAACTTTAGGTTTAAATTCAGAAGTAAATTAATTTGAAATAAAGCAGTGAACTTACATTCCACAGTCTCAAATTGACTCTACGAATCAGTTGAGTAGCTTGATAATGGGGGGCCGTTCCCTTTCATTAGAACTAGTTGAAAACCCATGTACCTCTTAATTTGTCCTCGACATTTTCCTATACGTAAGGTATTATTGACTTGGGAAATGAATATACAGAAAATCAGGATTCATTCGATAAAATTTAAACTTTTTATCAGATTGCATTTCTAAATAGAGAGAAAACAGCTAATATATATATAGTTTATATTTTAACATTTTCATTTGATCTGTCACTTGATCTTTCTTTGAGCTAAATGGACCCAGCATACACACAAGGAGAACAGCAATAAAGTGAAGCCTTACTTTTTAATTAGAGCAAATGTGTTAAATGGATACAAAGTCATTTGAATACAGCAGAGACCTCTTAAATCTCTATCAATAAATCTGGAACTGCAGCAGGTCTATCTCTGCACCATAGATTTAGTTAAAGTTGGGTTTGAATTACAACAGTAAAATGAATTTGTTACTAGTATAATCAAGTGTCAATAATTCATGAGAAAGTAATTTCTCAATGTTCATGACTCACTTAATAATTTAAGATGTTTTAGACTTTATATAGAGCCGGTGAGGTCTTCATACATGAAAAAAATCAATTCAGTATTGTATTCCTTAAGTTCATCTAATTTTCATGCTATTTATTTTGTGAAATAAAGGTTATTATGGTAATGGTCTGTTTCTATTTAGTGTCTATATAGATTGCAAACAATTATTATTTCCTACATAATTAATAATCAGGTTGGTTCTGATTACATGTTAAACTTTTGAGTAAATCTTTTAGTCATCTAAATCGCTGGATGTTCATCATTTGTAACATAGATTTATTACATATAGGGATTTATTTTGAGAAGCAATGGTAAATATGAAAAGATGAAGTCAGGGGTTTATAAACATCCATTTTGGCTTTGTCTATTTTATTGGCAGCAATTTTTTCTAGAGACATTTATTTGAAAATGCTAACCAATCTATATTACCTACCCTACAAAGGGGGAAACATAATTTGATAAGATATTTAAGGGTAAAAGTGTGTTTCCTTTTTTTAACTTGACATTTCACTATATACTCTCTTTGCTAGATAATATAAAGAAAAACCAGTAAAATTCGTATGTTTTCATCTCTTTTCACACACTTCTCAGTCACCACTATGGTTTTGTTTCCTCTTAATCCAGTGTTCTGTGTGTTATAGGAGTTCCGTCTAGCACTATAAAAGTGTCCTTATTTTCATCGCTTTTGGTATTAGATGTTCAAAAGTCCTTTGAAAAAGTTCAAAATGTATTGTATCTGCTAGAGCTTCTTACCTGCTTGTTTATTTCAGCTCCTTAAAAAAACTCTTTACAGTTTTTCCTTCACTCAGAAATGGTGTTGGCTTTTATCCTTTAAGTTGCTTTGTTATTTAAGTTACATGAAACATGCTGAATTTAACAATGTGCTTAGAGGGAGAAGAGAAGGTTGTTTAACTTAATCCAAGCTAAATTCCAAGTTCAGAGCACTTCAAGACAATAACTGGATTACCTGAGGTAAATAAAAGGCACTCAGACACCCAGGAGAACCACCGCAGAAGTTTTAGTGTCATTAGTGTTACCCCTGTTCTTTATCTAGTCTGGGTTGATGATCAGTGGTAGTTTTCCCAAATAGTACAAAAGCTAAAGCTGTCCTCTGTATTTTCTTTCTGTATCTCTAGAACTGTATTGCTTCTCACAGTGTGGTATGTGGCTCATATATGTTTTAGACTGTCTCAGCTGTAATGCTCATTTAAAATGCTTGTTATTAGGTATCCCTCAAGACCCAATAATATCACTCATCATGTCCAAGATCAGACCTTGGAACCTGCATTTTAATAAGCTTCCGAGGTGAATTTTAGACACTCCAGATTTCAGAAACACTATATATAATCTTCTCTGATAGCTGAAATCTTTTCAGCAAAGTTTAAAGCTGTGAATCAGGATGTGAGCCCAAGGGGTTGGAGAAAAATCCTCAGATATTTCACGATTCTAGTTTTGAGATTTTAAGGGAATAATGAAAAACTGATGATGGCAGTCTCAGGAAAAGTTTTAATAACACTGTACCCCGAAGGATCACCATACTATACAAATTCTGTGTTTGAATAAAAATTTATCTATGGGATTTAGAAAAGGCAGAGAAGCCAGAGATCAAATTGCCAGCATCCTTTGGATCATCAAAAAGGCAAGAGAGTTCCAGAAAAACATCTACTTCTGCTTTATTGACTGTGCCGAATCCTTTGACTGTGTTGATCACATCAAAATGTAAAAAATTCTTCAAGAAATGGGGACGCCAGACCACCTTATCTGCCTCCTGAGAAATCAGTATGCAGGTCAAGAAGCAGCAGTTAGAACTGGACATGGAACAACAGACTGGTTCCTAATCAGGAAAGGAGCAACTCAAAGCTGTATATTGTTACCCTGAATATTTAGCTTATATGCAGAGTACATCATGAGAAATGCCAGACTGGATGAAGCACAAGCTGGAATCAAGATTGCTGGGAGAAATATCAATAACCTCAAATATATAGATGACACCACCCTAATGACAGAAAGTGAAGAAGAACTGATGAAAGTGAAAGAGGAGAGTGAAAAAATTGGCTTAAAACTCAGCATTCAGAAAACGAAGATCACGGCATCAGGCCCCATCACTTCATGGCAAATAGATGGGGAAATGATGGAAACAGTGGGAAACTTTATTTTGGGGGGCTCCAAAATCACTGCAGATGGTGATTGCAGCCATGAAATTAAGACACTTGCTCCTTGGAAGAAAAGCTATGACCAACCCAGACAGCATATTAAAAGCAGAGACGTTGCTTTACCAACAAAGTTCTATCTAGTCAAAGCTATGGTTTTTCCAGCAGTCATGTATGGATATGAGAGTTGAACTATAAAGAAAGCTGAGTGCCAAAGAGTTGATGCTTTCGAACTGCGTTGTTGAAGAAGACTCTTGAGAGTCCCTTGGACTACAAGGAAATCCAACCAGTCCATCCTAAAGGAAATCTGTCCTGACTGCTAATTGGAAGGACTGATATTGAAGCTGAAACTCCAGTACGTTGGCCACCTGATGTGAAGAACTGACTCGTTTGAAAAGACCCTGATGCTGGGAAAGATTGAAAGTGGGAGGAGCAGGTTGACAACAGAGGATAAGATGGTTGGATGGCATCACCAACTTGATGGACATGAGTATGAGTGGACTCCGGGAGTTGGTGATGGACAGGGAAGCCTGGCGAACTGCAGTCCATGAGGTCACAAAAAGTCGGACATGACTGAGTAACTGAACTGACTGACTGACTGTATCTATGGGTAAATTATCAAGGTACTTAAGTGTATGACTATATCTCTAGTTTGACTGTGTGCTACTTCTCAAGAGATCTGTTGCATCATTTGCACTTAAAAATTGCTGATGCCTTTAGTTTTTTAGGTTAAAAATTAAGTCACTGTGTTGTCTTTACATTTAGGTATTTTGTTTTCTGTACTTTCTCACTAACTATAAAATATGAGGATTTGATATTTTTGTTAAAATAAATTTAAGCATTAGCATAGAGCTGGACAAAAATTCTCACCCTGCTGTTGAATCCAAAATTAAAATCTATTTAACAGTATTCTGGAACACAAGTTGTACTATGAGTGATCCATTCAAATAGCATTGTCAAGATCTTTCTCCTTTTTTTTTTTTTTAAACCAATGCGAGTCATTCTTGGAGTCAGTAGGCTATAGATGAGTTGGATGGGGCTCCTCAAAAGCAGGTTCAGAGAAGAGATGAGGACAGATTAGTCAGTTCTTATCATTACAATTTTATTCCTGAAATCTACCTTGTTCTGGTAGAGTTACTAGGAGAAACAGCTTATCCTTCCCTCCTATAATCAGAGTCTGGTTGCCTTTAATCTTCTGAAACCCAGAATACCTGAGACCCAGCTGAAAATGTTTACAGGCCATGAAGAGATCAAAAAGGAAAATTGTAAGACTTCTATCCAAGTCTTTAATTGACTTAACTATATGAGTCTCAGGGAATTAGTGCAGAAACTAGACAAGGACTTTGCTTGCAGCAAATTTATCAAATTGAGTGAGGTTGAGATTCAACTTTATAAATATGATTCCAATTTATAGCTCCTTGGAGAAAGTGCTTTGCTCTTTATGCCTCAAAGCCACAAAACATCATAGTGAGAATCTGTATTGCTAAATGTGTCAGATTATTGTGTATGCTTGCAGTGTTGTTGTTTTCCAGTTGCTCAGTCATGTCTGACTCTTTGTGACACCGTGGACTGCAGCACACCAGGCTTCCCTGTCTATCATCAACTCTCAGACTTTGCTTAAACTCATGTCCTTTGAGGCAGTGATGCCATCCAACCATCTCATCCTCTGTTGTCACCTTCCCCTCCCGCCTTCTATCTTTCCCAGCATCAGGGCATTTTCAAATGAGTCAGCTCTTTGCATCATGTGACCAAAATATCAGCTTCAACATCAGTCCTTCCAGTGAATATTCAGGGTTGATTTCCTTTAGGACTAACTGATTTGATCTTCTTGCAGTCAAAGGGACTCTCAAGAGTCTTCCAACACCAGACTTCGAAGGCATCAATTCTTTGGTGCTCAGCCATTTCTATTGTCCAGCTCTCAGATCCATACGTGACTATTGGAAGAACCATAGCTTTGACTATATAGGCTTTTGTTGGCAAAGTGAAGTCTGTGGTTTTTAATATGCTGTTTAGGTTTGTCATTGCTTTACTTCCAAAGAGCAAACATCTTTTGATTTCATGGCTGCAGTCACCATCCACAGTGATTTTGGAGCCCAAGAAAATAAAATCTGTCATTATTTCCATTGTTTCCCCATCTGTTTGCCATGAAGTGATGGGACCAGATGCCATGACCTTCATTTTTTGAATGTTGAGTTTTAAGCCAACTTTTTCACTCTCCTCTTTCACTTCCATCAAGAGGCTCTTTACTTCCTCTTCCCTTTCTGCCATTAGGGTGGTATCATCTGCCTATCTGAGGTTATTGATGTTTCTCCTGGCAATCTTGATTCCAGTTTGTGCTTCATCCAGCCCAGCATTTCACATGATGTACTCTGCATATAAGTTAAGTAAGCAGGATCACAATATACAGCCTTGATGTACTCGTTTCCTGATTTGGAATAAGTCTGTTGTCCCATGTCCAGTTCTAACTGTTGCTTCTTGACCTGCATACAGATTTCTCAGGAAGCAGGTAATATGGTCTGATATTCCCATCTCTTTATGAATTTTCCAGTTTGTTGTGATCCACGTAGTCAAAAGCTTTAGTGTTGTCAATAAAGCTAAATGTGTTTCTGGAATTTTCTTGCTTTTTCTATGATCCAATGATATTAACAATTTGTTCTCTGGTTCCTCTGCCTTTTCTAAGTCCAGCTTGTACACCTGGAAGTTCACATACTGTTGAAACGTTGCTTAAGCATTTAGAGTATAACTTTGCTAGCATGTGGAATGAATGCAATTGTGCCGTACTTTCAACGTTCTTTTGCATTGCCCTTCATTGAGATTGGAAGGGAAACTGACCTTTTCCAGTCCTGGAGCCAAGGCTGAGTTTTCCAAATTTGCTGGCATATTGAGTGTAGCACTTTAACAGTATCATCTTTTAGGATTTGAAATAGCTCAACTGGAATTCCATTATCTCCACTAGCTTTGTTCATAGTGATGCTTCCTAAGGCCCACTTGACTTCACACTCCAGGCTGTCTGGCTCTAGTTGAATGACCACCCCATTGTGATTATCTGGGTCATTAAGATATTCTTTGTACAGTTCTTCTGTGTATTCCTGCCACTTCTTCTTAATATCTTCTGTTTCTGTTAGTTCCATACTGTTTCTGTACTTTATTTTGCCTATCTTTGCATGAAATGTTCCCTTGGTATCTCTATAATTTTCTTACAGAGATCTATAGTCTTTCTGTTGTTTTCCTCTATTTCTTTGCATTGATCACTGAGGAAGGCTTTCTTATCTCTCCTTGCTATTCTCTGGAACTCTGCATTCAGATGGGTATATCTTTCATTTTCTCTTTTGCCTCTCTTCTTTTCTCAGATATTTGTAAGACCTCCTCAGACATCCATTTTGCCTTTTAGTATTTCTTTTTCTTGGGGATGGTTTTGATCACTGCCTCCCGTACAGTGTTATGAACCTCCATCCATAGTTCTTCAGGCACTCTGCCTATCAGATCTAATCCCATGAATCTATTTCTCACTTCCACTGTATCATAAGGGACTTGATTTAGGTCATACCTGAATGGCTTAGTGGTTTTCCCTACATTCTTCAATTTCAGTCTGAATTTTGCAATAAAGAGTTCAATATTTGAGCCACAATCAGGTCCCAGTCTTGTTTTTGCTGACTGTATAGAGCTTCTCCATCTTTGGCTACAAAGAATATAATCGATCTGATTTCAGTATTGAGCATCTGGTGATGTCTACATGTAGAGTTGTCTCTTAGGTTGTTGGAAGATTGTGTTTTCTATGGCCAGTGCATTCTCTTGGAAAAACTCTGTTAACCATTTTCCCACCTTATTTTGTACTTCAAGGCCAAGCTGCCTGTTACTCCAGGTATCTGTTAACTTCCTACTTTTGTATTCCAGTCCCCTATGATGAAAAGGACATCTTTTTCTTTTGGTGTTAGTTCTAGAAGGTCTTATAAGTCTTCATAGGACTCCTCAGCTTCTTCAGCATTAGTGTTTGGGGCATAGACTTGGCTTACAGTACAATATCCTTAATTATAAAACAGCTTATCAGATGTCAAATCATTGTGCCACAACTTATTACCTATCTGACTTTGGTAAAGAAATGATGAGGATAAGACTATGTCAGCCCAAACTATGCTTCTTTGGTATAAGCATTATTTTGAGCTGAAGGCAATTGAAAATCATCAGGTGAAGGGAAAACTAACAGGTGAAAATAAGATTCCCTTTTGTAAAGAAAATGTATGTTTATAAAGGCATTTTCCATTCATAAAAGGTGTCTCTGGCTCCTCTAACAGAGTGGGGGAGGACTCTTAACAACCTTTAAAAATGGCACTGGTTTAAATCTGCATTACAAACCTTACTAAATAACTTCTGAATCAATATTTTATAAATTCTCTGATCTCCTTCCCATAACTTAGCTCCCTTTTCTCAGAAACCCAAACCCCCTTTTTCTTTGTCTGCACTGAGATGCTATATATATATATTAGGAAAACCACTGACTGAAACTGCCCACCTTGGCCAGGCAGGATTGTAACCACTTGCAAGACTTGCCTTTCAGCAGGAAGTCCTGGTAAGGAATGTGAAACTAACAAGCTACCACCAATTGGAATAATTTGGGAAAGGTCAAAAGAAGAGAGGAGAGGCCAGTCCATATGGCCTACCAACCTCCCAGAATCCATCTCTGTGGAATCCATCTTGACTGAGTTATGTGCACACCACCAGAAAGGACCCCGGGTCAGAATGATTGGCCCAAAGACAATCTGGAAACGAATCCCATCACCATAAAACCTGAGACTGTAAGCCATGAGGTGAAACAGTTCTTCTGGTTTCCCTTACCCTATTGGTCTCTTCTCAGGCCCTTCCCAGTAAAGTCTCTTGCTTTGTCAGCTCATGTGTTTCCTCAGATAGTTGATTTCCAAGGGTTAGAGAAGAGCCCATTTTGAGCCCTGGACAGGGTTCTCTCTTCTTCCAACATATACATCCCTCAAATTCTGACTTTATTCTTGAATCACATTACCTTGTGAATTTCTAATCTTCCCTGTAGCTCAGACATTAAAGAATCTATTTGTAATGCAGGAGACCTGGATTCAATACCTGGGTTGGGAAGATCCCATAGAGAAGGGAATGGCAATCTACTCCAGTCTTCTTGCCTGAAGAATCCCATGGACAGAGGAGCCTGGTGGGCTACAGTCTGTGGGGTCGCAAAGAGTTGGATGTGACTGAGCAACTAACACTACTACTACTGTGAATCCCTATGTGTATGCACATAGTTAATTTTTTTTTTTTTCTGTCTTGTTATCTGTTTTTATCAGTTTGATGTCACAGTCGTTGAAATTAGAAAGATGGGGGAAGAGTTTTCTTTCCTCCCTTTTTGTACCTTAACATCTCTAAAACTTAGCTTTTTTATTAGAATAATTTTTTATCTATCTCTTAGGGCATGTGTAATAATTAAAATTGTTATTAAACCAAACTCAAGTCAGCTCTCCTGATGTGCAGCAAAGTTAATCTACTGATACCTGGTTGTAGTGAAGGAAAGTACAGCATTTATTGCAGGGTGCCAAGCAAGGAGAACAGACAGCTCATGCCACAAAGACCCAACTTCCTGATGGCTTTCAGGCAAGGGGATGGTACAGGCAACATTAGAGGTCTCACAGGGACTCACATGATCAGCTCATGGCCATCCTACACTGGTTGGTGGTGAGATGTTAAAATGGTGATTCAAAAATCTTAATCATCACCCTCCTGATTCCAGCCAGTCTGGGGTCTGTCTGCTATGTTGTGGTCATCATACAGTCAATATTCTTCACTGAGTGGGTATCATAGCTTCTGTGAAATAAATCAGACATATGTGTCATATTGTTATGTATATGTCTGAGGAGGAATAGGACTCTATGACTCTGTCTTATTGGTGAACTATTGTTTAATCTATCATTACTTTTCTTGCTTGACTTCTTTTCTTTTGTTTATGCATTTCTTGACTTCTCTAACTGCTTGAATTTGCTCTTTGGAACTCAAGGAATGCCTCAGAGACTAAAGCTATTTTCTACAAATAAAAAACAGGGTACATGTACCCTTTTGTCCTTGAGAAGGATCACAGGGTCCTGCTCAGTTTCAGTTCCCCCTTTTGTTTGATACTCTTCAATCCTGAGGGGAACAGGGACTGTACAAGAAAGGAAAAAAAAGCTTTGTATAGAGAGGTTAACCATAAATTAGGTAGGGGAACTCAATTTTATGGGAACTTGGTTTCAAAATTATAATACATCCAAAACTTTTAACACAGTACCTAACTGATAAAGCTCAATAATGATATGATCATTATTAGATTAATGTGGTGAAAACAGTTTGCTCTACTGCAAAATCAGGCTAGGTTAGCCCACTCATTGGTCTTACTATTGTAGATGTCTATACTGTGTTAAAAAAAAAAAATGGACTGTATATCTTTTTTTTAAACATATTTTTTATATATTAGAGTTTAAGCTAAGAAATAATTTGTCATTGATAGAATATTGTAAAATAATACATTTTAAGTTAAAAATTAAACTTATTTATAGCCTATTTATTTTTTAATGATGTCATTCATTTATTTATTTATTTATTTTTGACTGTGCTGGATCTTTGTTCCTGTGGGGCATGTGGAATCTTCCCAGATCAGGGACTGAACCCATGTCTCCTGCACTGGCAGGCAGATTCTTTACCACTGAGCCACCAGGGAAGTCCTTATTTATATTTTAATTCAAATAAACAAAATTGGGTAGAATTTTCTGAGAATGTGCTAATATTTTCAGTTCATCAGTTGGTCATTCCATTTTTCTTGCATTCACCTTGATGTAAGTCATGATTAATTACTTTCAGAAAGCAGGTCAACCAAGTTCCCATGAAGCTAAGTTAGTGGTTTGGAATTTTATAAAATTTTGCATTTTTAAAGTGTCAGTTGAAACAATTATACAACATGACAGTTGTGAGTAAAGTTTTATTTGGGACAAAATGAAGACTATAACCTGGGAAACAGCATTCAGGTAGCTCTGCAAAACTGCTCCAGAGAGGTAGAGGTGAAGGTCAGTATTCTGTATGATTTTAGTGAAAGGGGTTATATGCAGTCAAGCACACATTTTTGCAGAAGTTTGCTGCTGACCACAAGGGGCAGATTTCGCCATTGATGATTTTAGTGCTTTTCTACATATGAGGAGATTCAGGAACTGAGTCATAAAATCAGCCCTTGAAAATGTCTAATTATTTGAAGGCCTCTTCTATTAGTATTTCCTAGAGCTTAGAAAGCCTTGTTCCCGATCTTTGCCCTGAACTTCTTTCAGGAGATATCAACTATATTGGCTTTATCCCTTGTACAGGTAGATGGCAAGTGCCAATTTGAAGTTGGCAAAAGCTAAAAGACTCTTGATCAATATGGATTGTTCCTTGGAGTAATTTGGAAACTAAACATATCTAAGAGAGTCAAAACACATATTATTAACATATTTCAGTTGCTGGAATATCATATTGTAATGAATACATTCAACTTCACTTCCCCACTGTTTCCCACATTTAACTATAATTCCATCAGATCAGATCAGTCGCTCAGTTGTGTCCAACTCTTTGAGACCCCATGAATCGCAGGACACCAGGCCTCCCTGTCCATCACCAACTCCTGGAGTTCACTGAGACTCACGTCCATTGAGTCAGTGATGCCATCCAGCCATCTCATCCTCTGTCGTCCCCTTCTCCTCCTGCCCCCAATCCCTCCCAGCATCAGAGTCTTTTCCAATGAGTCAACTCTTCGCATGAGGTGGCCAAAGTATTGGAGTTTCAGCTTTAACATCATTCCTTCCAAAGAAATCCCAGGGCTGATCTCCTTCAGAATGGACTGGTTAGATCTCCTTGAAGTCCAAGGAACTCTCAAGAGTCTTCTCCAATACCACAGTTCAAAAGCATCAGTTCTTCAGCGCTCAGCTTTCTTCACAGTCCAACTCTCACATCCATACATGACCACTGGAAAAACCATAGCCTTGACTAGACAGACCTTTCTTGGCAAAGTAATGTCTCTGCTTTTGAATATGCTATCTAGGTTGGTCATAACTTTCCTTCCAAGGAGTAAGCGTCTTTTAATTTCATGGCTGCAGTCACCATCTGCAGTGATTTTGGAGCCCCCAAAAATAAAGTCTGACACTGTTTCCACTGTTTCCCCATCTATTTCCCATGAAATGGTGGGACCATATGCCATGATCTTCGTTTTCTGAATGTTGAGCTTTAAGCCAACTTTTTCACTCTCCACTTTCACTTTCATCAAGAGGCTTTTGAGTTCCTCTTCACTTTCTGCCATAAGGGTGGTGTCATCTGCATATCTGAGGT
>NW_011494902.1:8746932-8766769 GCF_000754665.1 Bison bison bison | reverse complement strand
CCACTTTCACTTTCATCAAGAGGCTTTTGAGTTCCTCTTCACTTTCTGCCATAAGGGTGGTGTCATCTGCATATCTGAGGTTATTGATACTTCTCCCGGCAATCTTGATTCCAGCTTGTGCTTCTTCCAGTCCAGTGTTTCTCATGATGTACTCTGCATATAAGTTAAATAAACAGGGTGACAATATACAGCCTTGACGAACTCCTTTTCCTATTTGGAACCAGTCTGTTGTTCCATGTCCAGTTCTAACTGTTGCTTCCTGACCTGCATACAGGTTTCTCAAGAGGCAGATCAGGTGGTCTGGTATTCCCATCTCTTTCAGAATTTTCCACAGTTTATTGTGATCCACACAGTCAAAGGCTTTGGCATAGTCAATAAAGCAGAAATAGATGCTTTTCTGGAACTCTTGGTTTTTCCATGATCCAGTGGATGTTGGCAATTTGATCTCTGGTTCCTCTGCCTTTTCTAAAACCAGCTTGAACATCAGGAAGTGTACGGTTCACATATTGCTGAAGCCTGGCTTGGAGAATTTTGAGCATTACTTTACTAGCGTGTGAGATGAGTGCAATTGTGCGGTAGTTTGAGCACTCTTTGGCATTGCCTTTCTTTGGGATTGGAATGAAAACTGCCCTTTTCCAGTCCTGTGGCCACTGCTGAATTTTCCAAATTTGCTGGCATATTGAGTGCAGCAGTTTCATAGCATCATCTTTCAGGATTTGGAATAGCTCCACTGGAATTCCATCACCTCCACTAGCTTTGCTCGTAGTGATGCTCTCTAAGGTCCATACATCTCCTATATTTACTTAATTATTTACTTTACAGAATAACAATTAACATCATTAAGAATGCATTGATTTTGGGTGATAACTTCCTTTAGAGAGAGAAAACTGAGAACTTATTGAATTAAGAGAATTATACAAGGGTGTAGTAGGCAATAAATCTGAGGGGTGTGTGTGTGTGTGTGTTTAGTTGTTAAACTCAATTACATAGCAGTTTCTTTTGCTTTTTATTCACCCAACTAGCTCTGAGAAAGTGAATCATGTAAGAATCAGAAAAGAATTTTTTTTTTACTGGAATACTGTTAACTGACCATAGTAGTTGAATATAGTATAGTTACAAACTGTAGGGAAAGAAAAGACTTCACTACTCTTTTAGGCTCCACAGTTGGGGGAAGAAGAGGGATGCTATGAATTAAAAGGTCAACAGACAGGTTAACAGAAGGAAAAGCATATACATCTATTAATTTTAAATTTTATGTGCATGGAGGTATCACAGATAGAAGTGAATAGGCAAAAGGACTGAGTTTGGAGAGTCTTTATGTCATCTAACTGGGGAGACGGCCAGGCAGAGGGCACTTCCATGAGAAAAAATAACCTAGAAGGGTGGGGGAAGGGCACTTACAGGAATAAAAGCAAATATTTTGAAAGATAATGGTCTGTTAGGAAAATAGATAGGTGCTATAACAGTTTTTTTTTTAACAACATCTGTTTAGCTTTAGTGCTGATTCTTATGTCCAAGGAGAGAATTGCTGGTGACATTTATGAAAACTGAATTCTTTGGGGAGGTTCTGTTTTTAGGAAAATAAGAGATTTTAGGAACTCAAATACCTTTGGCTCGCAATAATTCTTTTGTCCATGTGACATATTTTGGGATGGTATATCCCTTCTCCCGTTCAATGCCTAGTATATGAATATTCAGTTGATACATTAGAATATTAATAATAAACTTATTAATGCTAATACATCTTTGTTGATGGTCTGATTAATTTTGGAACAGTATGATAGACATTGCTAAAGAGACCTTTGGAGTTTTAGTTCTAGAAACACTAAAAAACTGTTATTTTAACTGCACTGTATTCTCCTCTTTCCTGAAGGAAAAAATACATTAAATTGATGCAGTCAGTTGTAAATCATATGGTGTATCCCTGACCTGGGTTTAAAGTGCTCTGTTTTGCAGGTGGAGAGCAGGTGCTTCTTTCCTTTGTAGATGTATATGCGCATGCTGTTTGCCTTTACGTTTATTGCTGAAGTTGGTTCCAAAAAAATGTTGTTCGGTTCTAGTCCATGCTTGGAGTTTACTTCTGTAAATTGAACTTGACAAAACAGGGGGCTGTTTGAAAACCAGCTGTGTGAATTTGCAAAACCTCTTTTATCTAGCAATATGATATAGAAAATGGAACCCTGTGTGGCCATCAATACAGTATATTAACTATAGAAAATGTTCATGAGGGAGCTTTGTTTGTAACTACTTTGAGTCAGTAGATTTAAGATCTTATCTTGTTGAATAAACTGGTTTTGTACAAATCCAGAGGAGACAAAATGGCCCAATAAATTTTCTGTGTGTGTGTGTGTGTTTAATATTCTGCACTAGGGTCATCCTTGCTTTGGACTGAGAAGGCAGACAAACTTCAATAGGAGCTGTACAGAATTACACTATACTACTACAGAAAACATTAAATTATTTCCTGACTCACTGAGTGCTATTGACAAAACCCACCAGATATAGTAAGATGGTATACAGGCCTTCTGATCTGGTTTTTCACAGTTTATATTTGACTATATTCAAAGTGGCCACTGGTATACTTGAAGAAAAGAGGTTTTTCTGTTCTGTAAGGACATACAGTTTTAATCAATTGCTAAATATCCCTAGAGGACAAGAAATACATCTTCCAGCATATTACTTTGAATAGGAAAAATTTGTAAGAAGTGTTTTTAATAATGATGATAAAAATTATAATATAAAAAATACGTTCAAGAAGATAATGCATATGAATGAGTGCTTATACTTTCAAAAGGGAAAGCTTCCACCAGTTCTTTAGACAGATCACATAAGCTGGTCTCATCTCTGTCAGAAAACACCATGGACAGTTGGGGAAGGAGTGTTTCTATAGCTTTCCACTCTGAAGCAAATATGCCTGTAGCTAGTCTAGATTGCCTCTTGCCCAACTAAAATAAGAGTAGAGAAGTGAGTATGAGCTTCCCAGGTGGCACTAGTGGTAAAGAACCTGCCTGCCAGTGCAGAAAACATAAAAGGTGTGGGTCCATTCACTGGTTCAGGAAGATCCTGTGAAGGAGAGCATGGCAACCCACTCCAGTATTCTTGCCTGGAGAATCCCCTGGACAGAGGAGCCTGGCAGGCTACAGTCCATAGGGTTCCACAGAGTCAGACATGACTGAAGTGACAGCATGCATGCATGCATGTGCAGAGCTATAAATACTGTGCAGAAAGATATGCTAAGTCCAGGTCCCCTAGTATGAATTTCAGCTGTCTTCATCTCCCAGCCTTTCTCATTCATGTATATACAGGCCTTTAATCTCACTGGCTACAGTTTAGTTCAGTCACTTAGTCATGTACGACTCTGCGATCCCATGGACTGCAGCATGCGAGGCTTCCCTGTCCATCACCAACTCCCAGAACTTGCTCAAACTCATGTTCATTGAGTCAGTGATGCCATCCAACGAACTCATCCTCTGTCGTCCCCTTCTCCCAGTTTCAGTCTTGCCCAGCTTCAGGGTCTTTTCCAAGGAGTCAGTTCTTCATATCAGGTGGCCAATGTATTCGAGTTTCAGCTTCAGCAGCAGTCCTTCCAATGAATAGTCAGGACTGATTTCCTTGAGGATTGACTGGTTTGATCTCCTTGCAGTCCAAGGGACTCTCAAGAGTCTTCTTCAACACCACAGTTCAAAAGCATCAATTCTTCAGTGCTCAACTTTATTTATAGTCCAACTCTCACATCTATATTTGACTACTGGGAAAAAAAACATAGCTTTGACTAGACGGACCTTTGGTGGCAGAGTAATGTCTCTGCTTTTTAATATGCTGTCTAGGTTGGTCATAGCTTTTCTTCCAAGGAGCAAGTGTCTTTAAATTTCGTGGCTGCCATCACCATCTGCAGTGATTTTGGAACCCAAGAAAATAAAATCTCTCACTGTTTCCATTGTCTCCCAATCTATTGTCCATGAAGTGATGGGACTGCATGCCATAGTCTTAGTTTTCTGAATGTTGAGTTTTTTGTTTTTTTTTTTTAATTTTATTTTTTAACTTTACAATATTGTATTGGTTTTGCCATATATCAAAATGGTTTTAAGCCAACTTTTTCACTCTCTTTCACTTTCATCAAGAGGCTCTTTATTTCTACTTCACTTTCTGCCGTAAGGGTGCTGTCATCTGCATATCTGAGGCTATTGATACTTCTCTCAGCAATCTTGATTCCATTTGTGCTTCATCCAGCCCAGCATTTTTCATTATGTACTCTGCATATAAGTTAAATATGCAGAGTGACAATATACAGCCTTGAGGTGCTCCTTTCCCGGTTTGGAACCAGTCTGTTGTTCCATGTCCAGTTCTAACTGTTGCTTCTTGACATGCATACAGATTTCTCAGGAGGCAGGTCAAGTGGTCTGGTATTCCCATTTCTTGAAGAATTTTCCACACTTTGTTATGATCCAAACAGTCAAAGGCTTTGGCACAGTCTATAAAGCAGAAGTAGATGTTTTGCTGGAACTCTCTTGCTTTTTCTGTGATCCAATGGATGTTGGTTATTTGGTGTCTGGTTCCTCTGCTTTTTCTAAATCCAGCTTAAACATCTGGAAGTTCACAGTTCACTTACTGTTGAAGTCTACCTTGGAGAATTTTGAGCATTACCTTGCTAGTACGTGAAATGAGTGAGATTGTGCAGTGGTTGAAACATTCTTTGGCATTTGACTTCTTTGGGATTGGAATGAAAATTAATGTTTTCCATATGTATATGTACACAGACATAATAATGACATTGAGATTACAAATAAAAAAAGGAGACGTATATTAAAAATGCCTGAATCAAGATTCTTCTTAGGCTGTCTTTGAAATTTTTTTTCCCTATGGATGAAACAATTTCTGATTAAGGATTTTTATCTCTGGTTACCAGTGATACTTTCTAACTAGATAGGTGAATGCCTGGTTCATAATTAATTTCAATGAGCATTGATGAATTGCAAGATATCAAAGCACTGTGATGCAAAATAGAATTTCTCATTGAGCTGTCCTCAGTCCAGTTGAGTTCAGTTCAGTTGCTCAGTTGTGTCTGACTTGTAAAACCATCAACTGCAGCAAGCCATTTTTCCCTGCCCATCACCAGCTCCCTTAGCTTACTCAAAGTCATGTCCATCGAGTAGGTGATGCCACCCAGCCATCTCATCCTCTGTCGCACCCTTCTCCTCCTGCCCTCAATCTTTCCCAGCATCAAAGTCTTTTCCAATGAGTCAGTTCTTCACATCAGGTGGCCAAAGTATTGGAGCTTCAGCTTCAGAGTCAGTCCTTCCAACGAATATTCAGGACTGATATAAATTAACTGTTTTGATCTCCTTGCAGTCCAAGGGACTCTCAAGAGTCTTCTCTAACACCACAGTTCAAAAGCATCAATTCTTTGGTGCTCAGCTTTGTTTATACTCCCAACTGTCACATCCATGCATGACTACTGGAAAAATAATAGCTTTGACTAGACAGACCTTTGTTGGCAAAGTAATGTCTCCACTTTTTGATATGCTGTCTAGGTTGGTCATAGCTTTTCTTCCAATGAGACTTCACGGCTCCAGTCACTATCTGTGGTGATTTTGGAGTCCAAGGAAATAAAGTCATTCACTCTTTCCATTGTTTCACCATCTTTGCTATGAAGTGATGGGACCAGATACCATCTTAGTTTTTTGAATGTTGAGTTTTAGCCAACTTTTCCACTCTCCTGTTTCACCTTGAACAAGAGGCTCTTCAGGTCTTCTTCGCTTTCTGCCATTAGGTTGGTGTCATCTTCGTTATCTGAGGTTATTGATATTTCTCCTGGAAATCTTGATTCCAACATGTGTTTCATCCAGCCCAGCATTTCACATGATGTACTCTGCATATAAGTTAAATAAGCAGGGTGACAGTATACAGCCTTGAGGTGCTCCTTTCCCAATTTAGAACCAGTCTGTTGTTCCATGTCCAGTTCTAACTGTTGCTTCTTGACCTCATACAGATCTCTCAGGAGGCAGGTCAGGTGATCTGGTATTCCCATCTCTTGAAGAATTTTCCACAGTTTGTCATGATCCACACAGTCAAAGGTTTTGATGTAGCCAATAAAGCAGAAGTAGATGTTTTTCTGGAACTCTCTTGCTTTTTCTATGATCCAATGGATGTTGCCAATTTGATCTCTGATTCCTGTGCCTTTTCTAAATCCAGCTTAAACATCTGGAAGCTCACAGTTCACATACTGTTGAAGCCTAGCTTGGAGAATTTTGAGCATTGGTTTGCTAGCATGTGAGATGAGTGCAAGTGTGCAGCAGTTTGAACATTTTTTGGCATTGCCTTTCTTTGTGATTAGAATAAAAACTGACCTTTTCCAGTCCTCTGGCCAGTGCTGAGTTTTTCAGATTTGCTGACATACTGAGTGCAGCACTTTCCCAGCATTATGTTTTAGGATTTGAAATAGCTCAGCTAGAATTGCAGCACTTCAATAGCTTTGTTCGTAGTGATGCTTCCTAAGGCCCACTTGACTTCACATTCTAAGATATCTAGCTCTAGGTAAGTGATCACACCATCGTGGTTATCCATATTATTAAGATCTTTTTTGTATAGTTCTTCAGTATATTCTTGCCACCTCTTCTTAATATCTTCTGCTTCTGTTAGATCCCTACCATTTCTGTCCTTTATTGTACCCATCTTTGCATGAAATGTTCCCTTGGTATCTCTAATTTTCTTGAAGAGATCTCTAGTCTTTCTCGTTCTATTGCTTTCCTCTATTTCTTTGCATTGATCACTGAGGAAGGCTTTCTTATCTCTCCTTGCTATTCTTTAGAACTCTGCATTCTTTCTTTTTCTCCTTTGCCTTTAGCTTCTCTTTGTTTTCCCCAGCTGTTTGTAAGGCCTCCTTAGACAACTGTTTTTCCTTTTTGCATTTCTTTTTCTTGGGGATGGTCTTGATCCCTGTCTCCTGTACAGTGTCATAAACCTCTGGCCATAGTTCTTTAGGCACTGTGTCTATCAGATCTATCCCCTTGAATCTATTTGTCACTTCCACAGTATAAGTGTAAGGAATTTGGTTTAGGTCATACCTGAATGGTCTAGTGGTTTTCCCTGCTTTCTTCAATTTAAGTCTGAATTTTGCAATAAGGAGTTTGTGATCTGAGCCACAGTCAGCTCCTCGCCTTGTTTTTGTTGATTGTACAGAGTTTCTCCATCTTTGGATGCAAAGAATATAATCAATCTGATTTCAGTTTTGACCATCTGGCAATGCCCATGTGTAGAGTCGTCTCTTGTGTATGTGGAATATAGACACACAGCAGTGAGTGGTGGTGGTGGTTTAGTTGTTAAGTCGTGTCTGATTCTTGTGACCCCATGGACTGTAGCCTGCCAGGCTCCTCTGTCCATGGGATTCTCCCGGCAAGAATATTGGAATGGGTTGCCATTTCCTTCTCTAGGAGATCTTCCTGACCCAGGAATCTCCTGCACTGCAGGGAGACTCTTTACCAATTGAGCTATGTACATAAGACCTTTTGAAATAGGTCTCCATTGTCTTTCTTACCCCTACCATAGTTTGGTCTCAGGTCAAAGAGCAAGGAGGGAACACAGTCCTACCCATCAATAGAAAATTGGATTAAAGTTTCACTGAGCATGGCCTTGCCCATAGGGACAAGACCCAGTTTCCCCCAGTCATTCTCTCCCATCAGGAAGCCTCCCTAAGCCTCTTATCCTTATTCATCAGAGGGCAAACAGAATGAAAACTACAATCACAGAAAGCTAATCAAACTGATCACATGGACCAGGCCTTGTCTAACTCAATGAAACTATGAGCCATGCTGTGTAGGGCCACCCAAGACTGACTGGTTATAGTGGAGAGTTCTGACAAACCATGGCCCTTTGGAGAAGGGAATGGCACTCTGCTTAAGTATTACTGCCTTGAGAACCCCATGAACAGTATGAGAAGGCAAAAAGATATGACACTGAAAGATGAACTCCCCAGATCAGTAGGTACACAATATGCTACTGGAGAAGAGTGGAGACATCCTCATTACACCAACATCAAAATAACTTGAGATCCTTGGAATGAAACTCTGAAATTTGCCTTTTTATGAAACATCAGGTACTTCGTTCACTAATGTCTTATGACTAAGCAGTATAGAGACTGATAAAGGTTTTAGGTAAATGCAGACCTGAATTAAATTCTAGTTTAGTTATCTACTACCTCAAAATCTTGGGGCTTATGTAACTTAACTGAGTCTTTGATTTATTCCTTGTAAAATAGGAATATTTTGAAAATTTCAGGATTGATTAAGAGAATAAAATGAGATATCACACATGAAACGGCCAAACAACTTTTTAAAATATTTTGTATATTCAGAGGCAATTTAAAATAAAACTCATTTGTATACAGTATATCACTTTCAGGATGTTAGAATGTGCCATCGACCTGTGCTTGCATGGTTATAAGTGTTTGCCATATTTGCAAAATTAAGATATTTTTGCTCCAATCAGTAGTCTACTGCTCTATCTACTATAACTTTTACAATGTCACTTTTGTCTATAAGTCTGTTTTGGATTCAGGTAAGGGATGTTGAATTGAGAATACTTTTAGTTTGGGTTGAATGAGGTATATTTATGTGGTTTGCAACTGTCTAAGAGTAAGCTTGGCTCCCAGGAATATGCCTGTCTTCCACTGTGAGGACTTCCCTCAGTCAAGACCCAAACATGTAGGGCTTGGCATCCTTATACAATATGATAATATTCAACACTGGGACTATGCAGGGAGTGGAGATGAAATAAAATTTAACATGTATAGAACCATAAGCTACTATGTAGAATTTTTTTCTTATCATCTACTAAGTCACTTCAGTCGTGTCTGACTCTGTGCGACCCCATAGACAGCAGCCCACCAGGCTCCCCCATCCCTGGGATTTTCCAGGCAAGAACACTGGAGTGGGTTGCCATTTCCTTCTCCAATGTATGAAAGTGAAAAGTGAAAGTGAAGTCGCTCAGTCGTGTCCGACTCTTAGCGACCCCATGGACTACAGCCTACCAGCCTCCTCCGTCCATAGGATTTTCCAGGCAAGAGTACTGGAGTGGGGTGCCATTGCCTTCTCTGTGTAAAATTGTAATCAAAGTGTAAGTTTCTTAAAGATGCCAACTTAAGAGCTTAAGTTCTGTCAGGAATATGTAATTTTAATGCACATGTAATTTTAAATGCAGAATGCATTATTTTTATTCTTGATAGGAAATCATACACAGTAGAACTTACAATTCTTGAGTTTGTGAGTCAAAATCTACAGTATTACTATAAACATAAAGTAACTCTGTCTGGGGATTTAACACCTCCTAACTAGTAATCATAATAATATTCCATCAAATAGTCTAGAGGAAAGGCTGAACAATGTTTATAGTCTTCTCAGAAAAAAGATATAAAATGATTGTCCCATCCATAGGCAACTGAAGATTTACAGTAAACAATATATGGAAAAATTTATCTTAGAAGTATGTTAGACACAAATAATTATTTTCTGAATTTTATGCTTGCAATAAATTCATTTTTATAAATTTGGTTTTATTGTATTTCTTTATTCAGTCAATATAGCTCTCATATTTATATTTAATTTCATTTTTTTTGTTCTTTTATTTTAACAGGATCCCCTACTTACTTAAGCTTCAGGTTCCAGAAAATCTGGATCCACTTCTACAAATATCCAACGTACATGGGCATTGTATCCATGTAGAGATACATGGATAGAAACTATATTTGTTGTTAATAGACATCATACACAGAATTAAAAAAAAAATAAAAAACATGTAATTCAGAATACTGTAATGACTTATATTGTCCAACGTGAATGTGTAACTAAGCAGATAGAATTGGGTGGTAATTGACCTGTCTTTAATGTTTTAACAGCAGGATCAAAGCAAAGATGACACAGTAATAATTCATTTAGGATTAACTAGTTATAGGTCAGACTCACATAACACAAGTGGATACAAATGATAAAATACAACACTGGGAGATGGAGAGTAGGAATAAAACAAAAGGGGGACTCAGAAGGTTGAAAACACATTCTTATCTCCCATTTAAACATTTCCAAATATTACCAAGATTTATCCACAATGAAAACCAGAATTTTCACAGTGAGCCTCACAATTTTTGTTGTTGTTGTTTCTGCTGTTGATATATTTTTCTCAAGTATCTTTCATGTTGTTCTAACCTGTTTAACAAAAGTTAGAAATATTTGTTGCATGAGTGGACTTAGAATTCATTACATCTTATGGGAAAAATTCAACTTCTTAAAAGCTCCTACAGTTAGAAGCCAGGGAAATGTTATTGAAAGGTGACATCAAAAAACAAAATTGCCTTGGAGATATAATTCAGACCATTCCCGAACCATTAGATACAATTCCCCTAGACTCCTTGTGACTCTTCTGAGGAGTGATATTTGAGGAAGATAGTGAATTGAAGCAATTGGAGTAGGTAATAAAGTATTATAGGAGGTGAAAGTATAAGCTTCTATGTACCTACTATTAAGAACTGAATTCTGAGGTAATAATACAAATTATATCACCTTATTAAAAGCTAATGAGTAAGTGGAGTTAAAAAATTGTTTATTCCTCATTTATGGTATTAATTTATTTCAAAAATCCAGTTATTTGCATAGATATAGTTCTTAGCTGGAGAAGCGCATGGCAACCCACCCTAGTATCCTTGCCTGGAGAATTCCAAGAGCAGAGGAGCCTGGCGGGCTGCAGTCCATGGGATCACAAAGAGTTGGACATGACTGAGCGACTAAGATACACACAGTTTCTTAGCACTTAGCATTGCTTTGATCATTATTTGAACTAAATTTTAAGTCTATCTTATTAATACTTGAGATTTTTAAAAAGGATATATTTAAATTTTACTTAATTGCAGTAAAACTTTTTTCTGAATATTTAGTGGTGGTTAAAGTTTTCTGCCATTTCTAAGAAGCTGTGATAGTGTTCTACTAGGAATAAACAAGAGAAAGTTTGAAACTAAATGCACTACTTTTTTTAAAGACCCAGAATTAGGTGGCAAAGCTTTGAAGTTTCTAGGCATACAAACCTCATATACAAAAGATACTTTAGCACCTTAGGGTGGAAGAATTAATTGCACCTTAAAAAGTTTTCCTAGGCCTAAACTGTGAGAATAAAAATAACACACTGGGGAAATCTAAATATATTCATGAGTATGCTAACATACAACAGACATTTCAGTTATGAATAATTATATTTCTAATTGGATTGAAATTCTGATGACTATTACAGTAAAAGAAATAATAAAAATCATGACTATCATGCCACCCATCACTAGAACTGGGCCTTTATATCACTGTTGTTTAATCACATTAAAGCTGAATTTTATTCACACATTTAGCTAGGATTTGCAGAAAACCCATATCATGCAAAATATTGTCCTTATAAACTATGATGAAGATGTGAAATATAATTTATAGTCACTACTTCAAGGAGTTTTCTATTTAAGAAGACATGAGGCAGTCAGTTTAAGTTTTACATAAGACAGGAAATAACACAGACATAGAGATGTGAGATGAAAAAAAACAGTCAAAATTAGGTTTCAGGGAAAACTTCTAAAATTGGAAAATTGACTTTTACTTGACATAAAGGAAATTTCCTTTGTAGAGTTGGGGCTTCAACAAAAAAATCTTAATGAAGAAGGAAATTAAAAAGAATTTTTGAGCACTCCCCAATCTCCAGTATTCTCACAAACACTTTCCAGTGTCATCCTAACATCCAGCCTTTTTTATCCGGGAAATTCTTTGTTTTGTGCTTTTTTTTGGCTAAGAACATAGGAATGTCTTGAGAATCCTTGAGTCTTTTGTTGTTAGCTTCTTTTGGAGATGGTTGGTGGTAAGTACTTTGATTTGAATAGTCATTCCCAGCAACCTCACAGACTTTCTCCAGTTACAATGCCACTCAGAGCACCAAAGTTTCTGGTTCTCTTGAGGCTCAGTGAGAATTACGTCATACCCGTGAATTTAATGCTAAGCAGTATAATCTTTTCCTCTTAGCCCTTCAGAGAAATGAAAGCAACACTAGGAATTTTATTCTTTGTTCTTATCTCAAGACTGATTAATAATTTTCTTAACATAATACCTAATGTTATGACATTTGATTAAAATAATTAACTAAAATACCTTTTATTTATATGTCTGTTACATCTTCTATTACATACTTCATGTGTATATATATATTTATAAAAATGTAATCATGCCATATATGGTTTTCTAAATACCTTTTGTACTCAATAACGTATCTGTAATAAAATATCTTATTATTTTTAAAAGCATCATATATTCCATTAGCTAAATAAGACAGTATCATATTAGCCATTCTGCTTTTTAGGGGCATATGTATTTTATTCAACAAGCACTATATGCTGATTTTATTCTGTGTTCTGTATAGATACTATAAATTTTAATATCATAATTATAACTACATGGCATAGGGCCTCTAGTTTTTGGTTGTAACAAATAAATTTTCAGCTAATTGCACTTCTATCTTTGCTCAATCTTCAGGAAAGATTCTTAGGTGTGGAATTTCTAAGTTAAATAGTGATTTTAACACATTATTGACCAGAGTTGTATCAACATCACTTACATAACAAATCACAGGCCACAGGCATTAGTTTCTACAAAAATCCCCCAGTCGGTAATGAGTTAACAATAGATGCTGCCCAGCTGCCCTCTAAAAATATTCTATCAAGCAATTCTATGCTGCTGCTGCTATGCTACTAAGTCGCTTCAGTCATGTCTGACTCTGTGTGTTCCCATAGACGACCTCCTACCAGGCTCCTCTGTCCCTGGGATTCTCCAGGCAAGAACACTGGAGTGGGTTGCCATTTCCTTCTCCAATGCATGAAAGTGAAAAAATAAAGTGAAGTCGCTCAGTCGTGTCCGACTCTTAGCAACCTCATGGACTGCAGCATACCAGGCTCCTCCATCCATGGGATTTTTCCAGGCAAGAGTACTGGAGTGGGGTGCCATTGCCTTCTCCGAATTCTATGCTAAGAAGTGTATAAAATATACATTTTCCTGCTCTTGCTGGCATGTACATCCTTTGTCTTTGAGTTCGCTTGGAAATCATCCAGTATTAGCTGGGTCCTCCTGAACAGTCAGTTACCTCTGTGAGTGACTCTTAACATAGAGGAGAAGTTAAAAACAGATAAATATCAACAACACGCTAGCAATGTTAGAGGTTGCTTCACACAAATAGAAAGGTTGGATCATTACTACAGTTGGAATGTGTAGCCCTCATTTTTAAGAGTACAAGGATACATTTCCTACTTAACGCAAGGACAAATTTCCATCATGTTGAGGAGAATTTAGAGTGTAAGTCATCAGCTTATCTACTAAGCATTAACTGATTTACTGATATTCTTTATCTTGATTTGTGTCTCATTTTTAGGAATTGGCATCCTGATTTGTCTTTTTATTTGTGGATAGTCTGAGTCCTAGCATTCATAAGGTGTCCCTCTGGGGCAAAGACTGCGCCTCGTACATGTTAGTCTTCCCAGAATCTTCTTCAGGAACCCAGACCCCTGATATGAGCACTACTTACTCACATCTGATGAATAGTGTTCAAGCTTCTCAAGCTACTTGTGTGCCAATCTCTCGTTGCCATATTCTGTCATCCTGCCAGTCACTCACCGAAACTTTTGACTCAAAATGTCCGTCTGCTTGTGCAGTTGTCTGTTGCCTGCTGTGGTGCCTTCCTGTCTGCTCATCTTACTGCTTATAAGTTTACCTGCATGGAACCCACTCATGGCCTGCAGCTAGTTCTCTCACAGGGCACCTGTCCACCGTGTGTGGATTTCCTTTACTTGTTGCCTAGCCATGGCTACTTTGACTCCCTTTGTTACTGACAGGCAAAAACTATTAAAAATGGGTTACAAAACCAAGTGCTAAATTATATTTGATGGGCTTTAAGTTTAGCGCTGTAATTGGAAGCTCTAACCTATGGCAGAGTCAAACATCTGGAATAGCATCTGTAGGTAAAGGGGAACAGCTGGTGTGAAATCATACCCTAAACTCAGAGACACTTGAAAATATGAACCTGAATTTATATTCTTCTAATACCGTTTCCAAGACTAGTGAGTGGGGATAGTGGAAAATGTCATCAGCAGTTTTTAGTGAAACCCTTGATTGATGAGTTTCACTGGGAATATGTTACCTGATGCAGGTTCTCATGTTGGCTGTAGAAGGTGAATAAATATAGATGGAAAGGATGTGTGCTCTGTATTGAATGGGGCTCACTTGTTTAAAATTCACGTTACAACTTAGCATGTCCTCTACAGTGAAAAAACATGGAAGGAAGCTATACCTAGATGTGAAATCTCCTATGTAACAGCTATTTGGCTGAATGTTATTTCCTGCTTTGAATTCTTTAAAGCTCAAGAAACAGATGGAAACTTATTGGGTAATGGAAATCTTTGTCAGTTTTAAACAAATAACTAATTGATAACAACTCATTGGTAATGTTGTCTTTCACATCAAATCAGGAAGTTTTGTTTTATGTCATAAAATTTACCATTTTAATTATTTTGAGCATACAATTGAGAAGCATTAAATGCATACACATTGTTGTAGAATCATAAACATCAGCAATTTTCATAACTATTCATCATCCTAAATTGAAACTCTTATGTCCGTAAACTATAATTCCTCATTGTCCCCTCCCCCTAGTAACTGCTATTCTAATTTCTGCCTGTATGAATTTGACTACTCTAGGTACCTCATATAAGTGGAATCATATAATATTTGTCCTTTTGAGTGAGGCACATTTTAATTAGCATTATGTTTTCAAGATTCATCCATGTTGTAACATGTATCAGTACTTCATTCTTTTTTATAGGTGAATAATATTCCACCATATGGATAAGTACTGAAATAAATAGTCTTGGCACGCTGTCAAAGATTATCTGACCATGTACTCAAGGATTTATTTTTGGACTCTATTCTATTTCATCAATCTGTGTGCCTGTGCCTGCTTTTTGTCTTTATGCTAGTACCATATTGTTTTGATTACTGTGGCATTATAGTAACTTTTAAAACCAGGAAATATACATCCTCAAACTTTGTTCTACTTTTCTAAGATTGTTCTATTTCTGGTCTGTTGAAATTCCATAAGGATTTTAGTTTGGATTTTTTATTTCTGCAAAAAGTGCATTGTAATTTAATTTGAACTGATACAAACTTCAGTTACATACAAAAACTCTAGTCTTACACAACTCTGCCCTTCTCCATTTTATGTTATTGATATCATAATGCACATCGTTATACATTGTGTATCCATTAACTTAGATTTATAATTGTTTTTTATGCATGTCTTTTTTATTGTGACAAAATATACATTAATATAAAGTGCATTTGTCTTTTATGCTCTACATTAAATAAAAAGTTGAGTTACAAAGGAAAGTTACAATAATAATATTTTTATATTTGTTCACTTTTTTCAACCAGAGATCTTTATATCCTCATATGGCTTTGAGTTACTAAGATTCTTTTATTTTAACCTGGAAGTAAACATTTATCATTTTGTTGTAGGGAAACTAGTATTAATCGCTCCTTCAACTTTTGCTTATATAGAAATATCTTATATTCTTCCTTATATTTGAAAGAACACTTTTGCCCCCCCAGACACCAGACCCTCAGTTGACGAGTTTTTTGTTTGTTTTTTTTCTTTCAGCACTGCTGATAGTATCCAGTGGCATTAGATCACCAAGGTTTCTATTGGAAAATTAGCTGATAATCTTATTGTAGATTCTTATACATGATGAGTTGCTTCTCTCATACTGCTTTTAAGATTTTCTCCTTGTCTTTTGACAATTTGTCTTTTCTTTTCATCCAGCACTCTGATATACTGGCAACAGAAATAACAATGTCTAATTAATTAACACTCTTTATGTGCCAGGTGTCATCCTACCCTTTGGTTTACACACATTTTACTCACAGATACATCTAAAGCATGTATACTTAACATCTTCCTTTATTGTATTTGAACAAACTACAACTAACAATAATTTTATCAGACTCATAGCTCCTTCAGTGAAAGATTATTTTATAGCCATATGACTTGGCAAAGCTAGCAACCTATAGATAGAATACTGTACAACTCATTCTGTGAAAACAAGATTAATGGCTGAGAGAATTCATATTTTACAATTTTCTTCCTTGATAGTTTTGCTTTATTTATTTAACCTAAAATTCAGAGTATAATTCAATATATAAAGTATCATTACAAATGGAATTTGTCAAATATGTGAACAATATACAAAAGATTCACTGCGTCTTATCATTATAATTTTTACTATGTATATGCCTGTAGTATTCTTACAAGATGAAAAGTCATTCTTTTTATATGTATAAAACATTGCTTATTAAATTGTAAGGGCTTTCTAAGATTTAGTGCTCAGCAAAATATACTGTTACTGTCATTTTGGTTTTTTTTTAATGGCAATCGACACGCTGCCTCCCACCTTATAGAATTGGCAAATAGGTACGAACTGACAGGGAAGTACCTTATCTTTGTTGTTCCAGTGATGTAGAACTCGCAGGCAATGTTTTGGATGCCAATGACAAATCTAAAGATAGAGACAGAAATAGTGGTGATGATAATGATTTCCTGAAGGGTGAGAAAATCACCTGGGAAAAGTTTACTTCAATTTTTCATTATAAAATTCATTTTTTGCAGAAATATAGCCTTAGAGTTGAAACCAAGTTCTATGTCCTTCACTTTACCTTTAATGTAAAAAACAAGTGAGCAAAACCCCAGCTAACATCAGGGAATTTTATTTTATTTTATTTTTTGAAAGCAAGTGCCAGTTTATTCTTAGGATAAATGCTCATTTACTCCTGTATTCTGCCTAATACTTCTAACACAGTGTAAGTATTTCACTTTATAGAGGAAAACTAAGTGAGATTTATATAATCATCACATGAAATTTAAATCATTTGAATATGCTGTGTTAAAGATGGTATAAAAATGTATATTAAAAAAATCTATATCAACTATTTCAAGATGTTAGAGGTGGTTTTTACTTTATAAAAAACATTAAACTATTTGAAATGTTAAACTTAAATTCCCTTTAAAATTCACATATCTGTAAAGAACTACTTTCTCAGTACTAGTATCTTTGCAAGGATTTTCTGTGAAGGGCTAGAGAAAAATTATTTTAGGATTTGCTGGCCATCTGGGCTCTGTTGCAGCTATTCAACTCTGTTGTTTTAGGATGAAAATAGCCATAGAAAATAAATCAGTGAGAGTGTTGTGTTCCAGTATAACTGGTTTACAACTGGTGGAGTACTTACTGGATTTGTTCTATAGGTTGCACTTTGCCAACCTTGTTCTATTAATAATTATCAAAATTTTAGTATACCTTGGGGATTGGAACATGCTTAAGTTCGATGGCAGTGAGAAGTGTCTGGGATATTTTCATTGAGGTGATGATCTTCAAGGAGTGAGTGGTGGGCATTTCAGTGGTACAGGTAATTATTTCTTCCACTCAATTTTCTTTTTTGTAATATCAGCTGTCTGGAAGAACCTCTAAAACATCCATTATATAACTTATCCTTATTCTAGATTAGCTTAAATTGCAATCACACATTAATTAGTTAAGGAGCTCTGCCTTTTCTTGGGTAAGGCACTGGTCTCCTAGTTCATCTCAGAGCCTTCAGGAGATCTAATAGAAAATGCTGTGACTTTCCTGTGAGTAATGTCACAGGGAGAATGATAAATTCATTACTGTCAGTGGAAGATAAAGATTGGGAGAGAGCTCTGTTCGCAGCTCTCTAAATTTGATTAAAAACCAGTGGGTTCATATCTAATAAACATACCCTTTCAATACCTGCACGTAATTTAGAGATAGCAGCATGAAAACACCTATCAATGTGCTGCTGCATAGTCTGGGGGGATGTAAGGACCTCAAGATGTATTCTAAGGCTTTCTTGACTAATGTCTCCAACATGACTTGTTAATCTCTGCAATGATCAAGTGTCTATTAAAGATAAAACTGTGCTAACCTTTTCAAAAATTAGAAGAGCACGACTACAAGTGAAGCAACAATGGCTTCCTGGAGAGGCATCCTTATAGGTGAAACATCACCCTATCCAGTCAGGAGTAATGGATGCATTATTTATACAGGGTGTCTGGGGTCTGCATGAAAGATGAAATCCCTGTCTGGGAAATGCCTTTCTCAGCAGGAGCATTTTAGTTAAAGTGCACAACAGAACCTGCCACATTTCCATAAGCTGAGAAGAAATGGGGAAAATGAGTGTAATATAATTTATTCTTCTCTCTGGACTTGAGTCTATGTAAAGACAAGACTAATGAATAATATAATGAAAATAAATGGGCTGTTCTAGTGTGCCATTTTTTGAAGATTCCTGTAGAAAAGTAACAAGCAAACCACTTAAATTATTAGCTTCTTTCTCTTCATTATCTTCTAGATTTACTTAGTGTGTATTATTCTACTCCAAAGAAAAGAGTTTATTTTTTCTCAACCCCAGCTACTTCTGATTTCTACGTTGCTATATACTTTCTTGGAGGAAATAAATCACCAGCCTTAATACCTGATTGAATAGGTGAAATGCAAAGAGAAATTTAAATTAAAAACAGTTAAAAATATTCCTAAGTATTTTATTCTTTCCATTGCAATGGTGAATGGAATTGTTTCCTTAATTTCTCTTTCTGTTTCCTCATTATTAGTGTATAAGGATGCAAGGGATTTCTGTGTGTTGATTTTATATCCTGCAACTTTACTATAATCATTGATTAGCTCTAATAATTTTCTGATGGAGTCTTTAGGGTTTTCTATGTAGAGGATCGTGTCATCTGCAAATAGTGAGAGTTTTACTTCTTCTTTTCCAATTTGGATTCCTTTTATTTCTTTTTCTGCTCTGATTGCTGTGGCCAAAACTTCCAAAACTATGTTGAATAGTAATGGTGAAAGTGGGCACCCTTGTCTTGTTCCTGACTTTAGAGGAAATGCTTTCAGTTTTTCACCATTGAGGATAATGTTTGCTATGGGTTTGTCATATATAGCTTTTATTATGTTGAGATATGTTCCTTCTATTCCTGCTTTCTGGAGAGTTTTTATCATAAATGGATGTTGGATTTTGTCAAAGGCTTTCTCTGCATCTATTGAGATAATGATATGGTTTTTATTTTTCAATTTGTTAATGTGGTGTATTACATTGATTGATTTGCGGATATTGAAGAATCCTTGCATCCCTGGGATAAAGCCCACTTGGTCATGGTGTATGATCTTTTTAATGTGTTGTTGGATTCTGATTGCTAAAATTTTGTTATGGATTTTTGCATCTATGTTCATCAGTGATATTGGCCTGTAGTTTTCTTTTCTTGTGGGATCTTTGTCAGGTTTGGGTATTAGGGTGATGGTGGCCTCATAGAATGAGTTTGGAAGGTTACCTTCCTTTGCAATTTTCTGGAAGAGTTTGAGTAGGATAGGTGTTAGCTCTTCTCTAAATTTTTGGTAGAATTCAGCTGTGAAGCCATCTGGACCTGGGAATATATCTACCTAAAGAAACTAAAGACCTATATATAGAAAACTATAAAACACTGGTGAAAGAAATCAAAGAGGACACTAATAGATGGAGAAATATACTATGTTCATGGATTGGAAGAATCAATATAGTGAAAATGAGTATACTACCCAAAGCAATTTATAGATTCAATGCAATCCCTATCAAGCTACCAATGGTATTCTTCACAGAGCTAGAACAAATAATTTCACAATTTGTATGGAAATACAAAAAACCTCGAATAGCCAAAGCTATCTTAAGAAAGAAGAATG